>NC_086256.1:3473653-3782692 GCF_021018805.1 Prinia subflava
CATTGTAAAGCCACACCACAATTTATAAGCCATGCAACTGCTCATTTGTCTACCATTCCCAGGTCAGATTTTTAAGTCTGTTTCTAGGATCGCTGCATTGTAAGACATAAAATGTGATGTTTATCAAACAAAAATCATACCCATTTGAGATGCTACACAACTACTCAAGGGTCAATGCATCCCTGCCTCAGTGTTAAGTTTCCAGGCAGTGAGGGAATTGTATTATTCAGGAGATTGTGATATTCCTGTAAATGCCAGCATTTCTGCTACTGGGATGTTTCAGTCTGCATAAAAACAAATTCTTACCTGTTGTCTGTCCTCTTCTTGCCCTATACAAGTACTGGCACCGTGGTTTTTTATATTTAATCATAACTATTGATATTTGTGGGGCATGGGCAGGAGAGAAACAGAAGAGAGATGTTGCTGGGCAGTGCTGGCTGTGAAACAAGAGAGGCACAGGGAGCAAGTCAATCCCCTAAACAGCACCTATGGTGTGATAACAACAAAATAAAGAGATTTACTTTTATTGTGTGGTTTTAGCATAGGTTATACCAGGCCAGATAACACACAGACATAGGAACAGCCACTTCAGTGAGAGCCAGCAGAGCTTCAACTACTGCCTAAAAATCCACCAAGCATCACAGATGCAGCTGGAAGAGAGACAGCACCTTTTCCTGGGCAACAATGGGACATTTACTGGGATATACAGATCTCTGCATGTCAGCTGGCTCTGCCTGCTCCAAAAAAGGCATCTCCTGTGCACAAGTGGCTGGAATTAGCACAGGGAGGGCAGATGAGATCACCTCACCTGGCCTGGCCAGACCCAGCTCAGCTGGTGCAGTCCTGCTCTTTGAGGCTTGCTCAGTATCAGTTGTGCAACATTTATCAGCGTGGGCTGCTTCCCTAGATACGGTCGTGACCCCTAATAGTGGAAAAACTTGTTTTGTTGTAGTGGAGGGATTTTCCTGAACTAGGTTGAATAATATTTATTGAACTAAAGTCTGGAGTTGCTGGAGCTGCTCTGGATTGGCAGGAGCGTGGCTGAGATCTTTCATCTTTTCTTTCATCTGCTCCAATGCAGAGAATCACTGTCTGCTCATTTTTTTATTCCTTCAGCCTTCAAACCAGAAACTCAGAACTGGCTTTCTGGATCCCTTGATCGTTCAGACAGAGAAATCTGACAATTCCTCAAACCACAGGAAACTTAAAAATAGCACTTGTTCCAGCACAGCTACACATTGTTGTTCTTGAAATCTGGGTTAGAAAATACTTGCAGGGTCTCTGAAAGAGAGAAGGCTGAAGCAGAATGTCTCTATGACTGCATTCCTTTATTTAAACAATTAACCCTGTGAACAGAAGAGCTGCTGAAGCTGGATTTGTTATTGATTTTGTTCCTCAAGACAAATTCCTACAAGGATTCCCCTATGTCTTGTGTTTTTTCTCTATTGCAATAGAGGGGGAGAGGGAGAAGCACAAGAAAGGAAGACATAGCTTGGGCCTCTGCACTGTATTCAGCTTTTTATTTTCACTAAACACCTGGGATTTGATTTTCAAGACCTCTACCCTTAATTGGAAGAACAGGTTGAAAAGTTACTGGAGGAGAAATCCAGACATTTCTTTATCCTCTCTGCCCTGCAGGTTTTCCCATGAAGGGAAGCAGGTGCTGGTTGTACAGGAACCCACAGGAATATTCCACAAAGAACTTGTCAGGATTCTTTGGGGACAGCAGGACACAGGAGCCTCACCTGGCACTAATCAATAGCCTCTACTGAATGCAGCAATTCTGGATTTATTTACCCTTCACCCTCACACTCCAGGGGCAATCACGCTGTTTCCCCTGGAGGAGAAGACTCTCAGACTGATCTAAACTCAATTAACAGCTCCAGATCTGAGCTCAGATGGACGTGACTACCAAGTGCTCCTCCCTGCTGAACATGCCCACTGAAGGGTTTTATTAGCCCACACAGCAACTGCTGCTGCCTCCTCTGTCCTTACTGGAGCACACCTGGATTTAGGGATCTCCCTGGCCAGCAAAAAAACCACTCCCTGTTGGTACAGTCTAACAAAACAATGAAAGCAGAGCAATAGTTGTGTCATCTTAATCCAATACAGGGCCTACAATTACTGCATTTACTTATTTTAAGCAGTCCCTCAGTATTCCCAAGTTCTTCTCTTGCCCCTTTTCACACACCAGTTGCAGTATTTGAATGACTTCCACTGCATTTTCAATTACAATCTGCTTGTGAAAATCCTACAGTGTCTTGTTGATAATCCTTTTTAGGCACAGACTGTCAACAAGGTCTGGGAATGTCCAGACAGAAGCTACCCAGAGTGAAGAGGTTATGATTTGCAAATGATGTTTCTTTTCCACTGTAGGTGGATCAGTATGTGTTTAGGAAAAAATCTGCTATCTTTTGGGAACGTTTCCATTTAACTCCATGCTAACCACATTTGATTTTGCTTGGTTCTGCTTCAGGAACTGAAAGTAGCTTGGCTCCAGCATTAAATAACCAAGCAGGAAATAGCAGAAGGTTTACCATACATAGGCTGGCCAGGGGTGGAGCGACAGATTGAACTAAAAATACAGCAAAGATTGGTTTGGGGAGATTCAGATTGGTTCCAATTTAATTAGGAGATACACAAGCTCCCAGTGCTGGTGATTAAGTTATCTTCATTGAAAACACATTGACATATTCAAATGTCACCGTGCTTCAAAAAGGGAAGTGTTGAGACATAAAAGCTTAATGCCCTAAAATGAGGATCTGGTCAAAAAATGCTTTCTGCACTTTGTCAGCCTGTCCCCAGGCCCAGCAGCAGGCAAGGTGCTTCCTCTGCCCCATCCCACACACAAGGAAAAGCACCAGAGAAAACTTTTAGCTGCAGCAGAAAATTCACAAACAGTGCTAATCTTATAAGTTTAATCATGGGTGGGGATGGTGTTGATTTTTGAAGCAGAGGGAAAGATAGGAATAGCATCAACACTCAGATGAAAAGGGGCAAGCAAAACACAGTGCTGCAAATTCAATATAAATATACATTGTATTACAGATAGACATTTTGAGGACATTTTGGCAAGGCAGTTGTTGCAAAGTCCAAGTCCTTAGCAGCAGAGATTTTAGTACCAAAATATCCTTACAATCAATATATAAAATCCATCAAACTACTGTCCAATTTTTTAACTAACTCATTAGAAAGATGAAATAAAAGAGTTTATGCCCTCATTTAGCTCTGATGAACACTGAGGCAGCATCACTGCTATCAGTGAATCAAGGCGAAACCAGCAGAAAAGAAACCCAGTTTCAGACCTGGGTAGCAAACTCTAGGTTTGTCCCTATATTATTGTTTTAACACCAAATATTTTACTGTCTCCCGATTGCATTCCGGACAAATGAATCCTACTCCAGATCTTAACTGGACTGCAAAAATAAAACCTCGACAGCTCATTTATTGATACAGTGAAATATCCAAACAAGTAATTTTATTGCTATGAAGGAAAATATAACAGCTGGAAAAATAAACCTCAAGCTGTCATTGAGAGTTTGGCTACAGAGACAAAAAAAACTTGAAATGGTTGAAACAAACAAAAAAAGCCCTTCCCGAGGAATGCTGAGAATGGGGTGAGCCCCAGCTCTGATTCCTGGCAGATCTGGCTGCTCGGTTTGATGGATGAAGAGATTGGAAGTCAGGTGGGAAAGTGCCCCCCTGAAAGTAAATCCACATTGTATCTAATCCACCAGGGAGGGAAACTGTGGGAAAAAGACATTGTTGGCAGGGCCTGAGGCAGGAAAGCTGCCACGCTATTCTGCTGTGCTTGGGAGGAAAACAGGAGCCCAGATGTTAACACAGGGTCTCCCCAGCCTGGAAAAAGAAAAGGCAAAGAATGCCTATCCAAGAAAGTTACTCCTGCCATTATCAGTCTTCCCAGTTCTATTTAAAGAAAGCAAAAGGGCCAGGAGAAGAAGCTGTTTTGCAGCTCTGCACAAACACCCGCAGATAAGGGTGGTACCAGGTGTCAGCTTGCCCTGCAAAGTCACTGAAATGTCAAGGATTGTTTTTCCTCTACTCCCTTTCTCTTTCCTCCGACTGGGAACTGCCAATGTTTATTTAAAAGATATCCCTTGTATTTGGCAAGAATGCCAGCGAGCAGACGTTAATGGGTTATTCTTTGGGGCTGGCAGCCTGCCAAGGTGATAAGGATACCCTGCCAGGGTGATAAGGATAGATAAGGATACCCTGCCAGGGTGATAAGGATACCCTGCCCGCCCCAAGGCCCACCGCTGTGCCCCGCCAGATGCTCTGCTCCACTGAGAGCAGCAGACCTGAAGAGCTGCCTCCAACTTACATTTGATCTATAAAATAATTAAATACGTAGAGAGGCAGACACGGGCTATAGAGGGACATTAATCCATCAGTGAGACCCGGGTCTGGTGCTTCTCTTTGGCAGGGGCGTGGAGAATTTGCTCAAGCCGCCGCCAAGTCCCGGCGAGTGTTCCTGCTCACTCCTCTGCCCTTGAACTAGATCTCAGCCTGGGAGCCCTGCTAAAAGCAGCACAAGTGAGGGAAGGGAGCTCATTGTGCTGCTGCAGCTCAGCGTGGAATGGCAACAGAAGCAGACCTGGTTTGAGCTCTGCCCGGCAGAGGAGGAGCCTGGCTCTGAGCAGCGATCCCCGCACTAACGCGGTTAATGCCAGCACCCCCTGAGAAGGCGAGCCTGCAGGAATGTGATATTTTGTGTCTTGAGATATATTTAGATTAACATTGTTTACTATTAATCTTCTCTGCAAAGCCCTTTCTTTTCCTAATAGACAAAAAAAGCCCAGGATCCACCCCTGTTATCATGTGTTTTCTGGAGGACGACCTTTTCCGTGGCCCATCAGACAGCACAGACTATAATTAAGGTGCTTATAATACAATTTAGTAAAAGCAGGAGCTGGGGCACAGTAGCATTTACTGCTGTAATTGAAAGCCTTAAAGGTTGTGTGGAACTGACCAAGTAGTAATTTCATCTGTTTGGAGCTGGCAAAAAAAAAAGAAACTTTTTGCTCATTTGAGAAGCTGGGCTGCCACTAATGAAGTCAGAGCAAATGGAGCTGCTTTCCTGCTTCTCACGAATGCAAACAATGAAGGGAACACCCCAGACAGGTGTTCCCTCCAAAAAGAAAACATTCATAAAGATTTAGCTACCTGTTTTTTCCTCTGGATTTCTTTTTTCCTCACTTTAAACAGGATGAAAGAAACCCCCAGGGTCACATACTTTAGAAGGTACCACAGCCCACATTTGCTGGTGACCTCTCCTGGTTCTGATGTGGCCCACATTAGAATCAGGTTCAGGACATGATAACACCCTCATGTTGAGCTGTAAGTCATTCCATTCCAAGAGTGATGGCTGATACTTCCAAAGGAAATTCAGCGCTGAAATAAAAATACGTTTCATTACTTCTGACATTTCATTGTGCCTTTGCACAGCCGCTCCTGAAGTTTTTTAACAGGATTGTTCCTTGAAACAGATTGCAGCAGCAGCACAAACTCAGACATCTGGAGCTGTAGAGCCATCCTCAGTCTCAAGGCTATCATAAGGGGAGTCGAGAGAGAACTACACAAGTCCAGACAGAACTAATCCAACAGCAAACTGAGGTCTGGTCTGACTTTTCTGTTCTTTCCTTATTCTGATGGCAAGGCAGAAATTTCAGTTCCTGCCCTGACACTTTACTGGGTTTTCAACAGTGAAAGTTATTGAGTTCTTGGATGTAGCTTTGCATTAGCATCAATTCCTGCAGCGCTTATTTAACGTGGAGGTTGTTTGGTATCGAAGTGCCTTGGACACACAGCCATGAATTACTGGAGCTTAAGAAAGGCAAGTCACCCATGGATGTAGGGAAAGGTAAATCACCCATGGATGTAGGGAAAGATAAATCACCCATGGATATAGGGAAGCTGAAGTCACCCGTGGATGTAGTGCAGAGTCTCCAGGTTGTGATGGCACAGGCAAAGCAGTCTGGAGAAAAAAGGAGCACTTCTGCAAAGTGGGATACACAACTCGGGCCTGTAAACATCATTTATTATTGTTTCTTCATCTCTCACTAGGAGACAAAGGTTGTGTTTCTCAGCAGCAGCTTTACCACGACAAATAGCAATCTGATTCCATGGTATGACAGCTTATTCCTAGCACTAGGAGTGGGTGCACCAAGGCAGGACAGATGGAGGCTGTGCCACAATCAACATTCACAGGGGTATCTGTCCTCACCCACTCATCTGCCTGCTCATTCCTCTCCGACTACTCTGGGACTGCTCTGACCCCACCCGTGAGCTGTTTCTTTCCTGCTGCCTCCTTAGTTGTTTTCCAAGAGCTTTCTTGCTGCCCACATGTGTCCCCTCCTCCTCTTGGACGCTGTATTTTCTACAGAAGCAACAGATTGCTGTGGTGTTGTCCTTTTGATCTAATGAGAGAAACTCCTACAACAATGATGTGCATGTGCTTCTTCCCTCATTATTTAGCAGATTTGGATGTACACATCTCCCCCAGGATCCTGCTTGTTTCTGTGGGTCCTGCCCTTCCTGCCTCTCTCAGCTTAACAAGTTTTTCTCTCCCAGCCCTACACCTGCATCATTTCTGCTGCTTCTCCCCGTGCAGCCCTGAGAGCCCCCACACTTCCCCTGCCCTCCCTTCTCCGTGGCTGCTGTTCTCCAAGAGGAAACCTTTCACACACAGCGAGGGCAGCGACGAGCTCAGTCTCACTTCACAGATGCTTACTAAGTTCTTAATCATCCTGTGTTTGTCCACGGCTGGAGTACAGCGCAGGGTTTCTGGTTTCAGACACAAAAGCCTGGCTTTCAGTCAGGCAGGATGGATCCAGGGTCACTGCTGAAACACCACGAGCACTGGTGCATTTTCTCTGTTATCCCAGCTCTGATGAGCTCTCTGTGGTTGAGTTTTATTTTACAGGGATATCAGGTTTCTTTCTCATTTTTGCTCATTATCATTTTATTTCTGAATCATGGATTCCATGATGGATTTTAAAACTGTCAGTGATCATTGTACTCATATTGTTCTAAGACCTCAGACCCCTAAAATCTCACACAAATAAATGTAGCCTTTAAAATCATCTGGGGAAGAGAAGGAATGGTTATACTCATGTTACTGCAGGCAGTGAGGCTCTTACAAACCTGTGTGTTGGTAGTAAGGGAACCCAGACCCAAAATGTGCTCCTTAAATCGTTTTCTAAATTCCCTGGAGCACCAGCTAACAAATCCATGACTCTCTGCTCTGGTTAATCTCAGAAGAAAACAGCTCTTCTTAGCACAAAGCCAAACTCTCACTGACTGAGGGAAGTACAAAAGTGCTTTTCTTAGTAATTAGAGTTGTATCTATCAAGGGGAACTTACTGCAAAGGACAATTCTTTGCCTCTCATTCCCTTCAAAACCGTAACAAACCTCAGGATCATGAGGTTATTTAATTTAATCCTTTTTAGACCATGTTCCTTTACATGCCTCACCTTCCTTCTAAGCGCTTTATTGGATTGCTGATATTCCTCTGTAGATTCCACCTGCCTCCCCAAGTATCCACGGCCCTGGTGGGCTCCTCCTGCCCCTGGTACTGACTGGCACAGGGCTGCAGTTTGAACCCCATAAAGCAGCCCCTTCCCTTCTGGAGCCTTGGAGGACTCTGGAGGTCATTTAGAGACAGCAGCTGCTGCTGCTATGGGGGAGGAGGCTGCCCAGGATCGTGGCTTTAAGGGAGCACCACACACGGGATTCTCATCCCAGGATAAAGTGTCTGCATCACTGCCAAGTCTCCCCAAGGATGCCACACAAGCCTGTGCATGTTCACATCTGTATTCTTCTGTTCAAACCCCAAAGTTCCTCATGTTTTCCCTGGGGTTAAAGTGTCTCTGTGGCCAGAGCAAGGCAGGGCTGTGATCACCCCTGCTGAACATCCTCCCCGGGAGCCCAGCCGTGCCCTGAAACTGCTCCTGTGCTCGCCATTAAAGTGGGAGAAAAAAGGAGCAAAGCTCCTGCAGCTCAGCTAGGTCAAATACGAGGTTTCATTTGCCCCTTTGCCTCATTTTGCTGTCATCCTGAAGGGAAAAATAGGGGGTGGGAAGGCACCAGGAGAGAAAAGCATCATAAATCATTCACTGTATTAGCAGGAGGCTGGGTCGGCAAGCCTCGCTCATTTAGCTACCTTAAATTTCATCCAACCTGCTTATCCCCCAGCTGCAGGAATAACAGACCACTTGAAAGGTAATATTTTTGCTATTAGTGAAGAAAGGAAAAAATGTGATCTTTGCTGTAGCATGGGAATAATTTTTCCAGAGCTACACAGAATAAGCCTGAGTGAATACTGCTATTTTTGGCAATAGCCCTCCTGTTTAGCTCACATCAATAATTTTAATGCTTTATTTGTGGTTTGGGCTATAAGAAATGGTGAAAGCCTATGGAGAAAAAAAAGAAAAGTGTCAAAATTAGGTAAATAATTTCGAGTTCATGACATTCATAAAAACACATGAATGTTTTCAGAATTCTTAGAGTCTATACATGCCCATAAAGCTGAGCTATGAAAGCATTTTATTTTACATATGCAAACATCACCGAATTACTCTTTATGAGGTTTTAATTGGGCCTCTAAGGTTTCAGTGGTTACAATGACAGACTGTCAAACATTCTGAGATTCCTGTGTCTTGCAATGTCAGGAACACAGAGGATCTCATGTTTTGTCCCTGTAGCATTTTTCCCAGTATTTTTTCACTTTTTCTATCGCAGCAGCACTGAGTCAGAGGCTCTGGTGTTTGAGGTGCTGCCTAAACAAAGAACTAAACCAGACTCAAGGTCTCAAAGCTCTTTACATTTGATGGGGAGATATTTCACTCCAATAATTAGGGCTGATGTTGCATCATCTTCCTTGCACTCCCACAGCAGTTCTGACCCCTCTGTAGGTGGCCAGAGACCCCAGTGCTCCCTCTGAACATCACTTTTCCTCCCACGTGCCACTGCTTGATTCTTCTGTTCCAGAATCTGCTTTGGGAGAGAGAGCAGCACTGCTGGACTGGGAATGTGGGAAAAGATGCGCCAAAGGTGGGAACATTTCAGCCAAGAAATCTGCTGTCTCTCAGAGTTCATAGCAGACTGGTCACAGGGTTCAAAACACTTTATTTCAGAAGAAAAAGCTTGATTTTTAGCTTGCCCCTGAAAAGTGTTCCCTTCCTCTTTTAGAGAATTTATCTAAGTCCTGATAATTTGTAAAAAATATGCACAAAAAATTAGGTAGTTACCACCCTTACAAAAACCACATTAAAGCATGAACCAGCCCACCCAAATATTCACACTATCTTAAATACAAGAGGAATCACAGCCTAGTTAGTCACACTGCTCAGGCTGCTCTCGTTGGGCATTTGTTTCATTACTCAAGTGGATTAATCAAGGAAAGGTATTAGCTGGATCAAATTTTGTCTCCAACAAAATCAAGAAATGAAGATACTGCTGGCATTCATGAAAAATTAAAGATTTTCTCATGTTTTTACAGGCAAACAGCTACACAGAAACATCCATTCAGGCTCAGCAGATCTAGTTTAGGACTGTTGCTAAGTGAGTAACTTGGGCTAGAGGAGGAATAATCATTTTTACTACTGCATAGCAACTCTGTTTTCTTCTAAAAATTACATGTTTAAGTTCTTCAAATTCTGCAGCCAACATTAAATTCAAAATGACCATATTAACAGAAGAAAAAGTAAAAGTGCAAGAAGAAAAACTCTAGTGCCTTTGCCCAGTCAACAAATGCCCTTTAATGATGTCAGGCTGAGACTTACAGAGAATTAAGTGACCGGTAAATTTTATTTTATTTTATTTTCCATTTGAAGCTAACAGGGTAGCAAGGCCATCTGCACGGTGTTTACACCATGTACTGGCTGCAATTAGAAGCTGTGAATTTGGTCATTAGTTGATTGGTTTGAACACAACTGGGTTGGCTGAAATAAGGCTGTGCCGGGCTCAAGAGCAGCTTGTGGAGTGTGTGAGTGTAGTAAAGACCATTCCTGAAGGCTGGAGATAGAGATCAAGGCCCTCTGGAGAAAAGGGACTGGAACTCAGCTTTCCTATGCCCTGGGTATCAATTCCCTTCATTAGACTTGAGTTTTTAAATTCTATTTATTCTAAATCTAATTAGGAGTATTTGATAAAACAGCAATGCATTCACAACAAAGAAAATATTGTGGTTATCAGATAAATTAAAGATAAAACTAATTTGGAACAGTGATAACTGCATTTTCTAGCAAAATTACAAAAATAAGCTCATCATAATCATCATAAAATATGAATGCACTGCCACCTTGATTTGAGTGAACAGAAGATAGGAGTTTTCATGATGTCTCTGAGATGATGGGTTATCTTTCACTGTATTCCAACATGCTCAAAATGTGTTGTCCATCCTCAGCCCAAGAGCCTCCTCCCTTTTTGTACATCTTTTAAAAACCAAAATCAGTGTTTTAAAGTAGCTTTGCTGCATAACCTCCTACCTCAAGCCACTGCCTGAGGCACAGCTGCTGTGAATCATTATGTAGAAAAATATCCCCCTGAATAAGGCAGTGAAAGTGCATTAGAAAGAATATCAGGATCTCCAGAGCTGGCACAGAGAATCCCTGCAGCACGAGTTGATGAGAACGAGCAGATTTCCACCAGCACAAAGCTTGAATAACAGTGGTTGAAAGGAATTAAATAGGAATCAGCCCCACACTGATTAGGGGCTGTGAGGGAACATACGGCCTCAATCAGGACAACGATGGGTTTGAGAACAAAAGCTGCTTCTCCCTTTCCTGGGGACACTTCTTGAATTACATATTCCTTTACACAGGAGACGTGCTGGGCTGTGATACACAGATAACCACCAGCCCAGGCACAAGGCTTCCTCTGCTCTACACCACTGTAATTATCTTAAGCAGGGTTTACAAATAAAAACTCTGCTCCCCAGCCCCTCATTTCGGTATATTCCACCTGTCATGACATACACCAGGGACCACAAACCAAACACGGGCTCACACTTCAGTTCAAACAACACATGGCCCAGGGTTTCCAAATTATTATTTGATAATACTGGAAGCATTGCAGTGTGTGGTCCATCAGAGACATCTGAGCTGCTCACTCACCCCACAGTGAAGGAAGGTTTCCCATGCCAGTATCTTTTAGCTGGCCTGTAATTTGAAAAGGATGGAGATTTTGAGAGCTGGTTACAATTGAAGCCTTCCAATGTTGAGCAGGTTTTGGACTATAACGCCAACATTCATTAGGGAGGGAAAGATTTTTTAAAAACCCACTAAAATCTAGAAAAGTTTAGACAACTCTTTGTTTTATTTCACATTCAGAGCGCTACAGGGTCCTTGTACTCACAGTACTACACAAAGTAAATGCATCATAAGGAACTCCAGTTCATGGAATCACAGAATGGTTTGGGTTGGAAGGGACCTTAAAAATCATTTTGTTCCAAACCCTGCCATGTGCAGAGACACCTTCCACTAGACCAGGTTGCTCAGAGCTCCATCCAACCTGCCCTTCTGGTTCAGAAGGGGAGCTCAGCTTTAGAGAGTTGAATTCCTTGTGATGTCTCCTCACGCATCAGAAAAGTGCATTTCAGCCTAATGTGCAAAAATATAATGCAAATATCCTTCCCCCCTTCCAGCCTTAATAGCTTTTGAATCAACTAGAAGATTTCAAAGACATTTAACAGCGCAGAAGAGATTTGTAAGATGTGAAACTTCTATGAACTGTGTGAGAATAGGTATGTGTGTAGGCAAGAAAAAGGTGTTTCCAGCAAGGGAAAGGTTGCAGAATAGGCTTGGCCTTAATGAGACATCATCGGCTATTTTCCATACTGGAAATGAGAAATATGATGCTTTTCCCAGTGGTGAGATATTTAATTACAGTTTTGACCTTATAGTCACTAAAAAAACCCAACACAGAATACCAGAGTCGATGTATTTTACTTCTCCTTCTTTGGATTAAACCCCTTGTTTGGAAAACAGGGTAACAAAAGAATTTCCTGGTTAAAATAGTTAAAATGTGATGGTTGATCTGGAGGTGAAAGAAATGGGCAAAGAGAAAAGATGAGCAGCATTTTAATTAAAAAAATAATAAAAATAAAAAAGGAGCACCTGCTAACTTTGATCAGATTTCCTGCACTCCCCCCAGCCTGCAAATATAAACAGATGGGGTGCCTCAGGTAAAAGATATCTGGCAGCATGGAAAGATCTCTTCCCACTGGTAATGAGACAACGGATCGTATTATCTCACTAAAGTAAATATTATTTTAAGCCAAAATCTCAGTTATATTTCATGGGTTTTTTTCCTTCCATTTCTGAACAGATCCCGCTGGGTTCAAGGTGAAATCATCTGGCACGCTAATAGATTGATCTGTAGAAAATTATGGACTAGAAAAGCCCCACCCAAACCAACAGCGAGCAACCGAACGCCGCGGCTGTCACAGATTTCATCTGGGTCACTGCTGCAGCCTCGGACTGATCATTTGTGTCATTGTCACTCGGGTGCAGAGCTCCTGGTGCGAGGAGCGACTGGTGGAGAGGGGGACAGACAAGGAATGCTCAGGAGGCCGAGTGGGGAGTTCACCTTGTGGCTGTGCAGGAGCCCGGGAGGCTGCACAAAGCCGTCATTCAGAGCACAGGAGCGCTGTCACTGACACAGACAAGTTCCAAAACATTCTTCACTGGAGTTTTGGTGGAAGGTGTGACACAGCTTCAAATATTTGTTTGTTTCCACGGGAACAACAGCACAGGGTTTAATAATAAAACAACATCGATCCTCGGAGTTTGAGAAAGTTCCTTGATTTTTGTTTGAGTTAAAGATTTACTTTTGTGTGGGTTTCCCCTTTACCCAACAATCAATGAGTTAAACTGTTTTATTTTTTATTTATTAAACCGTGGTTTAATGCCCTTTCAGTACTTTGGGGGGAAATCCAAAACATAAAAGACAAGTCTTGTGAAATTTGTATTGTCCTGCTGCATAAGCCAAGCTTTCCACTAAACACAGTCAAGGAAGTTCACGTTTTGTAGACTTGGAATATTTCATATCAGATCTTTCATATTCCCAATCTTCAATTACCCCCTCTGAATTACGGAGTCTTAGACAAAACGTCATGGAAGGAGCAGAGTCCAGAAGTTGGGGTGTAAAAGTCGTCAGCACTTGAACTTTAATCCAGTTGTAAGAAGAAGGGAGGAAGTTCAAAAGTGGTCCTTCACATAGATTTATTTTTAAATGGTATTTTAATATAAAATAATCCAAATAAACTTTTTTATACTATAAAACTTTTTGTATAAAATAGCACTATAATGGTCCTTCTCTCCAGTCCATAGGAAGAAGAAAACTCTTCCAAGAGGGTGTGTCAGAGCAGCAGTTTATTTGAAAAGCTCCTGCAAGAGGCATTTCAGAGGCATCTGTTCATTAACAACCCAGAGAACCCAAGACAGTGCTCATGTTAGGCACCAACATCCATGTTTAAAGTTGGGCTATGGATACATTCCCCGTGGATTGCATGTAAATTTACTGTACCTGAAAGTGGTAGGTGGTGTTGTGTAAAAAACTAGGATTGTGACAAATAAATGGTTTTGAGACTGAAGAAATTTTTTCCTAAAATGACAGCAAAGTGTGCTCAGACCTTATTGTCAAGCCTGATGAACATATTTGATTATGTCCAATTCTGACTGAAATATTGGATGCTTTTGGGGAAGCAGCTGCATCAAAATACACAAGAGGTGTTCTTGCCCCTCAGAGGGATACGGATATTTGGGTACATTTCCTTCTCCTAAGCATGAATATCACTGCTATTATTCAAAAACCCATGGAAATGGTGCCCTAGGAAGCTGAAGTGCCTCTTGGATGATAAACTATGGAAGAGCGTGAGGAGAATCTCAGCACCACTAAATACTAACCATGCCACTGGAAAATAAATAGAGGCTGACAAATTATTGCTGACGTAATCCCCGTGAGAGTGTCTAGACTAAGGGAGTCAAAGCTCCAGTCCGTAGGCTGGAGCTGGCTCCCTGGAGCCTTTCCACCAGCCTGCAGCCCTTGTGCAACACCCACTGCAGCCCAGCCCACAGGCACCTGCTGCCCGAGAAGGCCACGGGGTGCAGACAGGGAGCCGGGGAATGAATCCTGCTCCCCACCACAGCTGTCTTGTCTTTCATTTCTGCCCTCCAGAATCCCCCAAACATCCACCAGCTCTTCATCAGGCACTGCATCTCCAGGTCTGCAGAGCAGTGGATTCTCTCAGCCTCACTTTGTGATCACAGGGCTGAAAGGGGTTATTTTTCCTCCCTTTTGTCTCCTGCCAAGGGAAAAGAGAGGCAAGATGCAAAGGAAAGATTTTTTTTTCAAGTGGAGATGAAGGAAAGGGTACTGAAATAAACCCAAGCAGTTGCCAGAAATTACTAACGTGGAGAAAAAGCCCAGACCAATCAGGAGTTGGAGGAAAAGCTGGCATAGAGATTCCTTGAGGAAGCAACCCCTGAGTAGTGAAAAGTAGAGACACAGAAAGGTTTCATTAAGGCATTTTCTCCTTTAGATTAAAAAAAAAATCTTTTTTTTTAACTTCAAATGAAATCTGTAACATTCAAAAATAAATAAATCTCTCAGCAGTGTAAGAGGAGTGCAAAATGTGTCTCTTCACTCATCACCCACAGACTTGAGCTGAAATAGTTATTTGGCCCTTGCCAAGGTGTGCAGCCGCTTCAGTAGTGCTGTAAATCAAAAGGTCCCCACAGTCTCCACACAAGCAAGAGTTTGAAGGTCACTAAGCATGATGCAACAGTGAGGCATGAAATATCTCTCACCAGACATGGTACTTTATCATCAATACTGGGGAAAAAAAGAAAAAAATCTATGATGCACCTGTACTCCTTCACATCTGCCAGGATGGGGTGAGAAAAGGCAAGGAGAA
Source organism: Prinia subflava (assembly GCF_021018805.1). Lineage (NCBI taxonomy): Eukaryota > Metazoa > Chordata > Aves > Passeriformes > Cisticolidae > Prinia > Prinia subflava. The sequence continues at coordinate 3,488,593 of NC_086256.1, forward strand.
AACAACAGATTGGTTCAGTGCACTCAGGCACAGCCACCCTTCTTAACATAACAAAAACAGCTTCCCCAAGCAGGGTGGAAATGATAACTTCCCTGAGATTTGGCAGATCAAGCAGATGTGGGCAGTTTTGACATTTCACTAACATTTAGATCTCTCATCAGGCAGGTGACTTCATTCTCTCTGCCAAATAAACAACCCAAGCACTTGCTCACCATAGGGAGACTCTTGTAGTTATCTCCAAATCATCACATCACCGACATCAAAGAGTAAGAACAGCCCCTTTCCAGTAAGGAAAACACCCCAGTACCTGCAGGAATTCAAGGCCTGACCCACCTCTGTTTTGTGAGAGGTGGCACAAGATGAAAATCACCACAAGATGAAAATCACGAGGCTTCACGGGGCCTCCATGGGCAGCTGCACACAGCCCACTGTGGCATGAACGGTCCTGCTGTTTTCTGGGCAGATTTATTAAATTACAGCTACTTTGGGAGACTTAAATCAATTATCAAAACGAGCAGAGCAACCAAAACTATCACACACAAGGATTCATTGGTTGTCCTTCAGAGAGAAGAGGCTCTGCAGCAACTTTGAGTCTTGGGAGAAAAGCGCTCAATTACTTGAGGAGAGAATCCCAAAAATCCTGTTTCCTTGGGGAACTCCACCTTGCTTTCAGCCTCTATTTCATCTCTTTTACTGGACTTCTGGCTGAAGCCCACCTGTGTGTTGTTTTCCCAACAGTGCAAAAGCAGCTGCTTTCCCAAGGCTTGAGAAGACCCATCTGACACGTCATGCTCAGGGCAGAGCAGGCAGGGAACCCTCCTGGCTCAGGGACATTGCAACCCATTGCAACATTTCATTTTTTTAGTTGCCTGCACCACCTCTGTGTTAACCAATGACTAAGACCAAAGAGAAGAATAAAGCACAGAGAAAGAAAGAAAAAAAACCAAAAAAAAGCCCTCTATCTAAAAAACATTCCCTGTGTCAGAAGTATTAGTTAATGAGTCTGATTATTGGAAGGTGGTCTAAAGCCCTGATTAACTAGGGAAAAAAAAAACACAAAAAGAAAACAAAACAAAACCCCCTAACAAGAATAACTGGTCTCCATACTTTACTGAGGGCAGTAATCTGTGCAGAGGGAACCATCCTCCCAGTTGGTGTCTCCCCATTACCTCCACCATGGCCATTACAGCCCCTGGCCCCAGCAAGGGCCAACCCTGCTCTGGGGCACAGCCAGAAGATTGTGAGACAAGCCAAAGTAAATGTGCTTTTCCATTTTTTAAACAGATGTCACTCAAAAAGGAAATTCAGACCTTTTGAGCCATTCTGAGATTTGTCTCCTGTTTCCCTACATCTCAAGTAGCTCCAAAAATGTCTCAAATTCTCCCAATTCCAAGGAGATGCGATAAGGCTCCAACTTTTTACTTTGAGATCTCTGGAGGAAAGGCAATATTCAAGTGCCAAATACTACAGGTTTCCAGTGGTCTCCAATATCCTGAAAATATGTTATTTTTAGTATGTGGCTGGCAGAGAAAGGAAGTGTTAAATTTTGGACCAGGATCAAATCTGACTGAAAATTAGCAGCTAGGAACATCCTCTTTGATTATTTATTCCACTTTCCATATCCGAATAGTCCCAGAGGGACAGTAACAATGACAATCACTAGGAAAACACCTGCTGATGGCAGGTTAGTACAGAGCATTTCCCTGGCTCTCCCCATGAAAACATCCTGGAGTTTGTTTCCTCATGTTTGATGAACACATTCCTGGTGCAAGCAGGATGGTCTGTCAGGAAAGGGCCTTCATGCTTTGCTGCAACTCCTCCATTGCACCACTTGTAAAAGAGCAGGAGACAAGAAGAAAACCACAGTCAATCCAGGTGCCTTTACCATTTTCCAGAGGTCCTCATGGCACTGAGTCAAGCTGCTTGTAACAATCACAGCCCAAGAAGTACATTACAATTTGCCAGGGCTTGTAGAGGTTCCAAGGCCTTTCCTCTCACTATCTGCTAGCAGCTTTCTAAATTAAGAAACGTATCCTGCTGCAGCTTTAACAACATTTTGATCTCGGCTCCATTTGGCATGGTGCTGGGCCAGCCTTCTTTAAATCATGAGTTTCTATGGGCACAGTCGATGTAAAAACAGAATTCGCAGCCTCGGAGAGGGATGGTGGAGCAGGACATGGCTCTAGCATTTCTCATCTATTTGACACTAAATCAAAATTGAGATGTCACCAGTGTGCTTGCAGTGCTCCAGGTTTGCCCACGCTGTCAGAGAGGGGCTGGGAGTCCTTGTGCACCAGGGAATCTCCTGCACCACAGGTGGGTCTCACTCACCTGTTCCATACTTGCTGTATCCAAATCTCTGGTGCCCACAGTGCCTCTGTCACACTCTTTGCATTTAAAGGCAGTGAGACACCAACACAGGGAGCTGCAGATCAGGAGGGATCCATGGTGCATCTGTGGCTGGCATAGCACAGCACTCACAAGGTGCAGAGCACATTTTAACATCATTAAAAAAGCTGTGTTCTTAGTAGGGTAGTGTAACCTGTCAGTGCAACCTGGGAACCTTCTCCCTGAACCAGCCAGGCTTATCACCACTGTCAGCCCACTCCCAGCAGCAAAGCTTGGGTCCTGACTCCAATTTTGGCTGCAGGGATGAAGACTTAGCTCCAACACACACAGAATGGCCTCTGCTGAAGCACAAAGCAGCTTTCAAACCCTGCTCCTCATCCCCAGCTCCCAGCATGACCCCAGAAACACCCAAAAGGCGCCAGGGCAGGGCATTTCCAAGTGCAGGGCAGCACAGGCAGCTGTCACACGTGCCCTGCACCAGGGGCAGGGCACAAACAGCTCTGAAATGCAAGGGGAGCCTGCGGTGCTGCCAGCTAATAAGGTCACTACAAACGACATCAGCCCCTGCAGGTCAGAAGGAGTGACAAGAGGGACATGCCACAGAAGGATGCATGGAGAATTCACAGATGGACAGGCAATCTCAATTAAACTGTCCTCCCCTCCCATTCTCCTCTGAATTACTGCTTTAAAACCCCTTAATTATCTAAACTCAATTAGTCTTAGAATATTTGAAGCTTCCTGTTCAGACTAATTTCTCTCTCTTTCCTCATTTGCAGTGCTTGACTTGCATTAAAGAACACTTAGTGCCTGTGGTAAGGAGAACTTTACCAAGGCGGGTCAGGACTTTGGGGTATTGCAATCTCCCCTCTATTCTTCCTGTGCCTGGGAAGATCGTGGACTCAGTCCTCCAGATGAAATTTCAGCAGCTCTGACATGCTTTTTCATGCCTTTTTTTCTTACACCTTAAGCCAAACATTTCCATTGCTAGTAGCAACTGTCATTCATTGCAGCTATTTTCACTCCTCAAGGTTTCCGTGTGTATTTTCCACAGCTATTTGCAAAGCAGTAATTTTCTATTATTGCTATTATTATTCCTAGGAAACAGAAAAACCATGGTCTTAGTTCCAAGAGAAAAAGAACATGGGTGGCAAAGCAGATAGTAAGAGAAGACAATAGAAGGAAGCAGTTTAAAGATTCCCTTTTGTTTCAGTGATGCAGCTTCTCCATGTAGCCTAAACCTGCACATTTTCATTCAAAGCGCAGCCATAAAATCATGAATTTGGAGCTTCCTACTGGTTTAGCCTCTACAGTGGTGGTAATCAATGTAAAGATTTAATTTTTTATTAGACCCCTGCAAGAAACCTTGATGTTAAGGTTTTGTGCCCTTCCTGACGTCTGAGTATCCCATTCTCTTTCCAAAACCTTTATGAATAGAGGTTCATTTCCTATTTCAGGTGGGGAAGCCCATGGGGCCCCAACAAACACAGATGTTGGTAATCTCACACCTCCAGGATTGCCTAAATTTTTTTTAATGGACCTTTAATTTTACTACCTTGATTAAATCAGATTTTTAAATGCATCTCCACAAAACTTGTATTTTGAGTTGAAAATCTGATCCTTCCACTAAGCTTAAACCTATGCAAACCCCCCTTAAATTAACCTTACAATGGTCACAGGTTGTACTAAATAAAAACATCTGTACTTAAAGCAGGTCCCTGATGCCTCATGAAGGCAAACCCTCACGGATGGGAAACTGAAGCACAGACATGAAGTGCATTGCTCAAGATTAAGTACGAAATCTCAGGGCAAGCCAGAACTGAAGCCAGTCTGAGTCCTGATTCAGCACTCCGAGCACAGAGCTGTGTCCGTGAGGCACTCACTGCTGTGCTTGGGATCAGATGGAAACTGCTCCACTGCAGCTCCAGACACCTCTGACTAAGGGGCAGGATCACACCTTTCCTGTTCCACAGGAAACTTCTCCCTCCAGAACCGTTCTGGCTGGAAAACAAGAATTAAATGTTGCAACCGTTTTTGAGATTTTGCATTTAGTTTTATTCTTGCATTGGGCTAATAGAAAAGTAGACTTTTTTCATCAAATTACAGACACAAACCTTTTTCCCTCCTGTCCCTTAGAAGTGCTTTTAGTGAGAGTATCCCCCATCCCCTGTACTCTCAGATCTTCATACCCTGCAGTCTCTTCCCTCCACAAGTTTTACCTCTGAGTGAAGAAGGTTTTCAACAGACCAGTTCCTTTGAAACTATGACATTTCTACCTAAAGTTCTGATATTAGCAAGTCATTATTTCCCAGTGATTAGTGTTTTCTTAAGGCATAAAATGCAGGAGGAAGAGCCACAGACCATGTTAGTCCTGGGTCTCAAGATGCAGATTATAATGCAAAGAATCACTTTGTGCACTCTGCAGTTGAAAATATCCTCCAGGCTTGGTATTGTGGAATGGCCCATTTGTGTTTTCAAGCCACACTTTGGGTTTGGGTTTTTGTTGGGTTTGGTTTGTTTTTTTGTTTCTCTTTATAGATGTTGATACACAGGAAAATCATTAAGCTTTGAATTTGTTTTTCAGCTTCAACCTAAACTACTCTTCAAGGGGTAACTCCACTTTCAGGTGAGGATCAATTTGTTGTTGTGCTCTTTTACCTTTTACAGGGAATCCATGTACAGAGTTTGGAAGGATGTTCTTACCTTCCAGCCACCCAGCAGGGCTGCAGAAATATTGCTGAAAATGCCAGGTTGTCATTTCAGCAGAGAAACTTCTGCAGTGTCAAATCCATATCAACTTTGAGTCTGGCCCTACAGGTATGAAAAACACTTCAGCGGAAATGCTGTCATTTATTCAAATTATCCAAACCTGTGAATAGTGACTATTTCAGCACCCATCAGGGATAAGAAACTTTTTGACTTTGACTTGGGTAAGAGCCTCCTTCTTTCACCAATAAAATATTGTGGGAAAGACTAAAGTGAAGCTAAAACTACATAAACCAAGTTATTGTAACAGCTTCTAAAGACAGATGAGAGTCATTACATTATTTATGCACGCGAGGGTACTGGGATAGACAGGATTAGATGATTTACCCAAGATCAAGCAGTGAGTCAGTGACACAGTTTTCTGCTGTCCAGTGAAAACACAGATGTACAGTAAGCTGAAAAGAATTCATTTATTCCCCATATCAAAAGGATAAAGGATGGAGCTTTCCCTCTAGCCCAGCTCATGGTTCCAATAAGTGCTGATAGAACTGAATTTGGCAAGCAGGAAATTCGCTGCACTAGTCACACATGCAAAGCATTTGCTGAAAACAAAAACCTTAAATTACTCAATTATCAACAGTTTTCACTTGCCCAAGCCACAGACCTATCCAAGTTGTTTCTTGCTGCTTTCTTGAGGAATTAGAAGGACACAACCCACCCAGTGTCCAAGGCATGGCATAATCCACCAGGACATTGTGCAATGCCAGAGTCTTGCCTCATGTCTGGGTTCAAATTGCCCAAACTGCATTACTGGGTTTCAGTCAACACCAGCTTGGATGGTTGGGTTTTTGACTTGTCCGTGGCTCAGATTTTAGCAGCCTGATAGGATCAACTCTGTAAGAAGGAACAATTCAGCTGAGGGCTTGTCAGCCCTCAGAATGCCCTAAAGTGGGCCATATCCTGCCATAAATATTTGCACAAAAATCCTGCTGACCTCAGTGGTGGTTCTGGGTACAAAATGATGGCAGGATGTGGTCACAGTGATCCTTCTAATAATAGGTTTTCCATTGAGATCAATGGACATTGGGCCCCATTTCTTTGCCAAAGCTTGGTTCGGAGCTCTAAAGAGAGACATTGTTTTCCTGCAGCAGGGAGCACACAATTGCCAAATTTACTTCTGGCAAAGGCAGAGATTTATTTTTAATGCTGAACAACACCAAAACTGTCTGATACTAATTAAGAGAGTGTCTTCTTTCTGAAAATCTCAAAGAAAATTAATCTTCCAACGTGGCTGTTGGAAAGACACATAGAAAACATGAAGACATTAATATATCTGCATCTAAAGTCTCATATAAAGTAAGTGAAAACAACTTTCCCTTTACCTGAATGCAATTTTAAGATGAGTTTTGCATACATGGAAGTTGCAGGTGCTCAGCTCTTCAGGAAAGTCAAGTCAATTTATTGTAGGTGTTTGAGACCCAGACCCCCAAATAAGCTCCTCACAGGCACATTCCTGAGTCTGTGGGCAGCATCCCTCACTCCATTTTTCCTGAGCCCATCCCTCCCTTGGTGTTCATCACAGCTTTGATGCCTAGATGTAGAAATCCTTATCTTCAGGATCCTAAAGGATGACTAAGTGTTTTCCAGTGTTTTATTCATTATCTGAGTTCAACTTTAACTGATTTTAATCTTGTGGTTCTGCTAGAAAGATAAGCTGTAGCCTGCCAAGGAAATAAGCATTTCACAGGTTAACAGCACAACTCTTCTAAAAAGGAAGTAGGTTTGTTTTCTGCCTTATTTTCTGGAAAATGTTAAAACAATAAAATGAATAAGAAGCAGTGGAGAACAAGTTGTAAAGGAGCTAATTTCCTGCTCGCAGCAGCTCTGATAAATTTCAGTCCTGGATGACAGGGGCTGTGGAGAGCGAGGGGAGGGCTGGCTCTTCCTGGAAAGCCAGACAGGATAGGATTGATTTGAGACATCTTCATTGCCAGAACAGCTGGTATTGGCTAATCATCAGAAAACAGAAACTAGGACCTACAGAGAGCCAGGAGCGAGGGAGACGTCTGGACCAAAACTTCACGTTCCAGATGTGAAACTGAACAAAATAGCAACAGAAATATTTAAAAAGAAGAAAATTTAAAAGACACCAGAAAAAAAAAAAAAAATAAATTAAAAGCGCCCCTCCTTCACACACAAGCCTTCCTGGAGCCAAATGCCAAAGGAAGTGCCAGTGCCCTGACTAACAAAAGAATCCTGAAACGCTGCAGGCTGCGGTGCCAGCAGCACCCAGTTGCAGTGGGAGGCTGCCTGACACGGCTGCCGGATGCTCCGTGCCTGCCGGATGGAGCAGACAGCTCAGCATGAATCATGGGGCACAGGATTCCTTCAGTCCGGGAGGAATCGGGACAATACACAGCCTGCCTACTGTTTGCTGCCTTTTTTTTTTTTCTCCTCCTCTTTTTTTTTTTTTTTTTTTTTACTACTCCTGATTTGAGGGACCAGCCGTTTCCTTCCTGCTGTGGGCGTGCAGCCGGCACATGACAGCTCATGGATGGAGCCGCGTGTGAGTGAGCACAGGAACGCAGGGAGAGGAGCCAGCCCGAGCCCCGGGACTGAACTCGCAGTCAGTCCCCGCTCTGACCTGGGCACATCTCCCACCATCGTCCTCCCGTTCATCCCGCTCATGTGCTCCGGACACACACACGGGATTACGAGTCAGCCCTGCAGCAGAGTTCAGACCGCGGGAAATCCCTCCCGGGAGGAGGAATGTCTCCCGTCTCCCTGGTCACAAGGCTGGAAGCAGGACAGAGAGAAAAAAAACCCCACACCTTTCTTACACCCCACCAAAAATCTACCGGAGTTCCTTAGGGTGACAGGCAAAGTTGGCTTTGGTTTACTGACTCCTCTTGCCCCAGAATGGGGAGAGGAGAGGCTGCTCCTGGGCCAGGTATCTTCACTCTCATCTCTGTGTCTGGGAACTATTTGAAGCAAGCTCTCCTGAGTCTGATGGACCACTTGAAATTATTCTCACTGGTCATCAGATTTCTGATCTCTCTACACACCCCAGGTCTGTTCTTAAGGTTATGGTTCCATGGAATCAAGCTGTCTTCTCTGAATCCTTGAAGGTCATTCCCCAACATCATTCTTCTCTCAGTTTCCCATGGCACTTAGCAAAGTTTCAAATCAATACCCAATGTTTTCTCTCCACGGCTTGTCAGCCAACTTCAGCACTACTGATTAAGCTCTGCTTTCTTGGCTGAGATGATTCTTCCCCCTAATGATTGCTCTTCTTCACTCCCACCACCCCTGCACATGTTCTAGTGAGGATCCACCACTTTCTGTACCCCATATTTTATGGGCTCCTCAGCTTCGTACTCTACACAGAAAGCACAAGAAGCAAAGAAGAAATCTCATCCACAATCACAGAAAACCTACAGTGTCTCTAAGCAGACACAAATCCTTCTGCACTCCAGACCTTCAACCCAAGTTCAGCTTCCACCAAACACTTGCAAATGGCACCAGGAGGTTGGAGTTTGGCTTTAAAACAATGGGAAAACATGCAATGTTTAGAGAAGGGAGTGTATCAGCAGCTTGAAAACAACTGCCAACATGCCCAGTGGCTATTATTTGCCGTGTTTTTAACTGATTACATCTTGATCAGCTCAGAAATTATCCTGAGAGGGGCTGCCCAGGCACTGATCCTCCCACCCTCACTCTCACCTTTCCCATTATCAGAAGAGCTTCCAGCTCCCACCGCTCTCTGTACTTGTGTTTATCATCTCAACCAAGCCCAGCAACAGCAGCAAGCAAAGATATTTACTGTAGGAAAGGGTGAAAGGAACAAGTTCTGGTTCTGGTCTCCCACATGTGGCGAGGCTCCTGCTTGGCTAAGTGTGAATGCTGATAAACCTCCTGGCTGTGCCTTTCAGCCGTGCCCTGCCTTGGCTCCTGAATCAGCCCAGCGTGGCTGAGCTGTGGCCAGGGGAAGGTTCATGATTAACTGCTCGCTGCCAACAGAAGAATGGTTTGCAAATGAGGTGTTTTAATCCCCAAGAAGTGTCTCCAGTGCCTACAATTTGTATGGTGCCATTGTACTCTTGTAATAGGTGTTTCACTTCCACGAAGCAGTTCTGGGTTTGCTGGCAGTGGAATAAGCTTCATCTTTGTGGACTGACAGTCTGTCATCTTTTCTACACATATTATTTTTCTTTTTGCCCAAATCATACAAAGATATTGATTGATCAAGAATCCATCAGTCATTTATCAATTAGAAATGGAAAGTGAAATGCAGCAGACTAAACAAACTGAAGCAAAAACTAAAGTCTTCACAGATGTGAAGAATTTCCACCATTTCCACCATGTCTGAAAATTCACAGATTATGTCCTGTCATGGGAGATAAGTCTGTATATAACAAAATCATATAAACCATTCTCATCCCCTTTCTGTGGTTTCAAGAGGATAATACTCATATCCTCAGAAGATTCACTTAACTTTATCTCCACATCCTAAAATGATTCAGTCTTTGAAAAAAAGAATTGTGATCCAAGTTCTTCTTACATTTCCAAATTTTATACAAGACGCTGAAATAAAACATTGGCATTTACAACAAAACCACAGTATGGTAATTCCATAAATGATTCCTTCACCTTCTAAGACCCAGTTGCCTTCAGTGGACCACCACTTCAAACCTGAACTTTGCTGACTGGCTTAGCAATTTGTTCCTGCTATCATGTGACAAGTTTTTGAAGCTCACATGTGTAATGGGGCATTTGCTGCCAATATCAAAAGAAGAAAAAAAAAAAGAAATATAGCAGAACATGAGGTTCCAATTGTCTGATAAGCAGAAACATCTGTTGGAGTCATGAGCAGTTGATTAGTGGAGTTCATTCCCAGGGTAAGGCTCCAGTAGATCAGCTCTTCTATCTAAGTATAGGATTGTAGTTACTGGAAGCATTACAAAGAGGCACAAAGAACAGGCAAAAATCATTTCTTAGGGTACCAGGATCCTTAAAAACCAACACAGTTAGAACACAGCGGTCTTGGGCACTGCTTCACATGATACCAGCACGTAAAATTATCAGCTGTATTTAAACTTCCCCACAACACCTTAACATCTGCCAGTCTTTCAGCTATAAACCTACACTGGTTTTGAAGCTGATAACTAGAGACTGTAAAAATTCTTCTGGAAAATGAAACACAAGGTACAAGCTGTCAGTCTGAGCATATTTTGTACTTGAAAAATAATCAGACCAATACCGGTCAAAACAATAACAAAAATATGAGTTGTTTTTTAAGATGCTGCTTGGATTTCAACCTAAAGCTTTTCCACCTCATTACACTAAGGCAAGGATTAACACCTGGGAACATTTGCACGGAAAGCAGAGGCTGATCAGAATTGCTAATTCGGCCTCTAAAGCTGCAGTGATACTGGATGGACAGAGATGTATAAATTACTCTCATTAAGGTCACTGTTGCAGATCCGTGCTCACAACACCACGAGCCTTGGCACCCAGGAATACAAGAAACCACCAGGAAGAGGATGTCTTTAAGGCTAAGCCTCTCCTTCATTAACTTGAATATCTAATTGTAGGTTTACTGTGAATCTCAGCCCTAGCTCTTGTTCAATTCCTGGTGTTGGTGGCCTGACCTGACCTCCCGGTTTCCTGGTGTTCCACCTGTCACCCCATGCCTGTTCCCCATCCAGGAATGGGGTACTGTTACATTAAAAATAACAACTAAAACTTGGGAGCCAGCAATTTCATTTCCCCTCCTGACTTTACAGACTATTTTGTCTTTACCAAACCCTTAAAATAACAAATACAAAATACCTTGTAAGATTGGTGGGTTTGTGTTCAGTACATAGTTTTTGACTCAACTTAATGTACAAGCTTATCACAAATTTGGGAGATTTTTATTATTCAGAAACAAAAGGTGTCCCCCTTTTATCATGAAGGACAAACTTACAAACTTCCAAGATGCTAGAGTTACCTAAGGAAACGGCATTTTCTGAGGGGTATGAGGGGGTTGATTTCAGGCTGTTTTCAGTCTATCTAAAGCAGAAGAATCTCTTCACACTTTTAAAGTAAGAATTATATTTGACTGTAAAAATGATTATCAGATGTTCCTAAAAGAACTTGTTTCCATCTGAATAGATGCAATATTTACAAGTATTTTTCTGCCTTTCATAAAGTATTGCACTCCCACCCCTGAAATCTCTTCCATGCTTTCCAGTTCCCTGTAAGAATCTTTCTGTCATTAAGACCTTGCCATGTGCCTGTTTTTTCTTACCCAGGCTCACAGGCAGGAGGGGAATTCACCTGGCAGCACCTTGAGGTGCCAGGGAAGCCAGAGATGTTCACTGGTTCTGACAACAGATGCAACCATTCTCCCCTGTTTGAACATGTCATCAGCTTCTGAACCCACACGTTACAGTGTGAGAGTCCAAGCATAACCTCTGCTAAGGTTTGGCTCTTCTAAGCACACATGTGGATCCTCTTTCCAGTGCTCCTTCCTGAGAATAAGAGTGAAATTGTTTCATCCAGGGGCCTTTTGCTGACCTTCATGACTGGCCCTTTGGCTAAAGCTGACTCCTGTGGAAAAGATACATTCAGTTTTTCTCCCCTCCCACATAGCCTGAGATTCTCTATGTGTGGTTTCCCCCTTTGTTTCTTCTACAAACCTTTTCTGCAGCTCCTCACTGTACACGTGGACGATCTTTTACAGATTACCTGAACTCACTGGATGTAAACCAGATGGAACATAAACTTCAGACACCTACACAGGCACAGCTATATGCTTAATAAGCTAATTACTGACTTAATAAATTCAGGCCCTCGGCAAGAATTATTGTTTCAGGCCACAAGCTACTTTACCAGGAACACTTAACTTCTCCAATATAAATAGTTTACACCTGGCTATCTTGGCATATGAGCAGATAAAGCTGAAGTCCATCCACAAAAGACCAACAGACCTGCCCTGGGTCACTCTTATCAGGCCTAGAGGCTTTCACTCCCTTGTTAACTTTACTAGATAAGTGCCACCTTTTGTCCAAAACTGCAAGCACCTTAATGGATTGCCATTAAGATTTAATGACAGACTTTGCTGTTGCAAAGACATCTCATGACACAAAAATTCCATTGCATCATCTTGCTAATATCATAAAATTAACTTCAATTTATATCAAAGACCTAAATTCCCCAAATTATCGGTTCTGCTGCACCTCTAGCTCTATGATGAGGACGAGTTCTTAGTAAGAAACGAGGGCTGAGATGAAAGATCTTTGGTGAGCCACAATGTTTCCAGAAGACCTGGGATGCTGCTTTCTCTCCACCACGATCTACAAACAACACAAACCTCTAAATGATCTGCTGATGGTGAGTGAGCTGTGGGGCAGCTCTGTGCACCTCAGCAGCAGAGATGGAAGAATGTGCACTTAATCAGAGCAGGAGGATAGGGAAGAGGGAGACACAGCTCTGTCCCTTCACACTGTACACACTCATGGCTTGTGTCATTAATTGTACTGCTCCAGGAAACACACACAGCCTTGGATGGACAGAGGTTTGGGGATTTATTTGGCTATTTATTTATTCCTATTTGGCTTAGGAAGGATAAATACCACCAACACTCAATGGCCAGGATCTGTCTCATTTCTGCCTTCTCTTCCTGAGAATGAATGGAAACAGATCCTGTGCAGAGGTTTGGACTCGACAGACCCAAAGGAAGGGGCACAGGAAAAGGCTGTGGGAGGCACGGAGGGAGCAGAGGAGGATGGCTTGGTTTCGGTGTGTGTCTCCGTTCTGAGTAAGGAGGCCTGCAGGAGCAGGGTGTGGCAGCCCCTTGGCACAGCAGAGCGGGCACAGGAGGGTTTCCTCCAGGAGAGGCAGCAGTGCCAGCCAGGGCAGGAGGCTCCTGTGCCAGCCGGGCCCCGGCTCCAGCCTCTGCCAGAGCTGGTGACTCATGGCGGGGGGAAGGCAAGGCTTGGCAACCTGGGCTGGCTCACACAGCAGCAGGTTTTGTTCTCCAAGGGATAACCCGGGGACTGGGTGGCACAAGGCCAAACTCCTGAGTAAAGGACTGCAGTCCTTGTCCCTCCCTGGCCATTCCTAACAGCAAAGGACCACATCGATTCATGCAGCATACGGGGCTTGGTGCATCCTCATCCTCCCTGCTCCCCAAATGATGGGGGAAGGCTGCACGGGAGTGGTGCTGGTGGGACCAGGACTGTCCTGCTCCTTTCCCCTGCAGCAGTCAGACCTGGCAGGCTCCAGGAGCTGGGAATATCCTGGGACAGGACGCCACTCCCTTGCAGCACAGCGAAACCAGGCTGTGATTCACAGGGGGAACCACTTCCCTTGGGACAGAGGTAATGGCTCCCATTTCCTGCTCTTTACCTACCCAATTTTTAAGGTTCCCATCCTCACCACAAGCATCACACAGCTTGCACAACAGCAGCTGGGCTGCTGTAGTTTATAGCCCAGCACTTCAGGGTGTTTCTGGTGGGTACCACGTGTGAGGAGAGCCCTGGGAAATGCCACCTTCCTTTTGGTAAGCTCCTTCAGGATCACCACACATCGCTCTTGGGGCTCATAAAAAACCCTCAGGCCCTGTGAGTTTTATTAAGCCCCCATTTTACAAGTGGATAATACACCCAAGGTCTGGTTCCTGTGATGAACTGACCACTGGGAGCTTGGCTGGCACTGTGCTCTCTGCAGAGGGGTTGGTAACCGTGTTTAGAGGAGACACATTCACCCATTTTACAAATCACCAGATCATAAGTCATGTTTAAAGGAACCCCAGAAAGACATGGAGATCAACCTCTGCTCCAAGCAGAGTCAGACCAGGTCACTCAGGGCTCTGACTGGTCCATTGGCCTTTAGGATGCCTGTTGCAAGCATTGATGAGTTTGAGTTTTCCATGAAAACAGAAGAATTTGCACCTAGTGAAACAGAAACGTTCACAGCCTTTGAAATATCAATGAACATGGTCCACAGACTACCAGGAGTGACTTAATAGCACAAGACTCCCTAGTTTTAATTCCTCTGATTTCCAATCTGCTGTGCTAAAGCAGTGAATAAACTGAGCTCTAGTGGTTGACTCTGTAAATTCTGTAAGTTTTCTCTCCACAAGTGGCAATGCCATTGCCAGCTTTGAGCACATGTGTTTGTACAGTTTACACAGAAACACCCTGACCAGCAAAGCCTATTTTGTTCCTGGAAAAACACACCAACACTAAAATGTTGGCTCTCCATAAAGTGCCTACAGAGCCCATCCCTGGAAGCAATAAGCTATTGGTTAAAGATTCCTTAGATTCTTAGTGACGTTTCCTGATAATGGTCCCATTTATAAACACAGATTACAGTTCCTACGAAGGGCTTTAACAGCACTGGCTTGTTCTAAAGTGTGCTTTACCCTGGGTTATCAGAACAGCAGCTGAGTTCCTCCTATGGCAAAAGGGCAAATTCAGATACCTTTAGTCACCTTTTTCCACCATGAGTCTCAGTGAATTAACTGAAGATTGATGAGCAGACAATGAACAAAGGCCTGAGCTGCACACAGGGCCAACACCAGGGTTACCATTGTACCATGGGACTTCAGACAGCTCTGTGGTGGAAAGGGCCCCAAGTTTTCTAAATTTCACCTTCAAATCACAACTTTTCACTGTTTTATCAGTGTGGTTAAAGCAGTGAAACCTTCTGAGGCAGTAAGTTTATATTTTCTGAATACTGCAGTTTAACTTAATTCATATACTGGGAGGAGAATGTCCTTGATTTCACTATAGCTGCTTTCAGACAAAGGATTGCAGGTGGAACAGTCTATAAAAAACACCAACATCACTAAAGGTGCTCTGCCTTAATGACAGAGTGTGCAAGACAGGCAACATTTTTCACTTTAAAAGCTACATCAGGGCGCTTTCTGAATTCAGAATAGATAGTGTGCTTCTGGCTGTCCTCCCACTGTCATTTCATCTGTTTGTATTCCCAAAAACACACATCTTCCAAAGCTCTGGGTCATAAAACATGACACGAGGTGTATGCTGGGACCACAACCAACAGCCAAACAGAAACGCCAAGGGGAAGAACTTCTTTATTGAGTGGTATTTCCCAAATTCCAACACAGCCTTTTCTGGCTACCCCCTCCCTTGTCTGGCAGAGGCAGGAGCATCCCTTTGCCACGGTTTTCTTAAGCTTTTCTTTGCTCTGTTTAGTATCCTAAGCCTACAGCTGTAAAAGGTCCTCCCAAATTATCAAATTCCATAGGTGTGTGTCACCTCCTGCCTCGTGGTGTCTATCACCCTCTTCCTTATTGCTCGATCAACGATCCCCTCTAATCATCCTCTTCCTTATTGTCTAAATATTTCCTTTACTACCATTCACACATGGGAATAACTTGTTTTAACGTTTTACATGACAGGTATTTCAGAAACCAGCAATATAAAACAACATCAGAAGCACAGGCCAGATCTCAGTTAACCACGTGCATTAAATGAGCGCATGGCAATCTCCTTTTTCTTTTTTTTAATCTACACCTTCAGTACTCTTAACCCCACCTACTAAATCCACAGCACACACCTAGCAGTGATACAAAAGGAGCTAGAAAACATGTTATAAACTCAGAAAAAGAGATGGGGCTGGTGTGCCAGATTCATAAAGAGCAGCATTTCATCCCTGCAACTGCAGAATCCAGTTTTATATTGTTTGTGCTGCTGACTTCCTTCAACACCTGTGACCCTGCTTGTCGTGGCTTCATTGCCTGCTGGAAACTTGGCAAAAGACAAGAGAAGAGATATTAGGGAACCAATGCTACATCCTGAGAGAGGCCATAAAGTCCAAAGGTTGAGCAGGATTGCCAGGAGCAGCCTGATAAAGGAAGGAAGCATGTGGCTCTGAGCAGACAAACTGCTGTGCCTGAGTACAGCGTGTTCAGAGCTGGAGCTGCACCCCAATGCCTCCCACACTCCACAAAGCACACACTATCCAGGACTCTTCCCAAACAGCCCCCTTGAAAATTAATTATTTTAAGCCCTTTTCTGAAATGAGCATGTGACTGCTCAGTGCCAGAATTTCACAGATCTTAAATTTCAAAAACCACTCCTCTTTATTATTTCAGATTGAGGTAGGATGATTTGTTGATTTAATAAAAGAAAAAAATCCTGTGCAATACCCCTTCTGAATTAGCAGATTGAACCCTTTCCAAAATCCAGCTCCAGTAAAGAAGTTGTCCTTAAAAATCTATCAGACTGTAACTAAGCTTGTCACTTGGCATGTGAAATAAATAAGCCAATAATCAGATCCTTCAGAAAGTTTCAATTAAACCTCTAAAACGTCTCATAAAATACCCAGCATTTGAAGGGTTTTTATTCAGAAGTAGAGTACAGCACCTAAAGGTTTCACATTGGGAAGAGCACGGGGCATTAATAACTTTTCCCCCCCTCTCTCCTCCTCACCACTGGCTCAGTCACACGAGCACAGTGTTTTGTGATGCCACTCTGTGAATGTGAGCAGAAAACCCTTTCCTGGCTTTCAGCACGAATGAAACCAAGAGCCCAGCACGGCCCCACAAAGGACTGAGCAAGCACAAGCGAGGAGCAGGACTGGCAGCCAGGGCAGGGAGGAAAAAGGACACGAATTGCTTTGAGCTCATATTGCTGCTGAGCACTTTCTATTCTAAAACCATAACCTAATATGCTTTCAGGGCTCCGAGCTGCTTCCCTGCGCGGATCCTGCGGGGATCGCTCCCGCTCCCGAACCGCGCCGGTGTCCCGCACCACTCTCTGTTGTATTCTCAATTATTCACTAAACAAGAGGAGGAGAAGCCCAGCAGTGCCCCTAAACTCAACATCTGCCTTGAGAAGCAGCAGCCCAGCCGTAAGGACGCCTCTCCCTGTGAGTGCAATGCCTGGCCCGGCTGTGCTGTGCTCCCCGGGGAGCTCAGCTGTGGGAAGCAGGAGCAGGGAACTCCTTTTTAGGACTGTGGCTGACGGGGCTGGGAAGCGCTGGGGCAGGAGCAGGGCTCCAGCAGCAGTTCCCCGGCCTTATAAGGACACGGGCAGGTATTTCCCAGCCAGCACATCCAGGTGAGGCCCGGCAGCACCTCCCAGCATCTCCCTCTGCCCGCAGAGACCCTCAGCCGCCGCCACACCTGCTCAGTGCAGACCTTCAGCCCCGCTGTCCTGAGCCTCAGAGCATTTCAAATAGGCCTTATTAGGAAACAGGGAAGCTTAATTAACTAATTGAAAGATCGTTCTGAGATCTGCAAAGGCAGATGGTTGGTGGGTGAACCGTTCTTGATATTAATGTGACATTTTAAGGCATTCACGGCAGCGTTTTGGAGCGCAAGTCTCTAATGTCAGGCATCTTTTTAGCTCCCTACGTAAGAGGGAAGGTTTGCAGAGGTGAGGAGCAACTGGATTCTCCAAGGGCTTGGACAGAGGGACAGGGCACCCAAAGCCTCAGACACTCAGCAATTTGTTTAAGTGATCTTTAGGAACACACACAATTTAAGACTCCTTCCCAGTTGCCTAAAAATTAAGGCTGCTTGACAGAAAAGCCAAAAAGTTGTAGTTTCATTCAGTTTAAGTGAGATTTCTTGTTATTACCTGTTTTGGTTTTCCAGGAGACAAAACAAAGTAAAGCACTTCAGGACAAATCCATCTATATAGGACACATGTAAGCAGCCCTGACCATGAACTCTCCCATATTGTTGCTCTTTTTACTTTCCCAACTGTGATTTTTATAAGTAAAAAGAGTAGGCTGTGACTGAAATAGAAAAAAAGTACCCCCTTCTCCCAGCAATATCCATTTTAAATTTTGATTTTTGGATCTTTATCAGAAAAATGGCCTCAATAATGGAGTATCCTTGAGTACTTTTCTTTGTGGAAATAAAAGTAATTTCCCTTTAGATAGGGTTAAAAAATAATTAGCAATGGAAAATTAAAATGAGACACTACCCACCCATGATTAATCCAGCTTTTCGGTTGTGATTATGAAATGGCACATTGAAATTCAAAGAATTACCAAGAGATTTTGCCATCTTGAGTTTTTTGAGGTTAAACTTTGATAACTGCCTGCCTGGAGATGCTGAAAAGTGTGGGTTTAGCTGAAAGTAACTACTTTAAATTTAAAGACATGAGAATGGCTTGACAGTTTTGATCCATACAACACTTTAAATCCACAAAGAAATGTCTGCTCTGCATCCCAAACTACAGCACCACTTGTGCCTTCAGGGAACAACCACAGCAGGAAGACAAAACTTGGATTCCTCTTGCCACATCCTACTTGCAACATGCTGTCAAGGAAACCTGGGGGAAGTACTAATTCTCCCCAGGTAATCACAGGGCATCCATTGCTAGGATTCCTTCTGAGAGGCCACTGACAACAGGAAAAATTACATGAATTAAATACATGAAATATGTGACAAACTTAGTCTCAGCTCAGAGGGATAGGACTTTCTCCAGTTGTTGACTGGGCTGGGATTACACTTCCATAGCTCCAAAGGAGCAGCAGAGCAAGGCTACTTTCATAAAAGGAATAAAAGTTTTGACACCAGGTTCCATATTGTGAATTCCTCCTTTAAAATAACCTGCCTGCCAAAGCAGTTCAGCTGCCAGAAGGGCAGAGAGGCTGGGAAACTTTATTCCCTTGTAAAAGCAATGAGTGGGCTGTGCTGCTCAGGTACACGAGGCATCGCTCCAGAGCCAGGGAGTGTTCGCTCATTAGGAGCAATTAAAAAAAAAAAAAGTTCTGAGGAGACTTTAAAAACAACAACTTCCCAAAACAAAACATGCATATGTACCACATGCATTTGTTTATGCAGCTGTAATGAGTGATGAAATCCATTTATGAGCTGAAGTCACAAGATTCTAAGCAGGTCTTTGTTTAATCTCAATAAGTCATGACATTTCCCTACTACTTATATTAATGAGATTTGGATCAACATTTTCAAACTTATGCACCTGTTTTTTAATACTGCTCACCAACTGCACTTCTCTGCTTCTCTGCAGACAGAACAGGCTGTCCTGGAGGCCCCACTTGGATCAAGCACCCTAAAAACAGACACAAAACCTGGGTTTAGTTGAACACACGCCTGCAGCTCTTGAATTCAGCACATCTTCTGCAGCTCTTACTCAGACTGAGACTCTGGGCAACCTACAAAGAGCACAAATAAAAATCAATGAGACCATTAGTGGGATGAATACTTACAGCATCAGCCCTTCTACAACCACAAAGTCTGCCCAGATGGATGCCCTTAAAAGACTTTCAGAAGGTTTGCTCCAGACAATGGCTCTCATTACAGCACTTGCTGTGACTTGGGAGAATAAAATGAAGATAAATGCAGCTGTGTCTGCTCACATTAATGCAGCATTAGTGCCCTCAGTAACAAAGGTAGGACAGAGTATGCAGGAAAATAAAAGATTCAGCACAAATAACTATTAACTTACATGTTTGGTGTATTTATAAACTGTGCTAGGCTTTAGATGTATTATTATATAGCTTTAACATCAGTAATCCTGCACATAAATCAAGACCATGTTTTTAGCTTTGATATTAAGGAGAAGAAAAAGGCCAAGACCAAAGACATTTGGCACTGCTGTTTTTGTCATTACACTGCTATTAGCTTTGCAAACAGCTCTGATGTTTTGTGAAGAGCAGATCAAAACTAAACGAACACTGGTAATACAAACAGAGTGATTTTGTGTTAGTTCTTTCAAGAAGGGAAAAAGGGTTAAACTCCTAGGCTGAACAAAAAGTCAGTGTAGCCAATGAACCAGGGAAGGGCATCCCAGGCAGAGAAAAGCTCTCTGGGCCTGTAAGGTGGGAGGGAAATGTTACTCCTTTCTCTGTTCTGCCTCTCCTTTGTCCCGTTCACCTCCTGCTCTGTAAAGTCCCAGAGGAGCAGGAGAAAAGGTGATTTTCCACTGTGTCAGCAAGGCAAGGTGGCAGGAGGATACAAGGGCAATGCAAGGACCTTTCACCTGGAATGGTTTGTTCTAAGCAGCCTCTTTGTTACACGCAAAAGCACAAAGTACAAGACAATTTGTCCAGCAACTTGGACCCAAATTTAGGAAGGCTCTAACAAGGCCAAAGTCAAATATGCATAAACAGCAAAGTCTGTGCATCACCCAACTGGCACCAACATGGTGTGTTCCTATCCCTTGCATTTTTTACCATTATTTTTGTTGATATAGGAAAACAATATGCACTACTGCCTCAGAAAATTATCTATTATAGCTATATTAATGGGAAAATAAACTCAAATGCTATCTTCCTACCTAATTCTAAGCCTATAAGGATTATATTTTATATGTCCCCATTTCTGAAGTCCTCTTTGGTTATTTTCCTTTCACTTTTGGGATCTACTGTATCAGAATGTCCAAAAGAAAATGGCTTTAACTACTGAAGTCAGAGCTACAACTGAAAAACACATATCAGTAAAACCCATTCTTTAATATGTGAGCCCTCATGAACTAAACCCAGCTGAAAACTTCTGAGAAGTTAAATTAAAATAAATAACTGTGAGAGTTAAGTAAACAGTTCCCTTACTGGATTTGCTATAACTGACTAAAACCTTTCTTCCTCTTTCCACATGAAAGGAGAGCCCTAAAACCACATTTTGCATATTTTATTAGTTCAAACCTTTTCTAACCTGGTTCCCAGGTCAGACCATGTCTAAAAACACTTTTAAAAGTGAATCTAGCATTGTTCTAAAATAACAGAATTCAGTGGAGTGTGAACAACAGGACTATCAATAAATGCCTACTCTTATTCCCAGACCCAGAATTCTAAACAATTTTTAGCCCCTAAGATTCACAATTCATTGAACTGAACTTGCACACCAGCTTTGGCAATTAATGTTACCCATCTGACGCCTCTGAATGCTTTCACCAGAGAAAGGAACTGCACGTTTGGAGAAAGAAAAACATTTCTGTGATTGTTTTAAAAATCACAGTTGAAAGTTTCTTGAAAGGTCAGCAAGCCAGTTCTCCTGGTAGACACAGATTAGCAGCAGAGGGTAGGCAAGGTGCTCAGGGTGCATGGGAAGGGTAATCCATCAGATTGATAGCACCACTATGTATATGGTACAATTATATCTTATCTCCCCAGCCCTGCAACCAAAATAAACCCCATGGAAGCCTTGGAGTCTGCTTCTGTTGTCTTTAAGTACACACCCCTTAGGGTGGCGACCCAGGACACACCACACGCCTTTTACCTCGTGTAAGACAAAAGCAAAACAAATATAATCAGTATTTTTCCTTTTAGGACTCTCACTGAGCCTCTTTGATGTGTTTTCCCTAATCGTTTTCTCTTTTTAATCATCACACTCAGGGGTTTCTCGGAGCTTATTATGGTTTAGGTTTTATGTAACCTCTTCCAGGCGGGCGCCTTCCCAAGCTCCCAACACAGCAACTGCTGTAACAGTACACAGCAACTCTACACCAAGGAATACCTTGGCCAAATGAAACCAAAAGGGAAATTTAGATGAGTACATTCTGCTTAGGTTGGAATTTTGGCTCAGACACAAGAGTTCACACTCCTGGTCTCGCAAAAAGAAGCTCTAATGGAGATACTGAAAATGAAAGTATCTCTTCTACTTCAAAGCTGAAAATCCGGCCCGCTTCTACAAAGTGTTTTTCTGCTCTGGGGAATTTTACTTATCTACACCCATTCACGAAGGGGAAATCCTTGGTCCTGCAAGTTACCTGTGGGTTTGCCATTCACTTGACTAGACCTGAGACTCTGCCAGTATGATTTACTGGCATAAAACTGGTTAAATTGAAATTTCCAATTTCCATGTGGCTGCTTGCCAATATTTCTTTGCTTAAGAGCAATTATTCACATTTACATTTTATCTTGATTCTTCTCAGCAATATTCCTATTTACACAGAGAATCCTTCAACGGATTACTACATTCTTTTACCTAAGAGTAAAAGTTTTCTTATAGTTCAAAAAACTTCCTGATACACTATTAACAAAATGGCTCAATTTATAACAGGCACCACATAAAACTCACATAAATTGAATTCCTATAAAATGTCCGGTAAACAGCTGCCCCCTGTCCAAGCTGCCAGTGGATTTGTAAGGTTCTAGAGTTAATTTCCATTTATCAGTTAAGGATTACTGATGTCTCTGATACTCATTTCTGTCGTTCCATGGAGGAAGCAGGAGCCAGGACAAGGACTGGGAACATTTCCCTCACGTGGGAAGGTGCCCTGCTAAGAAACTGCTTATTGAACCTGACAGCAGGCGTATAAACAACATTAGAGGGAGTGCTCACACATGTACTCCCAATAAAGGGGAGGACAAGGCGGTGAAAGTCAGAGCTATTACAAGACAAATACAAATTAAGGACATTGTTTTTAATCTCCAGGATACTAAAATATTGTTTGAGAGCTCCCAGTGTTTGGGGGAGGAGGGAGGGAAAGAAAGGGGTAGGGGAGCTGTAAGCTCTGTTGAGACTTTTCTTATGGTTTCTGCCACCTTTTGTGGGAAAATCATGCTAGAGGAAAGCAAGAGAGGATTTTGAAACTAACAGAAAAGGACTTGCTAAAAGGTACTTTGCTCTCTAAAACTTCCCTTGTGGCCTGAAAAAGCACCCTGAGCGCGCCCTTTATCACACAGCTTTGCATATGAAATGCTGTTTGTTTCAGAGGCAGTTGTATATTTTTACCTGGGGGGTTATTCCTGTCAGCTGTCCCCTGATTACTGATCCGTGAGAAGCAAGTGAAGGAGTCAGAGCTACCACAAAGACAGAAGCACAACTACTGAAATTCACGGGATTTTCAACATTCCCCCTCCTTTCCCCAAAACTTTAACCTTTGAGTGAACACTGCCATATATATTTTTTGTTTGGCTGCCTGGTGGGCCACCTGAAAATCATCAGAAGCTGCTCTGGTTTATTCAGAATTTCCTGAGCCCGAAGTCCTGCTGCGCATTACCATTTCCCAGAAAGGTGCATTGTTCTATCAGCACCCCTATCAAATTCAAGAGCAGAGCCGCGCTGTCGGGACGTGCAGCAGCTCAGATAGGCCGGGCTGTTGCAATCCTGTTGCAATCCTGGGCAGAAAACAGAACATTAACGCTGGCATGCTGCTCCCACGCCCTCCCCTCTGCAGGCTTCCCATTAGCTCCGTGACACCCTGCAAAGCGCAGGATTTATTTACACAACACCACTCTTGAGACGGGCCTTTGTTCGGCTGCAGTGTTGACAAGGCTTAGGAAGCACTACCCGCCAGAGTAAAGGTGTATTAAGCATCAACCGAGGATGAAAGGAATGCTTTGAGACTGGCTTGATCGAATTTCCAGCTGCAGCACAATCCCCTTTAGCCAGGAGCTGCTGGGACAAACTGGGGAAGCTCCCGGCTTTCCCAGAGAGCGCTGCCTGGCACTCACACGGCGCTTCCACGAGCACTTTAATCCGCGACGTGTGGTGACACCCTGAAAAGAAGCAAACTCCTCTCTGCCCAGCCATTCAGGTTTTTTGCCGGGCTGGACGGAGCGGGACGCGTTTCCCAAGAAGCTTCACCTGGGGGCTGTGCCAGCGCCAGGGAGGGGACAGCGTGGGAGCCGGAAGGAGGCAGGGCCGGCTCTGTGTCAGCGCCCCGCGTCACTCCCGGCCGCGCTGCTTCGCATCTGCTCGGAGCGCTCCCGCCGTGCCTTACAAAGCCTGGCTGCACGGAGAGACAGCGTGACACAGGTGTAAAGACAGCCACGGAAGCTCTGGGGCAGAATTGTGGGGTGGAAATGACCAAAGGGGCCGTAAGCTTCACCTCCCCACCCCTGTGGCTGTGGCACCCATCCTGTTCCCTGAGGGGGCTATAAAGCAGAATTCCCACAACTGGGACGTGGGAATCCTCTTTCACGTGGTCATCCTCTTGCCAAAGGTTTGGATTGAGAAACAGGGCTCGTTCTTTAGGAAACGATCAGTGGGAAGGTGAAGAGGTGGCTGTGCCTCAGCATCCCCCTTCTGAGAGGCTGCCGTGTGATGATTCCTTCTACGTGAACGACTCCAAATCACTGTCAGAGCCCCTCGAAGCAGAGACTCTGAATGTAAAGAAAACAAAACTACCCCCACAAAAAACAAGGTTTAGCAGCAAGGAAGATATTTGATCAAAAAAAGTCAAAGAGTGACCAGAGAGTTGAACTGGCATAAATCTAAGTGCCAGCACATGCTCCACCCAGTCCTTGGTCAGATTCAAAATGCATTACAAGGCTCATGAACCAATAAAAATGTCATTGATTGATACCCTAAAGGCAAATGGGGGCAGTAACAAATATTTTATACCAACAAGTTATCCTAGATCTTCTTCCAGATGAAAATCCATTGCTTCTCCATACCTATTCCTGAGTGTATTCTTTAAAAATGAAAATAGTTCATACCACTTGTCCAGCACTTATTCCCCTCAGATCCGCCTGCTTTACTAGGACTTCAGTCTCATTATGCCCATTTTACAAGGAGGGAAACCAAGCTACAAAGATGCTAAAGGTGATTAGGGGCCATTCAGTAGGGAGGGAAAAGCAGGGAAGAGTGCAATTCCCATTTGAGTTAACTCTCTTCTGTTTTTCTTCTTTGGGCATATAGAAAATAAGGTTACTTTTCATTAAACTCACAAGGTTATAGCAAAGAGGTGAACAACTTTTTTTGCCAAACTTAAATTTTCCTTAGTAGTCTTGAAGGGAAATATATTCCCCACCAGTACTGCTTAAGGGTTAGGTGAATACTCTGCTGACAAATAACATAAATGTGAAATATCCCCCTGTTGTTATTAATATTTATATAATAATCCAGGGCTGAAACTGGCTATCATGGGACTGACCTCAGATCTCTGACATGAATGCCTATTTGAAGCAGCTGGCAATGGGCTGGGAGCATCCACACCCAGAGGTGCTCTGCCTGGGCCTGCAGCTCTGCCAGCCACACACCTTTTCCTACAGAGGCTGCAGGAACAGGGAAACATCAGCACAAAACTTGTGCTTATGTGGAGCAGGGCTACGTTGTACCATTAACTCTTACAACACACGTGCCTCACCTCCCTCGCAGGACTCACCTGAGCACACAGCTCTCTCCTCCCTCAGCAGAAACCTCTGGAAATCTATACCACACAACCACTTCTGGAATGGCTTTCTAGTTCTTTCCTATTAAAAGAAAAAAAAGTAAAATTTAAACCATTCTGAATTTCAATTTGCAGCCATCACAGCCTTTAGGCTTTTGCTTTAGCATTGTCCTTTTATTCTGAGAATTCTCCTTGATCTTATGAACTTGTTTGTAACATACTCAAATGTTATGGCTTTTTGTATGTTTCATATGTTCTCAACAGACTGTAAACAGTTTTGGGAGCTGAGCAACCCATCCACCAAAGGCACTGCCAGCTGCTCATGGACTTGCTCTAGCACACATGGGAACAGTGCTCCTGAGCCCACTGTAAAAACACAAGATTTCAAGCTTAAAGTAGATATCTCAAGTTTATATATATCACAATTTAAATACTAATTATTATATATTAATTATAGATTATAGATATAATTAATAATAATTGTGATATATCACAATATCTCAAGTAGTGACCCTTATGATTCTGGGCTAAATTTCCCATCTGTTCTTCCTCTTGAAACAAGGGAACATAGAGATGCTGTAGTGTTGGCAGCTGCCTACAATTTTTACCAGAGAACAGCAGTTTTGAGAGGTTGAGCATCCTGGTTTTTGTCCTGTGGAAGTGCTGAGGGTCTGCTGTGGGTGAGACCGGGACACTCCCAGCCTGCCCAGACAGGGAGGAGCAGCTGTGTCACGGTGTGAGAGCTCAGCTGGGATCAGAGGTCAGGTTGTTGTTTATTGATCAGGTGGGACAGAGGAAATGAAGCAGTTCAGCAGCACCTTCTCCAAAAGACAAGCCTTGAACTTTGCTCGTGCTTCCAGGCCCTGTCCTTCCCAGGCCATGCCCTTTCCTCCCTTTGCCTTCCTTGGCTCTTTGGCAACCCTAACTGCTCCCACACCATGACTCCAACACAAATGACCGTCACCCACAGTGAATGTTTCCATTTGAATTACGTGAGCAGGCACTCTGTAAACTTCCCCACAGGCTCCACCACACTAATCCCTGGGAAGGAGCAACCTGCAGCACCTACTTTCACTGCTGAATGCTTTCTCTGTTCGCTGCTCCTCCTGTCAGAGCCATTACCCAAATTCAGACAGGTGTCCTTACATCTGTCACCCACCAGCCACTGCTGGCATTCAGGACAGGAACTGGCTGGCTTGTCCAAGCCTGTGGCACAGAGCAGGAGAGCTTGAGTGCTCCCTGGAAATCCCTGAGCTCTGGGCAGCTTTGGTCTCATGCAGACTCGCTTCCTCCCCTTCTCCTGTTGCAAGGGCTGCTCTTTAGCCCAGGTTGCCAGGAGCCTACTGTGCCAACAGCTGCTAAGACAGAGCAAGGTGTCAACTTTGACAGGATGCCAGATTGTTTATTAATTAAAAATTTAAGCACTCTGTATCTGTCCTTGGACCCTAATCAAAACTGAGCTGTTTTACCAAGGGCTCTGAATGGTTAAATCCAGTTATTCTGAGGCTCTCAGTCACAACTGGCAACCACAAATAAATCCATTTTGTTGACACTACTGTCTATTTATTGAAATACCCAAAGACCACAAAGCTAACTTCAGTTCTCCACAGCAAAACCCCACCTCAGTAACACGGGAACATATGCACCCTTCCAGCAGGATCTTTCCCCTTGATCACAATAAATATCTTTTCAGAGGCGTTCACCTGCCTCCCCAGCACTCAGCATCAATATGCTTCTATTTGTATGGTACATTTTTCCTGCTGCCAGCTCCCAGTGCCAAGCAGAGCCGTCTGCTTCCCATATGCCACCCGTCCTCCAGTGCCTCCTCTCCTGCTTACCTTCCCCCTCTGGGCTCCCACTGTGGATCAACTGCTACTCTGCCAGCCTGCTTGGTGTGTAGAGGATTTTTCCGACTGCAGGCTCCACAGGATGGGAACTCTGCCCAACTCTCAATTTCCCGGAGCACCAGCTAAGCTGTGGTATAGAAATGATGAGCACAGAGACATTATTGGTGTGACATTTAGATTTGTAATATCCCAAACATCCTTCTAGAGCAAGGTGTCCCTGCCCAGGGCAAGGGGGTTGGGACAAGACGATCTTTAAGTGCCCTTCCAACCTCAGCCATTGCAGGATTCTAAAAAGGACGGGAAGCAAGGCCCCAGGTTCCTTTCAGACTCATCTCTAGACAATGTGGTTAACTTCTACTTGCTCAGGGTTTTGATCAAAAACTAAAAAGTACATATAAGTGTTTGAATAAAAAATTATAAAGTTCATTACTTATTTGAAAATATATTTCTGAGCACTTGCAGTGAGCACTGAAATCCTCTGTAGCACAATAGTGAGAAATTTAGTATAACTACTGAGTGAAGAGGTTAGAGACAATCATATCACATCTTTCATTCAATGTTGCTGCACGTCAACATCCAGGGTTTGAATTGCTCAGCATTCTTAGGAAAATGGAAAATGTTTTTAGTGGTTCCTCCCTCACTTCTGCAGCCTTTCTGTGTGTTTACAGCACTGCTGTCCTGCCCCAGAGGTAACCCAACAGGTCTTGCAAAGCCTCCTAACTTTGCCCCACCTCCATCATTCACAATCTTGTCTCTCTAACCTACTCATTTTCCCCCATTCCACAAACTATTAGTTTCAAAGAAATTCAGAGATGAATTAAAATGATTGGTGGGATGACTAGGTGAGGGGGACAGGCTAAAGGGCTTGACAAGGAGAAAGATGAAAAGGACTGAGTGCGTATGGCTTGGCTATGCGATGACTAATGGAGGGTGGAGGAGATGGACACGATATTCATTTACAAGTGCCTGTGGTTCTGAAGAACATTTTTCATGTGCAAAATGAAGACTCGCTCAAGCCTGGCTGGGGTTTTTTAGCCTTTTGGTTCCAGGGTCCTCCACATCCAGTTGTGAGTCCCACTCTTCCCCCAGCCTATGCATTCCCACCTTTTCCCTGTGTCTCCAAATGTATTGATTTGTTTTTATTTCAGACTCAGTTCCTGGATCTCCACCTGGCCACGGGAGCCCTGCTGGGAGCAAAGAGCAGCAGGAGAGGCCACGGAAGCCGGGGGTGGATGAGGTGGCAGCTGTGCCACGCCTGTGCTGCGCTGCACACTTGGACCCACTTGAACCCAGGACGCAAACACGCCCTGAGGAACGGGCAGGGGACCGGGACCGGCAGAACCGGGAATGATTTCACTTCCACTGGGCCTGAGTTCCTGGTACCCTCTCACTCCCATCCTCTTTCACTGTGCTTTGAGGCAGTAAATAAGAGAAAGGTGCTTGTGCTTTCTGACTCTTCAAACTCTTGTCTCCCCCAGTTGGAGAAATCTGGTCTATAATAATTCTGTAAGCAAGTGGAAAACAGTGTACGAACATCCAGCAATTCCCAGTTTTGTTCACTTTAAGATGTGAAGATGGATATCACATTTAGAAAGCGTGAAGTCCCTTTTTTTAAAAAAAAATGACAAAAAATCTAGATAATACTTTTCTAACAATAACAATGTTATGGAAATTTCTCTGAGGAGGAGAAAAAGCAAAATAGTTCAACATGTCTAAAGAAAACGATATATTGAAATATTGAATATATGTGTAATAAAACTATATTGAATAAAACATGTAATGAATATACATGTAATAAAATAAAAACAATTTTTACTATATGGAAAAAAATTATTTTTTTCTTTGAGCATTGTTTCTGATATAAAAACATCAGAAACTGGCATTTATCCTTTTTTCTTTCCTTTTTTTTTTCCCAAATGATTTTGAAATAAGTCAAAAGCATTTGAGATGCAGGAGTGAAACAAAACAGCAAACCCATTTATTCTTGGACACCAAATATAATTTAGACGGATGTGGTGTAAGAAATTTTAATTTGTCCCTGAAAAGCCATTTAATTATTCAGATTATCTGATTGCCTCACTCAGGCTTCTATTGATTGATTAGAGAAGTTTATAAATCACAATGTGCATTACTGCTGCTCAACGCATGGGCCTCTCAGAAATACAGGGCAGGGATTGGCAAGTCCTAGCCACAAGTTTGTTTATTGAGCCATGTAAATGGTTCTGGTTTGTACCTGGGTCAGGAAGTGTTCCTTCGTCCTATTAAAGGAGTATTTTCTTAAGGATGTCAGGAAAGGGCGAATAAAAGCCCGGAATTAATAGGTGTTTAATAAATCAGGGCATAGCCACCAGAATTCCCAGCTCTTTGGCTAATGGCCACGAAGGATCACTATCCATGGGTCCCACTTCTGGATCTGCTCCACTCTGAAGGTCTCAGGTGCTGAACCTGGGACTGAAGTCTCAGCCAAGTCCTCCCTGAGGTCCCCAATTCCCCAGAGAATCCCCCGGGAGGAGCCAAGAGCTCTTGTCTTTGATTTCAGCGCTCTCCTGCTCCCCACAACCTTCACAGGCACCTTGGCTCTATTGCATTAATAACCTCCGGCCCAAACAACCTCCAGGGAGCAGCGATTCCCGTAAGGAGCGTCCCCCACAGCTCCAGGGCCTCAGCTCCTACACGTCTCCAGCAAACTGGAATGTCTGCTCCCAAACCCCGCCTCTGCAAGCGGAAGGAAGTTCAGGGCTGAAATGGGTGGAGGGGGAAAAAATTAAATTAAATTAATCCCTCCAGCCTGATCCAGCCCTCACTGAAGTTAATCAAAACCTTGCACTGATATCAGTGGGCTCCAAAGGCAGTTTTTCAGGTTATACAAATCTGTAATAAATAGAGTGGTTCAAGCTACACTGAGCATGTTCCTCATAGTCTAAACTTTGCTTTCTAGGACAAAAGAAACATGCAGAAGAAAAGCCCAAAAGATAAAACAACACAACCAATTAAATACATAAAGTTAATCAGAATAAATATTATTAGTAATATTTGTCTACACAGCAAATTAATTGCATGGTTTCCTATGTACCAGACCACAAACGACCCCCCCCATTTTTAGTTTTATTGGAAATATTTAAAATAATTTATTTCAAAATTAAAAAATCGACACAACAAACGGCTTCGAATTCAAGTCTTGCATTTCTCCAGATTTTCTTCCTTGCCCTTTCTAAACACAAAAACTCCGGGGTGACACAGAGATCATTCATGGGCTATCTCCGGGGGC
Source organism: Prinia subflava (assembly GCF_021018805.1). Lineage (NCBI taxonomy): Eukaryota > Metazoa > Chordata > Aves > Passeriformes > Cisticolidae > Prinia > Prinia subflava. Next base: position 3,518,811 of record NC_086256.1, read on the forward strand.
TGTAACACATCAAGGACCATCAGGTCGGACGAGATACCCATCTCTGACAGGAGCCAGGAGAGGGTCCCTAGGGAGGAGCACGAAACCAGGGATGCCCCCAGGCACAAGTCATTTGCAGCTCTGGGATTTCCAAAGCCAGTGTAGATGTTCCGTGATTCACAGAGCTTAAGTGATTTCTTTTCTGTGAATTCATCCAATCACGTTAAAATCCCTCAGTCCACCCTTGCCAGCGCTGAACCAGTTCTGTGAAGACATTTCTCTGCTTTATTCCGAACCTGCCAGTTTCATTTGGTGCCCCTTGGCTCTGGGGCCAGAGGAGTCAGTGACTGCTCTCTATTTATCTTGTATGTAAAGATTAAAAAGGAATTAAACAACTGCTTTGAGTGCTCTCTGCATTAATGAATTTCGGACATTTTCTTATGCATGTGCAGTAACTCGGTGCTGTTTGGCCGAACAGTTTATGCGGCTGAAGTTTGAGTTACCTGCAGCCCAGAGAGACGCTGCCTCCGTGAAGGCTGTGCAGGCAGCAGCAGCACACAGCGAGCCCCCACAGCCAGCCCAAACTTTTTGTGCCACAAACTGTAACCTCTGCATGTATTATTCCCATTATTCCAGTTAACACCAGTGCCCACCGTGTGGCTAAAGGCAGGTGGGAACAGCAGGGGAAAACGCAGAGGAAAAAAACCCCAATGATTTCAAAGAGGGGAGCTGGACCTTCACTTTTCTTTCACAGCTGCTGATGTTTCTGTTTGCTTCAGTGCTCCTTCCTATACGGTAACTGGTAATTATGTCATTATATCCAGGAAAAAATAGCACTGGAGAATTTGAAAGCGTGTTCTCAGAACTGGACCTAAGTTTGTTAGCTTCACATATCGTGAGAAGGGATTGAGGCTGACAGACCAAGTTCTGCACTGACAAAAAGCTGAACAGCAGGTAACAGCTTCGTGCTGGAAGCATGAGGAGCACTTGTTGCACTGCTGGCAATCAAACACACCAGTACAGCCCTGCAGTCCCTGTGCCACCCCGTATTGTCACCGTCTGTCCTCAAATACCTGCTGCACTTTATTCCAGAGGTAGCTGCCTGTCCCACAGGCAGTCCCAAATCCCCACCACCCCGAGAGCAGGGTAAGGAAAACGAGTCCCTTTGATCAGCGCTCTGCCCTGGAACGCCGCTCGCAGAGCAGCTCCAGCGAACCAGACAGCTCCCATCTGTTGCTCCGAGGGGAACTTGCTAGCAGGGACTTTTCTCCTCCACCGCCATCCTTCGGCTCCAGCCCTTATTTTCCCTCCCGACTAACCTGCACTTCCACAGCAATACTGGGGCACTGTCTAAAATTAGGCCGCCGCTGTCCCCTCCCCTTAGAGGACGAGTTCAGAGAAACCCGTCCGCAACCCGGCTTTTTCCTGTCGGGTTTTGTTTCCCCTCCGTGTTCTCCCGGTTATTCCTGGGGCCGGGAATTGACGTCCCGGCTCTCTGGAAAGGCAGAGCCGTGGCGGGCAGGGGCGTACGCGAACACCCGCGGCCGAAACCCGCGGCTCCCGCTGGGCTGGGCGGGCGAGCGGGGACTCCACAGGAGCCGCGGGGGCTCAGCCCGGGGCGGGGAGCGCGGGGTGCCCCCGGTGCCGCCCCCGGCGCTGCCTGGAAGCCGCGGGGGCGGCGGGACGGGGAAACCACGTGGGGCTCCCCGGGAGCGCCACCTGAAGGGCCGAACCACCGCCGGCAGAGGGAGGAGCGGAGAAGCGGGGGGGGAAACACACCACAGCCCGAAACCCGGCACGGGCAACGGGCTGAAGCGAACGAACAAACAAACACACAGCCAGACAACTAACGCGAGGCACAGGCACACCGGGAGCGGGGCGGGCCGGGCCGGGCCGAGCGCGGCGCCCCCGCCGTTGGTTCGGGCGGCCCCGCCGGCCAAGGCGGCGCGCGCGGGCCGCGGTAACCAGATATTCAAAAACAAAGACGTCAGCCCACACTGCCCCGCGCGCGCCCCCCCGGCATTACGTCATCCCACAAGGCCCCGCGCGCTCAAGAAGCTTCTGAGGGGGGGGGTGGCCATGGCGACCCGGGCCGGGTCCGCGCGCCGAGCTCTGGCCCCGCCCCCCCGGGGACGGGGCGGCGACAGCCAATGGGGAGAGCCGGGGGTGACATCATGCGCTATTTTTAGCGGGCTCGCGGCCGCTGATAAGTGAAGGGCTGCACGGCGGGAGCGGGCGCAGAGCGCGGGGCGGGCGGGAGCGAACGAGCGCGACTGAGTGCGACCGCCGGGACGGTGGAGCGGGACTAGCGCGGAGCCGGGCAGGGAAAGTACTTGTGGCGGCCGAGCGGCGTCCCGGCACCACCGGCGCAAGGAGGAGGAGGGCGGCGAGGCGCCCCGCCAGGCCGGGCGGGCTCTCAGCGCGGCGGCAGCAGCAGCAGCAGCGATCCAGTAAGGCTCCGCGTTTCTCCTTCCTCGGCTCCGCGTTCCCCTTCCCCGGGAGGGTCGGGGTGCCCGCGGGGAGCTGAGCGGCGGCCGGGCAGCTTCCCCTCCCCGGACTGTGTTCTATGAGTGCAAAGATGGAGCCTACTTTCTACGAAGATGCGCTGAGCGCCGGCTTCGCGCCGCCGGAGAGCGGCGGATACGGATACAATAACGCCAAGGTGCTGAAGCAGAACATGACGCTGAACCTGTCCGACCCCTCCAGCAACTTGAAGCCGCACCTGAGGAACAAGAACGCCGACATCCTCACCTCGCCCGACGTGGGGCTCCTCAAACTGGCGTCGCCCGAGCTGGAGCGGCTCATCATCCAGTCCAGCAACGGGCTGATCACCACCACGCCGACCCCCACGCAGTTCCTGTGCCCCAAGAATGTCACGGACGAGCAGGAGGGGTTCGCCGAGGGCTTCGTGAGAGCTTTGGCGGAGCTGCACAACCAGAACACGCTGCCCAGCGTCACCTCGGCCGCGCAGCCTGTCAGCAGCGGGATGGCACCTGTGTCCTCCATGGCCGGCAGCACCAGCTTCAACACCAGTTTGCACAGCGAGCCCCCGGTGTACGCCAACCTCAGCAACTTCAATCCCAACGCGCTCAGCTCCGCGCCCAGCTACAACGCCAACAGCATGGGATACGCGCCCCAGCATCACATAAACCCCCAGATGCCCGTGCAGCATCCCCGGCTCCAGGCTCTGAAAGAGGAGCCGCAGACTGTACCTGAAATGCCGGGGGAAACTCCTCCCCTGTCCCCCATTGACATGGAGTCACAGGAGAGAATCAAAGCCGAGAGAAAGCGCATGAGGAACAGAATCGCGGCGTCCAAATGCCGGAAAAGGAAGTTGGAAAGGATTGCCCGGTTGGAAGAAAAAGTGAAAACTTTGAAAGCGCAGAACTCAGAGCTGGCATCCACTGCCAACATGCTCAGAGAACAGGTTGCACAGCTTAAGCAGAAGGTCATGAACCACGTCAACAGCGGGTGCCAGCTTATGCTCACACAGCAGTTGCAGACGTTTTGAAGAGACTCTTCAGCGAGAACTGTGTGTTGTGGTACAACTAAAACAGGAAAAATCCAAAGCGGCAGAGGCATAGAGCTGATGGCAAGAGCTGAGAGAGGCTGAGTGGTGCCTGTGCTCCGCAAAGCGCATGTGTGGAAAGACTGGCAGAGCCTTGGGCTGGAGCCGGGAGCGCAGCGGCCAGCGCGGCTCCGGGAAGGGCTGTCCCTGCTCGGATGAGATGTCAGATCTTCGTTTAACATTGACCAAGACCTGCATGGACCTAACATTCGATGATCATTCAGTATTAAAGGTTAAACTGCAATAGAAACTGTAGATTGCTTTATGTAGTATTCCTTAAGAAAAAAAAAAAAAAACAAAAACCAACAAAAAAGTGGGAGGGAGGTTTGTGGGAGGCTGATAAACAAACAAAAAAAAGAACTGTTCTGCCTGCCTTCAAGTAAATTGTGTATGTACATATCTTTTTTTATTTTATTTTATGAAAGTTGATTAATGTCAATAAACTACTTCATGACTTTGTAAGTTATTTTTATGTTGTTTATTTGGGCACTGCCCAGTATTGTTTGTAAATAAGAGGCTTTTTTTTAGCACTCTGAGTTTACCATTTGTAATAAAGTATAATTTTTTAATGTTTCTGTTTCTGGAAAAATCTAGAAGGTTCTATTATATTTAAGAAAAATAAAATAATTAAAATGTATTTTCCCCTCACACTTTTTTTTTGGCTAGTACCTGAGTTGGGAAAATGCCCTTTGAGCTGCACCCTGAAGGGTAGGGATTACTCTGAATTTACTCTGTAATTTCAGACATGTCCTGGAGAAGGTGTGAGGAGGGGAGGGAGAAGCCAGATGGTGCTCACTGAACTCGTACAACTTTTTGGGGTTGTCCTGAAGTTGTATTCCCCAGCTGCAGCCTGCCTGCCGCGTTCCTGGGGCCCAGGTTAGACATCTGACTTGAGGCAGGGTTGTGGAGGGGTGGAAAGGCAGGGAATGAAATTGTTCCATAACTGGAGCAACTGGCTACTTGATCTGACATGCTTTTTATTAAATTAATGCCCTCAAGAAGATAAGGCAGGTGGTTGTATTAAAAAAATTATGCTGTAGGCTTCAAAACTAAAAATATTCACCTTTATCCCTGTGTTTTCTCAGGTACGAGGTGATTCTTGTCTGTTAATATTTATGACAATGCTGCTGTCAACAGTAAAATAGGTTTATAACCCTTCCCCTGTCTCCAAATCCTTTCCCTTTTGGAGATTACTCCGGGTTCTAACCTTGGCAATAGAAAAGCTGAGAAAACTGAACCTAGTGGGAAATGAAAATAGCAACTTGTTGAAAAACAGCAACTCCTGTTGCTTGTTTCCAGCAACTTGCTGAAAATAGCAACTTCTCGGGCACTTCCCAGGTATTTTTTACAAAACAATCCTGATTTTTACTACAATGAGAATATACAGTTATATCTTAGAAACATGCTACTTTACTTGAGAGGGGTGGGAAACAGCTTTATTACCCGGATTTTAAACACTGCACCCAATTAATTTTGTTTAATAAACCTACTTGAAGGAGACCAGATGTTTTCCTGTTTGCTGTTTGAAGCCAAACGGCTAAGAGAAAATAGATAACAACAAGACAAAAGACTGCCAGAAAATATTAGAAAATCAATATTCTCAAGCAGGCAGGTTTTTTTCAAAAAGTCTTTTTTCTTAAATTGGGATAAGTCTAATTTTAATTAGAGTGACAGTGTTGGTTCACAAAATGGCTAGGTAGTTTTATATATATATCTATATACACACCTTTACTGTTATCAGAATTATACTCCAAAACTTGCAGCTACTGTGGGTCAGGTCCTTACAGGAATCAGAGAGGTATCTTCCTCTAACTTTTTCCCCCCATCATAAAATGTGTGATGCACATTTTTATCACACAAGGGGCTGTTTTAGTGTTTACAATATCCTCATTTGGCAGTGTCCCTCCACCTCCCCAGCACGTGCCAAGGTAGGCACCGTTTGGAGGGTGTTTGCTGCTGTCAGAGGAATAAATACAACTGTAACAACTCCAACCAAACAAAGGGTTACTAGGAGGATTCCCAAGTTTGCCAAGAGCACATTTTGCTGATGTCAGCAACCCGGAAGGTAAGTTGATTTTGACCATATGTAGGAATAGACAGCAGAGGGATAATACACAGCACTGCTGGGTGTGGTTTTACAGGGATTTAGCAAGTGCCAACTAGCAAAATAAGCAGGGCAAGGAGATTAATTACCTGCAAAGGTGCATGTTTAACTCTCAGCAGCAGCGCTGGGTTGTGGAAGAGATGTTACTAGCAAGCATTTTGCTTAATCACCTAATTACGTAAAAAATAACTACATTATATAAAATACTATGTTAATTAAACACAGCTGAGTGACAGTCTGCTCCACCCTGGCCTCGTGTGTGCACACAGACTCTCAGAGTTGTGTGTTCCCTCTCAGGGTGACATTCCGTGGCATGGGTGAGAGGGTTCCAGGGCCATGGCACTGCTGGCTCCGTGGGCACCATGGGATGGGTTTTGTTCCTGCCATGCCAAGATTTCACTGGTGCCCACTCAGAATCTGCCAGGCGAGGTGGGGTTAGTGCCAGTGAGCTTCACAAGGGGATGAGGAGCACTTTAGGATGAGCCTTTTCATTGGTCCCTCATCACACTGGAGGATTAGGCCTCAAAGAGGGCAAAGTGAGTTTATATTCCTTCCTCCTCCATCTGTTTTGTAAACAGTGTGGTGGGCCGGGAGCCTGTTGCTATCTGGTCCACCTCAGCCTAGATTAAAATCCAGCACTCTCAGTGTATTTCTCAGTAGATCACTGTGTGATCAATACACACAAGGGTCATGAAAGACCTGCGTGCACTTATATGTGGTGAAATGCAAAGTTTTAACACTTACTGAACTGCCAAGACTAAAATTGCCTAATGCACGATGGGCCTTACTGCTACAAGGAATAGCCAGCTCTCTCTGAGATTCTTTTTGTTGCCCCAGCTGTACTCACAAGGGAATATTTTGCAAATAACAGCATTGTGAACATGTATTTTGTTTGGCTGTGAGTGTTGTCAACGGATTCAGGAAGTGAAGTCAGAAAAAGGCAGGGTTTCAAGCAGGGCAGGCTACACAGAAATGCCTGGGCAAAGAGTCTCTAATCAGAACAACATGTTTGGGACACAGGAATATTAATTAGAATTTGCGTCTCTATTGAAACCAATAGAAGCCTCACACTTCTGTCCCATGAACAGAAAGGAGCTACAAAGAAGGGTTTGACCATCATTGCCCACTGAATAATTTTAATTCCAAAGTACTTTTCATTATAGGAAGAACAGTAACAACTTATTCTCCAGTGGGACAGAGTTAGAGTTAGCAGCCACTTTCAACCTCAGAACACAGTGGAAGGTTGTACAGACCCCTGTGTATCTGTAATAAATAATATAAATAATACAAAAATATATGAAATATTAAAAAATACCAACCTCAAAACAGAGGAGTTTAAATACCAGCCTAAGGCAGCACATACTCATTTAGCAATCAAGTCTAAGGGCCAGAGATTCCTCAGCTATCTTTATTTTATAGGGAGCTGTCAGGAAATCCAGACAATATCCCTCCAATCTGTGTGAATAATGGCTGACAGTTCTGTCCCATGCAGAAGTCTAAGAAATCCATTACAGTAATTATTTTCTGAAAAGCAGCTCAGGCTGGAACAAGCTCAGGCACCACTGGAGAGCACCACGGCGTGGGCTGTGCCATGTCCAGGAGATGCACAAGGCAGAACTGAAAAAAACTCACTTATCTTTAAAATCAAGCCTAGCACTTTCTCTGTTCTCCACCTCTCTTCCCTCCCCTTATTCCCAAGATTCCTGTATAACAACGTGGAGTTACCCACATCAAGAACTAAAACCAGTTCAGGCAAAGCTGGTTGTGTAGAAAATAAAAGTTGCAAACATCATGAGTGAACACAAAATATTGCTAACAGGCAGATGGACAGCAAGGAAATATTTGAAATTACCATATACACAAACCCATTATGGAACAGAAGATACCTTAGGAACATCTGGCACCAGCTGAGGGACAGGGGAAGGAAGGTGGTGTTGGCCTTACAAGTACAGAAAATGCAGCTTCAAAAGGCAGAGGGTTTGCTCTTTGGGAAGGTAATTCTTCCAGAGAAGCGCTTGTTCCTTGGAATTACCCGCTGCCAACACCCGAGGGCTGGTGGCCATCCTAATTCTACACAGACCCGTTATTGTTGACACCAACAGGATAATGTATCCTCTGAGCAGAGAATGTGCTCCTTACAAAGGAAACTTGTGGAAAGTCATCATATAATTTACCGTGAAAGCCTCTGACTACTGAAACACTTCTAGAGTGGTTCTGCACAGCAGGGCCCTCTTTTCCAATTCTGCACGTTATTCTTTGCAGTACTTTTTTGTTAAGAAACAATGGAACTACAAAAATCAAATTAGATTTTCATCATGGTCCCTTCTGTCCTTAAATATCCGAAACACTAGAAGCACAGTTACAATGGAGAAGAATAGCTTTTTAAAAAGTTAATTAAATATTCAAAACATTGCTAATTTTCTTAGTTATAGAGTAACAACAGACATCAGGAGAAAACCAAACAAAAATCTAATTCAGAAAAATGAGCCAGTAATCTGTTTTGAAATCTCATACACAAGGTTGATAGGTCACGACTGACCTGATTAATCCAAATCTCTATAAAATATCTAGAAACTATGAACAAGAGCAGAGGAAAACTTAGTATTTGTTTTCCTCAGTCTCACAATTATTTTCTGGTTTTGAGTTTTATATTCTCCAAGCAATCTCTAAGTTGAACCCTTAAACAAAAGGACGAGCAACTTGCTGAAAATTCCTCCGAACTGTGAATTTCATTCCTTATTCTCTTTTTAATTAAAACCAATTCCTGTGAGACCTGGCAGCATAATGACACTAAAGATGTGGGAAACAGGATAGAATTCCAGCAGATGGAGCTCAAAAGCAAATAGTCCTGGAACCAGCTGCACAGATGCCTGGAACAGGAGCCTCTGCTTAGGTGGTGTAGTAGCCAAAAAAGACTTCAGATGAAACCTGTTATCACATAAGTGTGCTAAAACCAGAATAATTCTAACAGCTTTCCTGAATTGTTAAAATAATCACTGAATGAGGAGGGAGATCCTGCATGATTTTAGTCACAGAATAACCTCAGTTACTTCAGAGGGCACTAAGAGTTCAAACTGAGTGTCCGTGGCTGTTTTTCTGAACTCTCCTCCCCAGTGGTGACATGGCCTTTACATGGCTGCTGTTACCACACCTTTCTGTCTCAGGTAAGTCATGAAAACACACATGACACAGGGACCATGCAATGACGTTGCTATCCAAACTCACAAAGCCTCCCTCTCACACAACACTGTACTGAAAAGAGAAAACTGAGCAAGTTTTGAATCTCCACTGAATGGATCACTGGGAAGTTTAAAAGCATGGCCAAAATTGGGACCTACCTATTTCAAGTGCTGTGATTCTCAAAGTTGCTGACTCTGTGTGATGGCAAATCAACCCACCTTGGCAACTATGAAAAGTTTATTTTTATTTGTGTCCAAAAGCAGTTTTAGAACTTTCAACAGCAGCAAAACTTGTGAGCTGCTGCACACACCTTGCAAGCTCTGAAGTTTGTTTTATTTTCACCTTGAGAAATCAGACACAAAAATCCATAACACTTCAGAGATACAGCTCAGGATTTATTCCATTTAACTTCTGAGATCTAACAAAGCTGGGATAGGAGGCACCACAGGTTCTCCTTATAGGTGACAGAAAAACACAGGCCCCTTCAGAGAGTGATCTGGATAAATTAAATTGCTGGTGGAAGTGCCTGTGCCTCAGCAATGAGGTTTTTTTAACTTAGGAGCCTCCAGTCAGATAGGATGAAACCAGGGAGCAATAATTACCTGATTAGAATCAGGAGACATTCACTACACAGAACATTTCTGCAAGCAACCACCACGTGTTAGTGATGAACACATCTCCATATGCAAAGCTCTATTCTCCTGCAGCCCATACATAATGCACACTTTTTTCCCCCCTATCCAAATATTATCTCCAAATATTAACAGTGCAAAACTCCTTGCAAGAAGAAGTAATTAAAAACAAGACTTACAATGAACCCTCCAGTGGTGTCTCAGGGCCCCAGTCAAGATATGATCTATATCATGTTAATAATCACCAAGTGTCTGACCCAAATACCTGAAGGGGAAAAAAAGAACCTGAAATTCTTCAGGCAAAATCCATCCCCAATTTTCTTGTTTGGCTCTGCTCTCAATCATACAGATTGTTTGTTTTCCCTGCTTCCTGACTGAACAAGATAAAGTATTTATAAGTACATCTATTTCAATCAGTTAAGCAAGTGCTTTAATATGCCAAATTACAAAAAAACTATGTAAAAATATACAGTAAGTGCAGCTAACTCCAGAACTGACAGTACAGGAGTATGCAGTTAGTCTCCAAAAAGGTTACTGACCAAAACAACCCCTGGAAAGTTAACATCAAATCTCCTTCTTTAAATGATGAACTGCAAGCAGAACTTCGTGTTCTTTGCTCAGGTTGCTCCTCTGTGAAGCAGAGAGTTCTAACCAGTATCTTTCTGTTCCAGCACAATTTGAGTTTTCAGGAGTGTGACCTATGGAAAAGCAGGCAGCTTTTCTCTAGGCAGATGTATCTGTGCTTTTAATACATCAGTGTGGTTAAAGACTTCTGGATTTTATTTCCCACTTCTGCACTGCAAAAACCACCTCAGCTCAGTGTATTTAGGGAAGTGCCCCTCACTACACTTCAAACTGACAGTTTAGGCTCCATGTGCTTTTGGAGAAGTAACAATAAAGTTGACCAATTTGACTGTTTCTCAAAATACTGACAAAGTAGCACAAATCCTGAGGATGGTGCATATCCCAGTTTGGGAGATCAGGTCACTGACATGATTAGGAAGGAAGGAAGGAAGGAAGAAGGGAAGGAAGGAAGTGAAGGAAGGGAAGGAAGGAAAGGAAGAAAAGGAAGGAAGGACAAAACACCTTGTACCAGGAACTGGGTTTTTTTCCTATCTTTGCCTCAGACTAAACTTTTATTTCGTAACAAAGTTACACGGCTCCAGGTCTTTCAAAGGGATGGTCTCAAACAGGCCCAGGTGTGCACATCTGTCTTTTTGTGCAGCCCCAGGCCTCGCTGCACGACCTCAGGTCGCTTTAGCTGGTGTTTGGTGAAGGTAGCAGGGAAGCAGTTCAGGTTCCTGTGCTGTTTGTGGGCTGCAGGAGCCACTACTGCTGCCAGGCACACACCGGCAGAGGCCCCTCCTGCCCCTAGGAGCTCAGCTTTGATGTGTATAAGCGTTTTTCTACCTTGGTGCCAACCCGAGCAGCCACCTCCTCCCTTCTTTTCTTTTCCCCTCCCTCCTTTGTGCTGGTGGTACTTTTGGGAATATTTTACTCTGCATTGTTCCCCTTATTCTGTTACCCCTCTACAAGCACCTGAAATGACTGGGAGCAACAGGGGAGGTGGAACAGAAATGCAGGTACAGGCAGTGAGGATATGAAAGAAATGTTCACAGCAATATCCAGATTGCCACAGATTGAGCCAGAACTCTGAGATTAATTCTTCTCAATGGAACTTACAGTACAAAAATGCCCAGACAGATTTTGCACCAGTTTTACTAACTTAATTTGAATTCACACTTTTGGTTAAACAAGCACACCTTCCCATATGGACAAACCTATAAAACATCGTTTGACTTTCCCAGGGAACGTTTTTCATGCAGCCATTAACTTGAATGAGAACTGTGAGACATTACTGTACCTGCTTATGAAACTGTTTTTGTTAGATGACTAACTTTATGCATATATGTTTAAAATTATTTAAGAGGGCAATGAGGTTATTATTCCAAGTCTTATAAATGGAATTTCTTGCACATGTTCCTGATATTGGCTTCCAGGCCTGTTTTGAATTTACTTACAAAGTACACTACCACACCCACAATTAATTTCAAGCTATTTCCTTGGCCCCCTCCGTTTGCTGCATTATCATCCTCACGTGCAGAAAGTGCTCCTGTGTTTTTCGCTGCACAGGAAATGCCAGCCTGGCAGCAGGAGAAAGGCTCGGATTTTAACTAAAAGTTAATGGTTGTTGCTGTGGCTTGAATGTGGCAACAATGAAAAGCTCCGCATTTTGGATCTACAACTCGTATTTGCTACTGGCAAAGCCAGTTAAGGTTCAAAAAAACTCCAAATGTAACAATGACAACGTGGGGACAAAAGCAACAAAGTAATGAGCTCAGGGAAGGAAAGATCTTCTGAGGTTACTTTTTTTTTCTGTTACAAACAGCCCAATTCCCAAACCTGTTGCAAATGAGGAACACCAGCAGCTCAGTGCCGCCTGATTTTCTGTAGCCTTTCTCATGGTGTTCCCGCCTGGAATTTTTGACACTTGTACAGCGCAATCTAAGAAAGAACAGCTCCCATTATCTCCTTTTTCACACAGCGCCCACCCCAGCACAGGACACAGCCCCATCAGTCCAGGAAAGCACTGCCGACCCTCTCATCCCTTCCTGCCTCTCCAGGAGAGTCTCTCTCTGCCGGCAGTAGTGATCTAAGGCAATTACGAGAAAATAAAACTCCTTGTCTTTACAAGTGTACAGAAACAGGAACGAGCAAGACATCGCCACCAACTTAGAGTCATGAACCCAGATTCCTCCGTGTTTCTGGGGTCCAGCTGACACCGCACCAGCCAGGAGCACAATCAGCCATGAATTTGGGTTCTAATTCCAGCTACAGCTGTACCTGAGGAGCTCCTTTACAGCTGCACATGCAGGTTTCCATAGCTGCTGGTTGGGATCTGCAGTGTAGAAATACCGAGTTTAATTCTCCTGTTGCCAGGCAGGCCAGGTCTTGGCTTAAAAAACAAAGCTGAAAAGCCTCAAACCAAACAACGATGTCTTGGTCTAAATCCTCCCTCTTTTTGGAGCTTCCAAATGATACTGACTTCACAGAGATCTACTCTGATTTAAATGACTCCATGAGTCTGTGAGTTCAAAAAGTTTTGTAAGGACAGGTTCAAAACAAACAGACTCTCCATGTAGTAAAAATTACCACTTTTGCCTTACAATTACAAATGATCATTAAATGATGATGCTCCAAAAATCTATAGAAAGGCTCTTCAAATTAATGAGAAGAGTCAGAATAAAAGCAGAACTCTCAATTACTGGGGATTTTTAATGGTTTTCTATTTCTTTTGTGCACGTCCATCATTATTTCAGTCCAAAGCCTGTCCCATATGAACAACAATGTATTAAAATGTATTTTTATGTATTTATCAAACTAGATCAAACTATGTTTAAACATAGCTGGTTCTAGATCTAAAACTGGAGTATTGATATTTACCATATTACAAAAGCCTGAAGATTCTTCAAGTCCACGTGCCTAATACATGCTTGCCATGCCTGACATTACAAGCCTCATCCTAATCTGGAATTTAGCTATTATGTGATACTTTATGTTCTAAGATTCCTTCCTTAAGTCTGAAGCTTTAATTTAAGCCAGATGTTCCACAATAACTCCATGTGTGTGGGATCTTCCCACTAGATGAAAATGATAAGCAGGATTTTTAAAATTTTATTTTTAAAGCTATATTATGTCCATTGAGAGATGGCTCCTTTTAAATAAGACAAAGAAATTGTCACAGTTGGTTCAGCCATGAAATGTGAAAATGATCCTGTGCCACAGCTGGGTTTGTTACTGGTATTGCACTGGGCACTTTATGGGTTAATGTACAAAGTTATGTTGGCTTTTTTAGCTCTCATTTTTACTGACCTGTGCACTTGGTTTCATGGTGATAATTAATACATGATTATTAATATAAAATATAATATTCTAAAGAGTTGTTATTATTATTCAAATTACAGCATACACTGAAGACTATTTGTGCTCACAAGGGAGAGTGTCAAAATGCACATGTGTACTACAGAATGCCACTGGTGTACTATTAAAATACAGACAGTTTTAGCATTGAAATATATTGTTTTTCAATACCATTTTGATCACAAGACAATGCCAAATGGCCTCTAGGGGGAAAAAAAAGCACTGTAATACCAGAGGCAATGGGAGGCAAAGGGTTAAAATCAGCACAGGATTTGAGAGTAAGAGAAGGTTTTCCTGCAAACTCCTTCTATGGTGATCCCGGAGAAGGTCCAACTCAAGTGCTGGATGTTCATACAGGATTTCCTATGACTAATGCTGTCAGCATTCAAGACTTCTGATTTAAAATGTGGGCGTTACACACAGATAGGAAATTCACCATTTACAATTCCGTATTCGAAAATGAATGGAGATCGCTCTGATTTTCAGATTCATTTGCTGTACGTGGAATGATAGCATAAAATAAGGAAGTCACTAAGTGGAAATGCTGGGATTGCCTGCCAAGCTTTTACACAACTCTCATATTTGGATGGGATTCACAGGAAGCTTGTACAGGAAGAACTTCTCCTTCCTTATTTTCCAAAAGCTTGGCTGGATGGAAATTATGCCAGTGAGTAAAAGAGGGGAAGGGGGAACAAATCACCATCCCAGGGCTTTGGTGTCAATTCAAGCAAAACTGGGAGTCACATCCAGATCACGTTGATGCATCCTGGTGTAAAATAAACTAACAAAATCCAGCCTAGGAGCACAAAAGATGTTTTGATTTGAAAGATTCAAAAACTAAGAAATACAGAAACCAAACCACTGGAAAATGCAAACTTGAGATGTAATCTCTTCTAATTAAGTTCAATTTGCCAGTATTTCTAGCAAACCTGCCACGGCCATGTACACTCTCCAGTAGGTTTGATTTGAATTATATTGCAAGCTCTGGCTGCTTCAGATAATGTTTAAATAGAGTTATTTTATTGAATTAAACATGAAGTCACTAAAAGCACTTGAGCTGTCATTACAATATCCCTTCTATTCACTTCTTAATGTCACGTTTATCCCATTTTCATGATGCAATATTAACTTTTAATTGAAATTGAGATTTCCCTGTGTCTTGTGACACAAGGGAAAAAGAAGGTTGATCCCAGCTATTAAAAATCACTATTCTTTCCTTAATCTGGGTCTTCTAAGATCCCTAGTGGGCGTATTACTGTTCTATTATTGAGCCAAGGATTTTGCTTCACTGGGAACCATATGATATATAAATACATTTCCAGGTAAATTACAGTGGGTTTTGATGCTTGTTCAGCTTCTGCTCTGTCACCTGACAGAGTCTCACAAGTCTCAGGGAACTCAAGCTAAACCTCAGAGTCTTGTAAACCCAGGATTACTATTTAGGCAAGGAGAGGGGAAAACAACAACAACAAACTTAAAAACAAAACAAATAATCAAACAAACAAAAAGCCACAAACCAGAAAAACTTTTAAAACTTTCTCAAATAGTGAATGCTTTAACTGCACTGTAAAGGAAACTGAATTTACAAATGAGTGTGTTGAGGTTAGAGGGACAGTGTGGAAGAGACCCAAAAAGGTGTAGAGTAGCAATATTGGAAGGATGAAAAGGAAAGTACTGCAGGGCAATGGAAAACATCAGAAGCTTTAGGAAGGATGCCTGAAGAGATGCAGCTCTTGTAAAGACTGCTGGTGGAGGTGTGCACTTCTCTCCAGCTGGACATCAGAACCAAACATTCAGGTTATGGAAGCTATTATTTATTAAATAAAAAGGATGCTGAAATAATGAGTCAAACCTGTGCTTTGTCCACAGAGCAGCTGTGGCACAGGTACCAACCCAGTGTGCTGTGACAAAAGGCATTCCTAGGGAATAGAAAATCCATGCTGCTGTGTTTGCATTACTCCTGTGACCAAAACTAGGGTTTTTTCCCCCAAAGCCTCTTCATGCAGCAAATAATTCTCTGCTCCCAGTGCAGACTAGAGGGGTAAGGAACAAAAGACTTAGTTCCAGGCATAGAGAAGCCTGAAATGAAAGCTCCAGTTCAGATGGGACTGCACATGATGTGCACAGAGATGGAAACTGAGGGGGCAGCCAGGTCATGCCTCTCCCCTGCTGCATGAATCACTCTCTGAATGGAAATTTGAGTAGGAAGACAGAATGGCTTGGGAACAAAGGGAGCTGCTGGAATATCACAGGTGCAGCCTAACACAGAGGGGAGTTTTGGGACATGCCAAGGAAAGCAAACACCATGAATCTGGAGGAGTTGTGAGGACTTTGTGAGTTAGGGAGCTCTCCAAATCAACAAGAGTGTTTCTCATGGAGTCAAACAGACAGGAGGAGAGCTGAGGTCCTGAGCCAGTGCCCCAATTAACCAGGCCCTCAGAGCTAGAACTTTACTGAGAATTCAGAAAAAGACAGGAGTTGGTAATGTCCTGCTGCTGTTTCTGGGAGTCAGACACACTCCCCTGAGGCCTCTCTGGAGCTGGGTGTGTAACCATACCCCGTGCTGAACTGGAGCTGAGGCACAGCAATCCAGACCCTGACACACAAGAACTTCCAGGGGAACCAAAATAGTCACCTAAAGGCAGAGGATTCAACAGAGGACAAGGGAAGCTGCCAGAATTGGGAAGGGGAGAGAACATGAAAGAATCAACTCGATATCCCTCTGAATGAGAAATACTGAGACTGAGCAAAGGATACCAAATTACAGAACTGAGAACAGACCAAAACACTAATAAAAAAGAAACAATTGGATGCCTGTGATTGTTAAATTTCATTTTGATGTATAACAAACTAAACTGAATGCAACTAAAATTCCAAGATTATTTTAACCAGTCAGTCAGGTTGGAGTACAACTAAATGAAATTAAAAGCAAATGGAATTAAAAAATGAACAAGCAATTGCTTCCATATCTTTTTTTTTTTTTTCAGAATAAGAATGGAAAATAATTTAAAAAAAAAATGTGATTAGAAGCTAGCCCTTTGAGTAATCTCAATTGTCTAAAGACTAGGAAAATCCTACAGACAAAGAGATTTAGATAGAACAGTGAAGATGTACTGGTGATAGATTTTTATGATCACTAAGAACAAAATGCTGCTCAGTACTGGTGTAAATTCAGAATGGTTTTCACTCAGTACTCTAACTCTACAAAGCAAATTTGGCCAGAGGGCTTCTGTGGCAGATGCAGAGACAGCAGCACACTCTTGGAGCAATGCTGGGGCTGTGAGGAAGATCCTCACAGTCTTTACCAGTTACAGAACTTCTATCAAGTATTTTCTTCTGTAAGATTTCACTGACAAAGCGCATGCTCCTGACTCAAAACCACAAGGGCTTGTTTGGTTTACAATGCAAAAAAAGATCTGCCCATTTTGGAGAGAAACCTCTCTCTCTCCATTTGGGTTTGCTGATCCTTGAAGCTGCCTCAGCATTCAGTAACTTCATATTTTTATATCATTTACATTTTATCCTAATGAGAGGAGGGCTTGTGTTTTGCCTTAGCTGTTCTCTGTTAGCCTTGGTCTGAAAGGACACATTTAAAGCTCTAAAACTATATATAAGATAAAACAATGACACTGATACAGCTTTCAACCAATTAGTGTCCAGGCTGAGTCAACAGATTGACATACAATTAGTTCTTAAATTTAAATTAAGCTTGCGACAGTAAATATTTCTGCAGAATAAATATGTATAGAAACAACTATTAATACTCATCAGATATAGACACAAAAATTGTAAAATTTTTTAAACTTTGCATTTCGAAAGTCGCAGTAGCTAAATATATAATTCGTCATATCAGAACAATTTTTCTGTTTTTTCAAACCAACTTTTATTTTATTTATTATGTTCTGTAACAAAAACGTTTCTTTACCTCTATGAAGCTAAACTAGCAACTTCTTTTTCCTTCAACCTCCACCATGTAGCTTTTTAGAAAACAACCTGGCAAGTAATGCCATGAAGAACTTTGGAAAAACACTTTAAATCTAATTATTCAAAACCCGAACAGCACAAAAACTAGTTCCTAGGTAGTTTAGCTACTCTTCTTAAATTCAGTTGTAAATGAATGATAAACTGGAATATAATCCTAATCCCCACTGCGGTGAGTTATGCATTTGTTAAGCCTCATTGCAGAGCTGGATGCTGGCATTTACAGCATCAGCAGCACTTTGAGAAGTGCATTGTCCACTCCCCGCCTTGGGGACTCCGTGGAAGCACTCGTTAATCTGCAGCAAAAGAACAGTTTGCAGCTCATGGGAGCAGTGCTCAGTGTGACCTTCAGTTGTTTACGCCTGAGGAAACGGCCCTACAGCGCTGAGATAAGGCTGTGCCTTGCTTTGGAGATAGAACGGAATACCTGGGCTATTGTACCAGCTGTGCAGTATTTATTGGCATTTTGAAAGCATCCACGAGCACTGGAGAAATGGGATGGGATGGGATGGGATGGGATGGGATGGGATGGGATGGGATGGGATGGGATCCTGAGTTAGGCACAGAACACTGCCCAAATCAGCTTTCTCCGCCCTCAGGGCCCTGCTCAGGGCCCTGCTCCCTGTCGTGCCTGTGCCACTGGGGATGGCCCTTTCCCAGGGAACACCTCCCATCTAAACACCAGCCAGGAAGGCTCCGAGCCTGCCCTCCACAGAAACATGACCAACACAAACTCATCACTCATCACTCAGCACCAAAGCTCCCCTTTGGATTTCCCTCACTTACTGCAGTTCACCTTTAGGCAAAACCAAGCTCTGCACTTTGCCTCTTGCAGACGTGCTGACTGCTCAGCTCTGCCAAGGCTCTAACAAGTGAAGCTCACTGTGATCACCACCATGACCTCTTCCAGTCCAGCTCTGCCATCTCCACCAGCTCAGCCCCACTCAGATTTCTGGCTATCCCAAACAGAGCTCCATTCACGAGCCGTGTTAATTAAGGAAGATGTCTTGATTACCCCGAGATATTTCTGCACCCTCGCGATGTTTAGATAACGATGCTGGCTGTGTTCTCTCTCTCACAGGCTGCCTGTTCCCCCCAGCCAGCCCGGCAAGAGCCTCGGTGGAGGAATGGTGACCTCTGCAGGTGCCTCAGGCCCGCAGCTCCTCCCCTCGCAGGCTCCTTCCACCACGCTCAGGGTGGACTTTGGGTCGCTTTCATCTTCCAGAAATTAAAACAGAGAAAATTAAACGTATATTTGATGATGACACGGCAACATAAAATCAGCTAGAGAACACGGGCATGCGTTAATTTAAGAAATAAATGTTCATTGCTGAGAAGTCAGAAAACAATACTTCAAAAGACAGAAACTTCAAAGCGCTCTATAACTTCAAAGCACTGCACCAACAGTAATAAACACTTAGGACGTGTCTGTGAGGTAGAAAAAAAAATTTCCTTTTTTAATGCTTGTGTAAACAGGGAACAGGGATTAAGAGATTTGCCCAAGGACACAAGTTAGGAGCAAAACTGAGATTGCATGTCAGAAATATCTGACTCAGGTGTCCCAGCCACAGCCGGATTTAAACAGTTCCCTGCACAGACACTCATTCAGCAGAGGCCACAATTGATATCTTTCCTATCAAGGGCATCACCCGCCCTTAAAATCTACAAATACAGTAAAGACCACAATTTTCTTTTTAAAATAACTTAACAAAGAGCCTTTTAAAATAACCTAATAATCCAGTCCTTGGATACATGGAAGCCAGCAGAAATAAAAGTGGTCTGTAAAGTGCCTAATGCCCCTCTGACAAAAAATAAATATAAAAGATAACAAAGAAGCTCAAAGATAACAAAAGCCCAAAGAAGCCCCTTCCTTCTCTCCAACTTTGTTTACTTAGATCTCTAGTAATATTAAATACTGCCAATTTTATTTTTAATGTGGAGTTTGCTGCTGATCCAACACATTTGAGGTCTCATGCACTTAATTAAAAGAGACGAGGTGTTGAGCCTTAATATTTTTCCCTTCTCTAAAACATTTACATGTCAAAGAAGGTGAATTAGTAAATGAATAAGATATAAAAAAGCACACTTCAAACAGCCAATTCTGAATCTCTTTGTGAAGTCGTTGTTGGAACAAAGGCTTAATTCTAAAAGTGGTTAAAATGATAATTAATAAATAAGGGCTTTTAAAGCATAATTTCTTAAAACAAATATATACAACAAGCTTCCAAAATGTTCTTGCCAAATATGATTCTTGTTCTAAGACAGAATTTCTTCATAGGTCACATATTTATAATGAGAAACTTTTTTTAAAAGTATGTATAATTATATTTTGAGGACTGTGATTTGCATCCCATAACACGTCATTTACTTTCCAAATTGAAGTGAAGTGGCTCTGAAAGAGAGGCTGCCTGCAAATATTGTTCACTTGTTCCTCCTCAAGGCCAGGGAGGAGAACTGCACCCTTCCATCTCTACTAGGGGAATCCCTGTATTCACAGCACTGGGAAATTACTGCCACACTAATGGCATCTTAAATAATATCACCTTTTTTTTTTTAATTATTTTTTTCAGGAGTTCAAAAAATTCCTGTGCTGTCTGTAGTAATTCTGCTCAGCACCCACATGACATTTTCCACTGGCAGAGCTCACAACTCTCCTGTGAAGGTATCAAGGATTATCATCTCTGGTTTGCATGGGAAGAATAATAATGACAAAATGAAGATCCCATTACCCAAACTGGGTAAGGACTGATTTACTCCCGGCATGGAGAGATCTTCAGGACCTCATTAAGTTAAATCTGAAGACTAAATAATTTACAGCTTAGGGACTGAGTCAGTGGCAGATTTGGGAGCACCATTCAGTCCACATTAAAACATGA
This sequence comes from Prinia subflava, assembly GCF_021018805.1. NCBI lineage: Eukaryota > Metazoa > Chordata > Aves > Passeriformes > Cisticolidae > Prinia > Prinia subflava. The sequence continues at coordinate 3,539,052 of NC_086256.1, forward strand.
TTTTCCATGCTCTGAGTTAACGATCATTAACTAAATGACAAAGGTTTTGCTATTCTCAGTGTAGTGCCCTTCTTTGCATTTCAGAGGAATTACTGGGCTCTGAAATTGGCTGTCAAATATGCTGACTTGGTAACTGGCTGGCTTTCAAAATATATATTAAAAGTCTTGCCTTTCCCAGCTATTTCTTCAATAAAACTTTTTTTTTTTTAATTAGAATAAATTTTGTGACCTTAGTTATAAAGTTGAAGTCAACAGTGAAAAATTAAAAATCTTATCAGTCTCCTTGTACATACTATTAAAGAAAATACAAGCAAAGGGAGCAGGACCCAGCAGAGAGGGCACTGAACTAAGAAATTGATAGCAAAATTTCCCATTTGCTTAAATAAGGTCAAGCTTTCAGCTTTTCAGCTCATTTTACCTCCAGCTTTTCCCAAACTCTGTAATCTCAATTTCTCTCTCAATTGGTTTCAAAATGTGTGGATAATTACTATTTTATTTCCTTCTCTTCCATAGGGACTTTAAACACCAATAAGTTAAATTAATTACAGCTAGATCCCAAGGTCCTACATCCATATGGAAGACTACACAGATCCAAGGCTCTAATTATACTTCAAATATTGCACACTGAATCACACGCCTTGATCCACCTCACATAAGAGAATTAACTTCCAGACAGACTCTGGGTTAGAGCAGGAATGACAAGCTAAATGGCCTTAAATATACCCCTGACTGGAGCTGTAGCTCATCTTAGAAAGGCTGCATCACTTTTTATAACCAGCTGCTTAGACAGTTTATTTTTATCTAGGTCTTTATGCTTTCATTCCATTGCATTGCAGCGTTTTCACCTGCATAGCTGGCAGTGTGCACTCCTTCATTTCAGATCAGACAAGGTGTGTGATCCTGGCAACAGTAACTATGCTGTGAATTTTCTTTTGTCATGTTTAATTGACTGGTCATTTAGGAACCAGCCTGGCCAGAGGAACAGAGAAACTCAGCTAACAGCTATCATCTATTCAAATATCAGATTCACAAAAGCATTTTTAAATCCATAATTATGCATTAAAAATCTGGAAGAAGCCTTCCAAATGAGGAAGACTCACAGACTTTTGTTTTGTTATTAAGCTGTACTTGTTGCTAAGGAAGAACAGAGAAGATCAAAGGACTTCTAACAAGTAGAAACTCAAAAGTGAGGGAGTTTTGATTTCTTTAAAGATTTATCACTGATCTACAAGGGCTGCTGGTTCATAGTTCTATGAGAAGAGTGAAATTATGTGAGCCTGCTTTGCTATTTCCTATTTACTGTTAAACAATACCTCAATTCCCTTTTTGATTAGAAACACGATCATGCATTTAAGCAGCCTGATTACAAATCCATACACAACTGAAGTGTTAAAACCTAAAAAAGAAGAACTTGTACAAGGCATAAATGACCCAGATCAGCTCCTGCACTGTCTGACAGGAAATGGTATTTTTACCCCAGAAAAAAATGTGGTCCTGAGTTTCTAGAGGACACGAGCAGCAAAGAACTCTCGGGTTTTAGACATACTCATTTCTCAAGGTGAACGAGCCTGCAGGCTCTTTTCTTATCCATGTTTAAAGCAAGTGGAGCCAAAACTTTACAGCAAGATAAGAAAATACCTTAGTGAAGTAAATGAAAGCATTGGAGAAGCCAGAAGACAATTGATTGGGTATTTACTTGAAAAAAATAAAGTTTGGTTTGAAAACAGCAGCGAACAGCACCAGGGGAAAAAAGACAGACCTGGGGAAAAAAAGCACAAAGGGGCTTTTAAGAAGAAAGCAAAAGTAACTCCACTTTCAAGGGCAACAAAGCCTAGGGAAGATCCTGCTGCTGTCGACATCTTTGCTGCAGTTGCTGAAGGCTCCCTTCCTGAATTAAACACTGAAGAACAATGATCTCAGTGTGCTAAACCCTTCCAGTGAAACACCTCTGCATGTGCAGCTGCTCGTGGCCATCTCTCCATCGTGGGATATTTGCTCAGCAAAGGAGCAAGGACGGGTGTGAAGGACAGGAAAGGGAGAATAGCCCTGCACAGGTATCACGATTCCTGCTTGGATCGTGACATTGTTTAGCAAAACCACAAGTTAAAAAATCTGTTATGAATAGGAAGATGTCTGTATTTCCTCAAGGTATTCCTGAGACTACAACAATTATTAACAATTATTTTTCTACCTTTTGTCATACCATTGTATACATTTTGCATTTTAAAATAGAGAGAACAAAAACCATCGCATTTGCCGTTTATTAATTTCACTTTCATTCCAGCACAAAGATAAAATATGTAGAATAAAAAGGTTGCAAAAGAGTTTTTCGGTTCAAAATATTTTTGTATTGAGATGACAACACAAATATAAACAGAGACACTTTCTGAGTCAACAGAAAGTTCTGTGGGGTTATTTCCCTAATGATAATCAACTCTTCCCTTCAGATTACAAGCCAAGCTACCACAAACACCCAAACACCTTTTGAGAAATGAAACACGGATTTAAGAATGCATGAGACTAAAATTGATTTTTCTTTATCCATAAAACAACACTTTAACTTGACCCTCGCAATGCCGTGGTGAAGGAACAGACATGACCAGAACAGAACTTGAAAGACACGGGCACACAGGCTCAGAGGATCACAGAACCATTTCGGATGGGAAAACCTCCAAGATCTTCGAGTCCAACCTGAGAGCAATCACCACCTTGTTAACCAGAGCACTGAGTGCCACACTCAGTCTTTTCTTAACACCTCCAGGGGAGGACTACACCACCAGCCTGGGCAGGGTGTTCCAATGTTTAATCACCTCTTCTGTGAAGAAATTTTTCCTAATGTCCAATCTAAACCTCCCCCCCCGATGCAACCTGAGGCCGTTTCCTCTTGCTCTGTCCCTTGTTCCCTGGGAGCTGAGCCCGACTCCTGGCAGGGAGTTGTGGAGAGAGAACAGGTCCGTCCTGAGTCTCCTTTTCTCCAGGCTGAGCCCCCCCAGACACTGCTCACACTTGTGCTCCAGGCCCTTCCCCAGCTCCGGACACCTCCAGCCCCTCCATGTCCCTCTCGCAGTGCGAGGCCCCGACCCTCGCACCTCTCTGAGGGTGCCCCTCACCAGGGTGTGCTCCGGCATCCCATCGCGGCCTCCCGCAGTCCCCTCAGCCCTGCCTGTCACCCCTTTCCCCTTCGCTCTCAGCCCTGCCGTGTCCCCTCAGCCCGGCCGTGTCCCCTCAGCTCCCGTTCATGTCCCCTCAAGCCCGGTCATGTCCCCTCAGCTCCGGGCCACGACCCCTCACGGCCCGGTCCTGTCCCTCACGTCCCGGTCCTGTCCCTCACGTCCCGGTCCTGTCCCTCAGCTCCCGGCCGTGTCCCCTCAGCTCCGGGCCGTGTCCCCTCAAGCCCGGCCGTGTCCCCTCAGCTCCCGGCCGTGTTCCCTCAGCTCCGGGCCGTGTCCCCTCAGCTCCCGGCCGTGTCCCCTCAGCTCCGGGCCGTGTCCCCTCAGCTCCCGGCCGTGTCCCCTCAGCTCCGGGCCGTGTCCCCTCAGCTCCGGGCCGTGTCCCCTCAGCCCAGACATGTCCCCTCAAGCCCGGCCGTGTCCCCTCAAGCCCGGCCCTGTCCCCTCACTGCCCGGTCATGTCCCCTCAGCTCCGGGCCGTGTCCCCTCAAGCCCGGCCCTGTCCCCTCACTGCCCGGCCGTGTCCCCTCAGCTCCCGGCCGTGTCCCCTAAAGCCCGCCCGTGATCTCTCAGCTCCCGGCCCTGTCCCCTCAGCTCTCCGCCCGCCCCAGCCGCCCCGCGCTCCGCCTACCCCAGCGCCATCTCCGCCTCCGCCGCGGCCGCTCCTGGGGCGCTGCTCCCGCCCATCTCGGCGCGGCCGTGCCGCCCCTTCCCGCGATATCGCCGGGCCGCTGTCATGGCGGCGGCGGAGGAGCCCGAGGTGGACATCGAGGGGGACGCTGCGGCCGCGCCGGGGTGAGTGAGGGGCGCCGGGGTGAGTGAGGGGCGCCGGGCTGAGTGAGGGGCGCCGGGCTGAGTGAGGGGCGCCGGGGTGAGTGAGGGGCGCCGGGGTGAGTGAGGGGCGCCGGGGTCTCGCTGCGCCTCGGCCGGCGCGCCCCGTCCGCCCGCGGCGGGCGGGAGCCGTGAGGGGAGAGCCGCTCCTGAGGGGCGGCCCGGGCCAGGCGCTTCCCGGGAGAGACCTTGGAGTGTCACGGAGTGTCCGTGGGGACAGCGCCCGTGTGGGGAATCGTCGGGAAAGGCGCTGAGAACGGGGCTGTGATAGCGCTGGTGCGAGGAGAAGGCGGAACCGCCGTCATGGGATCCCCCAGAGCCCGGAACAGCGCTGCGAGGCTGCTGGGAGAATCCTTAAAATACCCACGGAGAAGGTGCTGGGTTGTGTAACTGTGTTAGCGAGCTCGCACAGGCAGGGAGGCTCAGAGAGCTGAACGCCGGGGCGGAGGTGCACAAAACGGGTTCACAGAATCATAGGGTGTTAAGGATTAGAAGGGACTTTAAAGATCTTCTAATCCCAACCCCCTTGCCATGAACAGGGGTATCTCCCACTAGAGCAGGGTGCTCAAGGCTTTATTCAGTCTGGCTTTAATGCTGCCAGGGCTGGGGCATCCACAATCTCCCTGGGCAATCTGTGCCAGGGCATCACCATCCTCAAGTACAGAATTTCTTCCTAATATCTAACCTAATTTTCCCCTCTTTCGATTTGTACCCATTAGTCCTTGTCCTATTGCCACAGCTCCTGCAAAGAGTCCCTCTCCAGCTTCCCTGTAGCCCTTTCAGATTGTGGAAATTTGCTATCAGGTCTCTTCTCCAGGCTGAGCAGCCCCAGCTCTCCCCGCCTGTCTCTGTAGGGGAGATGCTCCAATGCTCTTATCAGCATTGTGGCTTCCCCTGGACTTGCTCCAACACTTCCATGTCCTTCTTGTGTTGGGCACCCCAGAGCTGGATGCTCCTCACTCCAGGTGAGGGCTCAGCAGAGCAGAGCAGAGGGGCAGGATCGCCTCCCTGCTGGCCGTGCTCCTTTTGATGCAGCCCAGCACTCCTCTGTCTCTCTGGGCTTCAGCAAATCCACACGTGAGGGATGCTGCAGTGAGTAGGCAGTGACTGTAATGCCTCAAATCGAGGTGCTGGGAGAGAATGAGAGGTTTGTACCAGAGGCACACTGCCCTCAAAGAGCCAGACAAGCTGCTGGCAAAGGGGGCTCGTGATCCCACCCTCTCCTGGCAATGCTCAAAAAGAAGCAGGAGTTGTACTGATCTCTGGACATGGAGACTCATCCTGATCCTTTATCCTATAAAGAGATGTTTGAAGTGCTGCACAAAGCAATTCAGAGCAGGAGGTGAGTTTAATTTAGCAGCACTGCAGGGAATATAGGACTAATTAGTCTTTAGACAAGACTGAATGTTCTGAAAGTAAAGGTTTTTTGAGAACAAGTAATTACACAAATTGCTAAGGAGATCTTATGCTGCATGAAAATACAAGGAAGTTGATCAGTGATGTTAGTCAGTGACAGATCTCTAATTCGTAATTATTTACTGAAAAGGTTAAATATAAACTGGATGAAGTCTGTGTGAGCATGAGATTAAATGTTGGGAAGAAACTCTTCCCTGTCTGGGTGGTGAGCCCTGGCCAGGCTGGACAGGGCTTGGAGCAACGTGGTCTAGTGGGAGATGGCCCTGTCTGTGCCAGGGAGTTGGAATGAGATAATCTTCCAACCAAACCAATCCAGGATTTTATTCTATGGTTCTAACATCCCTGTATGACAGGATTCTATTCAACCTTGTGCAAGTGGGAGCTCTCCTCAGCAAGAAAAGCAGTTTGCCTTTACAAGAAAATGCTTTTACCTTATTGGGGGTAAGATGTAGAAACGTAAGTGGAGATAATACAACTCAATGACATTCAGTATTAAAAATAAAATGGTTCCCTTTCAGAGATCATGAAAACACAGCATCAAGCCTGCTCCAGGATCATTATCTTGATTCATCTTGGAGAACTGGAAACAGTCTTGTAAGTATTTTTTTAATCAATGCTGTTTGTAGCAAGGTTATCAGTGTTTCTGTGTTCTCTCTTCCCTCCAGGTGCACACTCTTTTAGGTTTTTAAACAGTGCTTCTTCCTTACTTTTGGAAACTATTTATTGTCAGTGCTCAAGTACAGTGTGGCACAATTCAGATATTAAAATGTGTTTTTGTTATTTGCAGCCCTGGACGTTGGACAGCAGCATTAGTGAAGAAAACAGGGCTGTCATTCAGAAGATGTTGCTGGAAGAAGAGTATCCTTTTGCTGATTTGGTTTTACATTTTCCTGTAGAATGCTAAAAAACTTCCTATTTCCAAAAGAACTGGACAAATCTTTCCCTTAATTTAAGGTGACTGAAGCCCTGTCAACTTCTAGGCAGATTGCAGAAACCCTGCTGTAGAAACTGCAGTATTTGTTTCTGAAGCAGTGTAAGTTATCTGATTATTAAAGTTCTCACGTGTACAAATATCTCTGATGCTTTGAAACCTTACTTAATGATTATTTCAGATATTATTTATCTAATAAAACACTTTCTGAAAAAATATGGCTCAACCAAAAAGAAGTGGAGAAAAGATCTATGAAAAGGTAAGATCTGTCTGCTGAGCAGAAATGAAAAGTCCTTCTGAAATAAGGTTATTTGTTGGATATGCACCAGCAGCACAATTACTAACTTTTATTTTCACTCTTGCGTTTGCAGCCCACATAAGAAAACTGGAAAAGTCATGTATGTACATTTTAACAATTCAATTGCATTTTTGAAGTATGGTGTCTGATTTTGTTAAGTTACCAGATACTATTTTAATAAAATTAAAGTTTCTTTTGTTTGGCTGTATAAAATTATTTAAGAGACCTTTCAACAGGAAGAAATATTGTTGTATGTAACAAGAGGCTAGAGTAAACCAGGTTTTGGGGAGTATTTTGGCAGCACAGTGGTACTTATAAAAAATTGTCAGTTCTAGTTGCCTTTTTAGCTGAACTTCTGTGTTGCCTGCTTTGATGTATTTTTGTGGCATTGGTCACTGATGAATATTGAGTTCTTAAATCTCCCATCATGATGGAGAAGCTGATGTGATTCTTATATTTTATTTATGAATCACACTCATGTTTAGAGCAATACTTTGAGTTTTACCAAAGATGAGAAGTAGTCCTCCTGCCAGAAGGTGCCTTGAGTGATGGGATTGGAGAATTCTGGATTTGGGAGAGCACTGATTTCTGCTTCCTGCATTCCCAGGGTGCGTTCGCCTACAAAATCACCTGGCTGCTCCTTGAAGTGGACATCAGAGGAAAAAGAGCTGTTTGAACAAGGACTGGTGAGTTTGTTTATAAATATATAATATTTTAAATAGAATTGATGAGTTTATCTTGAACAGTAAAGTGGTTGATGTGAATAAGCATGTTGTATAATCACAACGCTGCATTAACTGTGAGAAGTGTAGTGTGTTCTGAAGGCAAATCAGGTAATAAAGGAAAATCCTGTGTTAAGGTCTGCAGAGATTATATGGTTGTGCCAGTTGTAAAAGGGTTTGCTTTGCCAAGCACCAGGATTCCTTGGGATAGCAGGCAGCAGAGTGCCTGAAATGGGTGAAGAAGATGCTTTAGTTAAGAATAACAATAATTCTTACTACTGGATGCAGTTTCCTTCTTGGTAGAACATAAACAGTGAGGTTCTTCACCACAGGTCTGCTGTGCTATTTGTGCCTTTTAGTGAACACTGAGGTTTTGAACTCACCTGACACACGCAGTGCCACGTGTGGGGTGTCACAGTTTGGGTCACTTCCCTGTGCTTTGGTGTTTCAGGTGAAATTCGGGCGCAGGTGGACGAAGATTGCCAAACTGATCGGCACTCGCACGGTTCTGCAGGTGAAGAGCTACGCCCGGCAGTACTTCAGGAACAAGGTGAGGGAGCACCCCTGCAGCTGCCAAAAAGCTCTTTGTAGCTGGGGTTGAATCTGTGTTTCCAGGGCACTGCTGTCAAAGCATGCACTCTATTCATCCCCATATTCAGAGAAGTGGAATATCTTTACTTGCAGATTTAAATGCGAGGTCAGACCTGATTTCAAATTCCTAGAGTGACCACTGGTTTTATTGCTGGTATAACTAAACAATAAATGCAGTATAATTGTGAGCCCTTATACTGTTGGTTGTTAGTCTGAAAATACTGGTTTTGTTCTCCACAGCCTTTTCTGCTGTGTTCTGTAGTTTTAGCTTCAGCCTCGTTTGAGATTTCGTGGGCTTTAGGAAGAAATAACTACTTTCTAGGGACATAACTACTTTCTAGGGTTTTTTGACTTTTGAAATTTTGAATTTTGAAATACATGTAAATTTACACTTGGCCTAAAGTATATTTACAGTGCTGTGTAAAAGTCAGTTGCAATGGTTCAAACTAAATTAAAAGGATAAATTGAAGAAGGAACATTTCAGAATATCTGCTGTACAAATAAAACGGTCCTGATTATTTGGGAGGCAGATGGGTTTGGTCTGTTTTTGCCTCCTAAAAGTGTTTCCTATTTTCCTAAGGCAAAAAATGGTGATTCAGAAAAAGAAGAGCCAAGTCGGTGTGGGGGCAGCCTTCCCGTGGAAGATGGGGTAAGGGTGGAAGCTGGAAGCTTGAGAGGCCGTGCAGACCCCAACCTGAACGCTGTGAAAATAGAGAAGCTGTCAGATGATGAGGAGGTGGACATAACTGATGGCATGGATGAACCACTCACTCCTGCCTTCCAGCAAGAAGCAGGAAAATCTGAGTTATCTGTTATCCCAAAAAGTCCAGTTGAAGACACAAAAGCAGTGGAACAAGGTTTTTCATCTGCACACAGTTCTGCAACTGCTTTGCCTGAAGAGGATCCTCAGCACAGCAGGCCAGAGACAGGGGATGCTTTGGTATTTCCTGCTGTGGCAGCAACGTGTTCCCAGCACCTGAACGGGGATAAATCTGTGAATTTGGATTTCCAGCAGTACAACAGCTTCCTTGAGAAAGCTGAACAAGGTGGAGCAGCCACGTGTCGTGGGACTGCCCAAAAAACTGATCAGGAGCCCAGTGAGGAGCAAAGACAGCTGGCTGATAATGGATTGCTTTTTCCTTCTCCCTGCCAAGCGGATGAAGATCACCAAGAGGAAGCAGAGGAGCTGAAGCCACCTGATCAAGAAGTGGAGGTTGACAGAAGCGTCATTCTGGAAGAAGAGAAGCAGGCTATTCCTGAATTCTTTGAAGGGCGCCAGGCCAAAACACCAGAGCGTTATTTGAAAATCAGGAATTATATTTTGGATCAGTGGTGAGATGCATTAATTTCTTCCACTGAAATAAGTGATTAAGATGTCCTGCTCTGATGTAGTTAAAACACTACTTAGCACTAACAGCTTACTTCTGAATAGAGTGAAATTAATTGTATGGTAGCTTGCCAGTGAAGAGCATTCATTATTAATGCTTCTTTTGTATCTTCCTGATTTTTTCTCTAGTATTCTGGAAGCTGAGCAATGAAAATACTTTGAAGCATTAAGAAAATGAATGTCCTGTACCAGAACAGGCTGCATTTATTTTGGTTGTGCTATTTTCTTGCCATTTTTGCCATCCTATACATAAGAATGGTTCCTTAAAATAACCCAATGGCTAATTCTGTAGCCCTGCCTTTACAGAAGGGCAGTAAGAGGTAATCTGTGCTAGAGCAAATAACGTAGACCAAAAGAATGCCTCAGATTAAGAATCAGTTTGGAGTGGTGTTTGTCCACTTAAATATTTTATATTCCATCTCCAAATAAATCAGTGTAAGGAACTGTAGTGATCTGTAGGAGGCTCAGGATAATTCGGTTGCCAGTTTTGGTTTGTGCTTGCTTTGAAGTAGAAAGAATTTTTGAGTTTAACTCTGTTATCACTCAGCTGTCCTGTGCTCTAGCAGCTTCTAGTTGCAGAGAGAGACTAAAATTCCTTTCCACACCAGAGAAGTGTTGAACTGAGAAGATTCAGTACCAGTTTAAAGGAAGGAATAAATGCAGAGTGAGAAGCCACCCAATTCCTTTGTTCCCCCGTGGTTTGTTGAGCTCTTTGCTTTGTTGTAGGGAGAGATGTAAACCCAAGTACCTGAACAAGACCTCGGTGCGCCCGGGCCTGAAGAACTGCGGGGACGTGAACTGCATCGGGCGGATCCACACGTACCTGGAGCTGATAGGGGCAATCAACTTCGGCTGTGGTAAAGACATTTCTGTGCTACAGTCCACAAAGAGCCTCCCCTGGTGCAGTGCTGGAGGACTGCCCAGCACGAGGCTGTGCTGCTCACACAGAGGATGCACGTTCATCCTTGCCAGGAAGGAATTCCGAGCAGGTTCTCTCATAGCCTTGGAAATCTAGAGGAGCTCGTAACCTTCTAACAGGATTGGGAATTTGGGGTTTACACAAAACCTCCTGTTTTTAGTTTTAATTTCTCTTTCCTTATGTTTAGCCACACACCAGTTGGTGGGATAATTGTTTTTATTTCATGTTTTCCTATGTGTCCTGATACCAGCTGTGTCTGAAATGCTGCCCTCCTTATTAGGCAGTATTCAAGTAATTGTTTCTTTTCGCACACTAAATTATAACTATTTCCTAAATAAACACCAACGCCTTCATCCTCAGGGCTAGTTTTTAAACAAGTGTTAAAATCAGGTTAAAAGTGAACGCGCACCTGTAACTTGATTTAGAGACTCTGAATAAATTTCAGTCCAAAGGTGAATGACACTCACCTAAGAGAGGAGCAATGCCCTACAATTACATTTAATTACAAAAAAAGCATAACTTTACTGAAGTTATTAACAATTAATTAACAAAAAGGAGGTTTTGTTGTTTTAAAGGTGTAGTGGGAGAGGGCTCTGCCATCACTCAGAGTTATGCCTGTCACGGGATGTTTCCTGTGGGGGTTCAGTTGCTCTGTCCTGTGCCGTTTGCTGTTGTCATTCGCTCTCTCCTGTGCCCTTTGCTGTTGTCCCTTGCTTTCTCCTGTACTGTTTGCTGTTGTCCCTTGCTTTCTTGCTTTCTCCTGTGCCCTTTGCTGTTGTCCTTTGCCTTCACCTGTACCCTTTGCTGTTGTCCCTTGCTTTCTCTCCTGTGCCCTTTGCTGTTGTCCCTTGCCTTCTCATGTGCCGTTTCCTGTTGTCCCTTGCTTTCTCCTGGGCCCTTTGCTGTTGTCCCTTGCTTTCTCCTGTGCCGTTTCCTGTTGTCCCTTGCGTTCTCCTGTGCCGTTTGCTGTTGTCCCTTGCGTTCTCCTGTGCCGTTTGCTGTTGCCCCTTGCTTTCTCCTGTGCCGTTTGCTGTTGTCCCTTGCTTTCTCCTGTGCCGTTTCTTGTTGTCCCTTGCTTTCTCCTGTGCCGTTTCCTGTTGTCCCTTGCTTTCTCCTGTGCCGTTTCTTGTTGTCCCTTGCTTTCTCTCCTGTGCCCTTTGCTGTTGTCCCTTGCTTTCTCCTGTGCCGTTTCCTGTTGTCCCTTGCGTTCTCCTGTGCTGTTTGCTGTTGGCCCTTGCTCTCTCCTGTGCCCTTTGCTGTTGTCCCCCGCCCGTGCTGTCGCCGTGTGTGACCCGGCCGTGTCCGCTGTGTCCCGCAGAGCAGGCCGTGTACAACCGGCCGCAGCCCGCCGACAGGAGCCGCTGCAGGGACGGCAGGGACGCGGTGGAAGCCTATCAGCTGGCGCAGCGCCTGCAGTCCATGGTACGGCCCGGGGGCGGCACCGGCCGGGAATCCTCCCGGCACCTCGGGGAGCTTCTCCCCTCGCTCAGGGAGCAGCTGTGGTTCAGGTGTCAGGCGTGCTGCAGTGTCTCAGAGTAACTGGGGCAGCACGTGGTTTATTGTGAGGACATTGCTTGTAGCTGCAAAGCACAGCTAAAGCAGGCCAGGAGAGCAGGAAAAGAGAGGGAAAAGAGGGGGAAGAGAGAGAGAAAATAGAGGAGGGCAAAAGAGGAGGATGTTCTGAATACCGTACAATAAATGTCTTTCCAAGTTGAATAGTCTGTGTTGGACCAACCAATCTAATACAAGATACCAATCTCACAACATTTACATACAGCCAATAGAAATGTCCCATTACCTAAGGCAAGCAGAAGGGGATTGTTTAATCAAGGGAGATGCCCTCAACTTGGCACATCGTTTTTCACAAGCTGATGGCCCTGTACCCCACACCCTAAATCTCAAAGCTTGCTTTCATTTCTATCTCACTTGTTGATCTCACACTCCCAGAATCTAAACCACCACATTTGCAAGGTCTTTCTACTTCATCCTTCCCAACACTCATGAGTCCAGATGCTTCACTCCACCTGTCTTGCAGGCTTCCCCTGCAGCCTGAGCCCCCTGCTCCCCACCTCTCCATAATTTGTTAGTGAAGTGCATTGCAGTGTGTGATTAAGTTGCATTTTAACTGTTAAATACAGTAGGTAGATGTTATGGCTTACTGAGAGCCCTGTGCACACAATTAATGCAGCAGTAACTCATTTATAACTGCACAAATTGCCAAGGCTTGCCGGAGTTAATTTTTATATTCACACTTAATGTAGCATTTTTAAATACTTCACAGGAAAGTAAATCAGTTGATGAGAGGAAAACTAAATCAATCCTGCTTTAAAAATAATAAATTGAAATGTAAAGAAGTGTAGCATACCCTAAATGTAAACACAGTGAGTTTATAGCTTTGTGTGCTGTCTGAGCATTAATTCAGAGCTGGATATCTAATATCTGAGCTGGATATCTGCTGCTGATATTCCATGGAACACAAACAGGCTTTACAGCCTTAAACCCCAAAACCTTTTACTGACGATAATTCGTGACAGATTGTGAGCTACTTAATTCTGCAGAAATTCGGGATGTTCTTTATTTTCTGTGCACACGTTGGAGTGGCAGTGCCACTCGTGGGGCAGTGGCCTTTGGGACAGTGGCAGCCTGGATGAGGGGATGCAGCTTTTGCAGGGTGCCAGCTCTGACTGACGGAGCTTTCTCCCCTCAGCGCACGCGGAGACGGCGAGTGCGGGACCCCTGGGGAAACTGGTGCGATGCAAAGGATTTGGAAGGACAGACATTTGAGGTAACCCTCCTGCCTTTTAAACTCACCTGAAATCATCAGTTCTTGCTAATTATATATTTTATGCCCATAAAGCTCGTTGCCTTGTCTTGTATGAGATTTCATGACCCGTTGCTTTCAGTTAACTACTTCTAGGGTAATAGTAGGGGACGGGAGAATAACATTTCAATGTTATTTTTTGAGTCCTGTATGGTTTCCTTGTGCTCATTATGCAGGTGATAATGAGTTCCTAATATTAATTCTGCTGTTAGCAATATCCTCAGTAATACTGTGGTTTATTAAGCGCTTAGAAAATTCCTACAAGGTTAAATATTTTATGGGAGAATTGGAAAGAAAATACGTGTCTGTTCCTACAATTACAAATTACATGAAAAGTGAAGAACTGTAAACATGTAATTTTCCTGTTTAGAAAACCTTCTTAATTTTCAACCTTTCAGTAATCACCTGTAACAATTACTTCCATAATGGTATCATGCCATACCTATTTTTGAGTAACTCTGGGTTAATAATGCCAACACTTCCTGGAAAACACATATTTGGATGGACATAAAGGTTGAAAACATTCATCCCTAAGGAGGGGGCAGGATAAATTCTGGCTGTGGTTTGTAATGGCAGATTGTCACACCTGGATTTACACCTGGTTTATGATGTTGGGCTGTGATTTTACTGAATTTGGATGATTTGGAGAGTGAGAGAATTCTCACACCTTGTGGACTTGATCTCAGGTTGTCATTCCTTCCACACTGCCTTGGTTCTGCTGTTGCCTCTTGAGTCGTCTTATGAGGCACAAATTGTATTAAGAGGGTGTGGATATCAAGAATTTATCCTCAGCTGGTTTTGCAATCAGGGCTGAAAAAGCACTTCAGACATCGAAACATTCAATTTTTAAAAAAATCTTTTCAGCATCTCTCAGCTGAAGAATTAGCAAGAAGGAGAGAGGAAGAAAAACTGAAACCTGCAAAATCTTCTAAAGGTTCAAGACAAATCAAAAGGTATTTGATTTCATCGTGTTCAAACATAGATCTGCTAGAAATGGAACAAATGTCCAGGTGTCAGGCTGGAAGCCTGCAGAGCATTAATATCTATCCTGGCCTGAAATAGCAGGGATGCATTTCAGATGTTCCGTGGAGGAATTCAGGAGTGTGGGAAGTGACATTTCTGTATTTGCTGGAAGTCATCCTAATGTGGGATGAGAAAATCCAGTGAAGAAAACAAGGTTATTCCTCCTCTGCCAAGGAGACAGTGGGAAACTTGAAAAGTTCCCTGACTGTCCTACATCTTTAGAGAAATTTTCTTTCATTTTATAGTTCCTTTGATCCCTTTCAGCTGATACCATGCTGTTTGTTCACGGAAGAAAAGCAGGTATGTACCTCTGAGTGAATTACCAAGAGGGCTCCATTGCTTGGGTTACTTTTCTTATTATTGTGTTTATCATTTCAGGAACCCTTTCAGGTGAAAGTATCTTCTGAAGCACTGCTAATAATGGATTTGGTGAGCGTTAAGTTTTGTCTTTCAAAAAGCTGTGATGTGTGTGCTGTGGGTTTGGTTCTTTTTTTTAATAAACAACGTAACAAGACCAAGAAAATGGAACAGAGAAGCTGTGGCTGCCCCATCTCTGGAAATGTTCAAGGCCAGGTTGGGTTGAGCTCTGAACAGCCTGTTCTAATGCAAGGTGTCCCTGCCCCTGACAGGGGGGACAATGAGATAATCATTGAGGTTTTTCCAACCCAAACCATTCTGTGATTCTCTCCAGACAGACTAGAAGTGAGACTCTAGTATAAAATAAAGCCCCTAAAATGAATGGGTTCTGTATTGTGCTTAATGTACAACTACTGACCTTCTAGAAAAACAAGTGAGAGCTTTGCTACGTTACTGAGAGCTTTACTACTTACTGCTCTCTGTCATACTTGAAATCTAATTTGCTTAAAGCTATTTTCTGAAACAGACTGCCCTTCTGAAATCTATGGCTTCATTTTCTCCCAGTCTGGGAATTGATCTTGTGTTTGCAAAGCAATGTGTGGTTTTTTTAAAGAATAACCAAAATGTGTGCAGTTGTTCAGCACTGCCCAGGCTGCAGTTTTTGAAGCCAGCATTGCCTGGTGTGTGGAAGCGTTGCACCCTTGCACTGCATTGTGGTGTGTATATAAAAAGCAAATTTCATCTTTTCTGTTTGCTTTAAATGGAAGTACTGGGTATTTGAGAGCCTTGAGTTGTCTTGAGTTTTTGTTCTACATATCCTTGAGCAGTCACTGACTTGTGAGGAATCCCCAACTTGGATTTTTCTACTTGTTTGATCTCATTCCAGCACTCCCACGTGTCTCTGGCAGAAGTGATTGGGCTGCTCGGTGGAAGGTACTCTGAGGCTGATAAAGTTGTGGAAGTAAGTGTTTATCTTTCCACATTTTCTCCGTAATATTAAATCTAAAATGATCGAAGTTATAATTTAAATAGATGTAATCTATTTCTAAAAGGCAACTAATGAAACGTACTAGTGTTGAAGTTCATTACTGAACTATTACATTCAGTTCATTACATTTATTATTCATAAAATATGAGATGTAGGCTTACACTCAAGTGTCAACTGCATCATGAGGAAGATCTGGTAATGACTCCTAAAACTCTGCAAGTTTTCTGCAGCTGAGGGAGGTTCCTATTGGAAGCCTGGGCACTGAGAATTTCAGGTTTCTGTGCTGACAGGCACTGAGCCTCAAGAGAGCACTTCATTTGACCTGAGGCTGTGGAACAGGCTTCCAAAATTGAGTGACAGCACTGGGATTGTGGGTGTGTGGTTTGAATAGAAGTGTGTGATCTCACAGGCTGCAAAACTTAGAGTTTAAGGTTTTAGTATATAGTAACATATATCAGGCAAGATACAGGATTTAAGGCGTTGGCTAAGTTCTCCTTTCCCCTTCTTCTTCATGGGTTTGGGGATGTTTTCTAATTGGGTGAAGAGGTCCACATTGCAGACCACAGGTGGTTAGTTATTGGTAAAAAGTAAAAATTATATAGGTGTCATCTCGTTATTGGACAAACTATGCCTAAAAGATCTTGGAAAGAGTCAGACACAGCCGTTTTCTACCTCACAACTCATGAGACTGTACTTCAGATAAGAATTAATAAACAGCTGAGTCCAAACATGAAAACTGCAGCTCCTGAGTGTCGCTATGAGTTTTTCTAGTTTTCTGAGCTTTCATATTGAAGTAGAAGTTTTCACTTCTCACGCTCTCTTCACGCAAACAAGAGTTTGTTTTTTGTAAACACTGTCATTGTTTTGCATTCTTCTTGATGCAAGGAGAGTGTTGATTGACAGTCACAATGCAGCTGAGAGGTGGGGATTCCACCCTCCAATCCACGGTCACCTTTCTACAATGGAATAAAATAAACAAATCCCGGGCTTTTTGGCCCCTGCTCTGATCTCTGCTAAGTTCCAAGTGTCTGTGTGATCATTTCAGTGACACCTGAGCTTTAATCCTGGCTCTAACAGGAAGAAAAGAAGATAAAGAAGATAAAAACCTCACATTTAAGGGTGCCCTGCATGAGGGGCGCTCACACCCTTCGCTCTCAGCGTTCCTGCACGGCTGCAGCTGGAGCTCTCTTGCAGGTGTGTGCAGCAGAGCCGTGCAGCAGCCTGAGCACGGGGCTGCAGTGTGAGATGGACCCGGTGTCGCAGACGCAGGCCTCGGAGTCGCTGGCGGCCAGGGGCTTCCAGGTGATCGGCTGGTACCACTCACACCCCGCCTTCGACCCCAACCCGTCCATCCGCGACATCGACACGCAGGCCAAGTACCAGGTACAGCCCTGCACAGCCCTGCTGCTGCACCAATGCATCTCAGCACAATCTGACACAAAAGCTGCTCGCTGGGGTTTAGCATTGCTGCTCTGAACGAGACTGGATCTTTGTGTGTGGTGTTTTTGGTGTTTTGCAGAGCTATTTCTCCAGGGGCGGTGCCATGTTCATCGGGATGATCATAAGCCCTTACAACAGGAATAATCCTCTTCCCTATTCCCAGATCACCTGTCTGGTCATTAGTGAAGAAATCAGTTCTGATGGTTCCTATCGTAAGTACCCCTGTTTGATCCAGTGTCCTTATTCTCCTTTTCCTTTCGGGTGTGTCTGGTTTTGAACCTGAGACATCAGTATTTATGTATTTATATTGGTGATGTGTTATACAAATGGTGTCATTTATAATGGTAACGTGCTGGATAAATCCAGGAATTCCACCGAGAGAATAAACCTGTGGGTTGTCTGTGTTGTCAGGACAGGAATACACAAGTATAAACACATACAAGATTGATCTTTGGTGTAAGTAGTTCCATAATTCCTGAAAGAAGTGAAAGGGTTGGGACACAGGTCCCTTTATTTACATACAGAATCCATGTGAACAGCTTAGAAACTGTTTCCCATGTCTTACTTGGCCTTTGCTGCATTACAACATTCTGAACAGATTCTCTGCTTGAGGAAACAGAAGTAAATAGCAAAGAATTGGCTGCTATAGTAGCCAAAAATCCTTAATTTTTGAGTAACGTGGCATTCAGAAGATCAGAGGATCAAATAAATGTGCCAGCTGTCCAGGGGAACCCAAGGCACGAAAGCTGAAATGATGCTGGCATGAACACCCACCCAAGGGAGCAAATTCCTGATTAAAAATACCATTGGCATTTCATGAAAACAGGATCTTCTCCATTCCTGAACAGTTAAGGACAGACCACATAAAATTTGCTGTGCTGCAAGTGATGCTCAGATCTTCTGCTCTTTTCCTGACGTGGATTTGAGGAGAATTCCCCTGACAACAGTAGATGGTTCTGGTAGCTGCATGTTCTCTCTTCTCCTCTGTTTATGAAGTCCTCATTTCTGCATCCACACTCCAAGGTTTGCAGTTCTCTTGGCACAGCAGTAGCTGAGGCCTTGTGAGCCCCCAGTTCCCTGTGTTTTCTCCTGTGGGAGCAGACAAGGGAGCCTCACTGCACACTCCTGGGGCAGGGGAGCCACATCTGAGCCCCAGCTCCTTTCACCACACTGAGACTCCTCCACTTTTATCCTTTTTTCCCCACACATCCCACCCTTGTGGGGGGCAGTTAAAATACTGACAGCTCCATTGCCCTGAGAAGGAGACATTTTTATAGTCTTGTGCATTTTCTGTCAGATGGTTTCAGATTTCTGTTTAGCTCCTGGAATCAAGGTTTTCCAAAATGCCATCTCCTCTGGCTCTTTGGAAATGATTTACTGAAATGTACATTCTCTTTTTTTCTCTCTGATTTTTGGTAAACAAATTGTGTTCTGTAAATAACTTTCTGATGGTCCTTCTTAAATATTTTCCAGAATTCTCTTCCCCCACCTGCAGTAAACTAGAAGAATTTCTTCATTTCTGAGCAAAATTCCTTTGAAATTGAAAACAATAGTCAGCACTTCACCATCAGCCCATTCATACTGAAAAACCAAACCTTTTTTATTAATTTAATAACCATATAACTCTTAGTTGCACTTTTGTAGCCTAAGTTAGAAACACTCAATTCATTTTTCCATTTCTGGGTTTGTTGTAGATTTCTGTGTCCTTCCTTATGGAATGGGAATTGGCAAGGGCAGGGAGAAGAACAGATTTGTTCCTACTCCCACCAGAATTAAATTTGGAATCCAAAACACGTCATCCTTTAACCTCCTTGCTGTTGTCAAGTAACAGCACTAGAGGCTTCTGCAGTCAGTAATAAATGAGGAACAGTTATGAGGAGAGAAGGGGTTGCACTAAACAGAAAAAAAACAATGAAGTGTAGCAGAACCACTGAATAATGATCTTCAATTGATTGCAGGCCTGCCCTACAAATTTGAAATGGAACAGATGTTGGAGGAGCCTCAGTGGGAATTAATATTTGAAAAAACAAGGTGGATAATTGAGAAATACAGATTTTGCCACAGGTATGCATCTACTTGTGTTACAAACAGCCAGGTTGGAATTTTTGTACATTTATTGTGATGTTTCAGTCAAGACCTGTGGCTGCTTTCTCCAGCACTCCTGTTTGTTTTTCTTCCAACAGCAGCGTCCCCATGGATAAAATTTTTCATAGAGATTCTGACCTGACTTGTTTGCAGAAAGTAAGTTTTCTTCTCTTAACTTTTTTAAATGCAAGATATTTTTATATGCAAATCTGTGTCATGTCAGAAATCACCTGGAGTTACACTTTTACAATTCAGAGATATAAATTAATGATAATAAATGATTTCTGTGGCACAGCTTATTTTCTTACAACACAGTGAAAATGAAGATCCTCCTCTGAGAGAGGTGGGGCTGTGGTTATGTGCAGACACCAGGTTTGACCCTCACTTTGGAGAGCAATTAATGGCAATTAATCACTCAGGTCTCTCCTTAGCATTTTGTGTGCTTGCAGTGTCAAGACCTGCACATCTCTAGATCAGATTTGGCTTTGCTGCTCCTGTGTTCCATCAGTCCAATAATGCTGTGCCACGTTTATCAGGGATAAGCAGGAACTTTTTAATTTTCCTGTCAGTGTAGTCACTGCTCTGGAGCTCTGACTAACGGCAGCTGTACCATTATTGCACAAACCAGACAGAAACTCTGCCCAAAGCAAAACACATAAACACAAAACTTGCACACATCAAATTTTTTTGTTTTCTCTCAATACATTGTTGCTTATAGAGTGTAAATCTAAACTTGAATTGGTAGAACGCCCTGAAATGGAGTTGTTGGGTAATTGGGTTTAGATCACCCTGTTCCTTTTAAATTTGTAATGTACAAACACTTCTTGTAGTGTTCGTCCTAAATAAATAAATAAAAATCTCTTTGCAATACTCACCAGATAAAAGAGGGGGGAAATGACAATTTAAAGCAGATTTTCCTTTTCTTTTGCCTAGCTTTTGGAGTGCATGAGGAAGACTTTGGGCAAGGTAACAAACTGCCTCATTGCTGAAGAGTTCTTGACTCAGATAGAAAACTTATTCCTTTCCACATACAAGAGTGAGAAAAACGCTGAAGGCAGTGACAGTGAACGTCCACGGGAATTGCCAGTGTGATGACTTTGGAATTTGATTTCATTTTTTAATTTCTTCCCCTCCTCTCCATTATGTCAACTCTTTCAGAACTGTTACCCATTTTAATAGTGGCTGTAAGAATCCAGTGTCATTTTATTGTTGTGGTTTAAAAACACTTTGAAAACTCCTAATGTGTGTGACCTGTGTGCCCGAGGAATGCTTAATGCTAATGAGTTAATTGATGGACCAGCCTGGTGTTTTAATTGATGGACACCCTGTCAAGAGTGCTGAGCATCAGTCTTCAAGGAGACTTTGTCCTCTCTCAAGTCTTTTCAGTTTGGGAATTTTCTCTGATGTTTTTATCTACAAGCACACCTCTAACTCCGAATGAATTTGTTACTTTGCTTTAGAGAGTATAAGTTGGAATGAATTCACAAAAGGGAAACTTAACTGAAATGAGAGTTTTGTAGCTCAGACTTTCCTGGTGTCCAGTAAGAAGTTTCATCCAGTTGTAGCAAAATACATCACCCAATTATTTTTTTTTCTATTATTTTTTTATTACCTTTCCCCCTTGCTTCTGATGGTCAAGTAGCTTTTTGGCACATCCTTTGCCATCCTGCTTCTGTGTTGGGGAGAAAAAGCTGACGAGTTTCATGACTTCTCAGTAGTGGCTGTGCTTGTTTCCAGTGGAAATGATAACTCCTGTCTTACTGCAGGCTGCCTCTTTCTGACCTTCCATTGGACAGGGAGGTTTTATGTTGTTCTCCAGACAATTGTGGTTTGTCCACTTCTAATTGCCACTGTTTCCTGTGGAAACAAGAGCTCCTGACTGATGGCAAACTGAGTGCAATGAGCAGAAAAGGATTTGTGTTTTTGAAGGAAAAAACCCAACACTTTCTATATTCAGAATCTTCTCTGTAATGTACAGTTCAAGAGACAAGCACTTGTTTATATCAGTTCCTCAGTTAGGATTTCAAGCAGGTATATATTTAGATAAATCAGTCACAGATTGATCTTGATTGAGAAGTTTCCTGATTGCAACTTGGAAATGTTTCATGAGCTGTATCACTGTGAATCTTTTTAGAAAAAATGTGCTTTAAATGTTGCTTTCTAAATACTAAGGAAACTTGACTTGTCTACAGGTATTACTATTTACACATGTTTATCTTGGGCAGAGTTTCTCAGAGAGGTCTAAAATATATTTGAAATCTCAAGCAAGACTTTGAGTTTGTAACTAGAGGGAAGACAATGGACCTAATTTTTATTTTAAGCAAATAAGTGTGTGTGTATATATATATATAGTTCTATATAACATAAATTGAATTTTAAGATTTTATATGTTTCAACTTTTTGTTTGTATAAAGAGTTTGAAAAGCTTTAAAATCATAGAGTTGCATCCCAAGGAGGGAACTCCTTCAGAGGAAGTTAATGTTATATTTTTATCAGGCCTTGTGGGTCTCTTTCTGTTGCTAAAGGGAAGGAGCAGAACCTGATCAGTTGAAAATGAGCCCTTGAAACTCAGTGTTTTTCCCACATGTAGGAGCTGTGGACTCAGAAGTGCTGGTGGGTGTTGCTCTCTCTCTGCGTTCAGATGTGCTGGTGCACAGCTTGAGCTCCCACTGCTGTGTGTAATTTACCACTTGGTGTATCCACCTCTCTCTGGCCTGTTGACTGAGTCTGCATTTACTCTAAGCTCTCATCTTTGGGGCATCCTGACCACCACTCTTGCATGGATTCCTGGCTCAGCTGCACTCCAGGGGAAGAGCATTCCCCCTCCTCAGTCATGGCTTGCAGTTTTGCACAGTTACTCTGGAAAACCCCTCAGTGTCACTGTCCTGACAGTTCTGGGAGGAGAAGTTTGATGCTCTGTTGTCACAGCACCATGAAGTAGACACTGCTCCTTGTCCACACACGATTCCCAGCCCTTTGGGGATTACCCAGGTCACGATAACAATGTCCTGGCTGCTTCCCTCTTTAGTGATCACTGAGCTAAAGTAACACAGTTCTAGGATTGTATTTAACAGTGGTGTTAGTAAGGAAATTCTTGAGCAACCCAGACTTTTTCTGGGGACATGGGGCAGGACTGAGCCTTTGACATGCACATAAAGGCTCCAGATTTCCACGTGTTTGTTGCAGGGTGGTGTGGCAGAAAATACAATGCTTGTACCATCAGGATCCAGTCTAGCACACAGAATCCTATAGGAATTGGAAAGAGCACAGTTGTGATGCTGAGTAATGATTTTGTTGACAGGAGGGTAAGAACTTTAACTAACTTACTTTTCATCCTCCAGTTTCACTGAGTGGTTAATGATACGAGTTTGGAAGTTGCATGCTTCCCAGGAAATACAATTCTGTTTGACTAATATACCAGTTCTACCAAACACACTTTAGGCATGAAAATTTTATATAATAAAGCTTTTCTTTCCCCATCCAGGCTTTGTTTCAGTGGACCTGTGCAGACTAATCTGCTGTTCCTTTCCATAGGACCAGTGTTACACCTTACCAAGTTGTTGCCCAGGACATGATAAATTGTTGAGTAGTGAGTAGAATGATACAGCTGAAACTGGAATTCAACAGGTTGGAAAAGGAAAAAAGACATTAATAAAAAAAACACAAAATAAACCCAAAGAACCCCCTCAAGATGTCACTTCTGGCAAATATCCCTATGGGCATTTGTTGGCTGAATCATGCTTTCTCTCCCAGTTACCAGCAGTGCTGCCTCACAGGGCTTCAGCTCTTGTGTGCAAGGGGATGGAACATCCCTATTTTTATTTTTTTAACTAATCAACTTTCCAAAAACAATACAGTTGAAAAAAATAAAATCCATAACCAAGTAAAAAGTTGACACTGTTGCCATTGATAGTCAGTGCTTTTTTCCTTTGCTTGCTTCTCTGCTATTTCCGACTGACGATAGACAAGAATCTACTAATAAAGGCTGCACAAGGACTACCCGAAAGGTGCGTCTGTATTTGTGACAGGTCCTTGTCCCCGAGCGTGGCTCTGCGAGTTCTTTGTCGGTGGCAATGACCCAGTGACGGGTAAAGCGCGGTGCCAGCAGAGGGCGCCTTGGCACAGCTGCTGCAGGAGCGGCTCGGAGCAATCCGTGCTTGGAGTGTGTAAAACTTCTGCTGGGGAGCGCATCCAGGGCAGCAGTGCCGCGCTGGGGCGCTGTTTCCTTTTCTTCTACAGCCCCTGTGCTTTAGTCTCCCTCAGAAATGACCCGGTGGTACCCAGCGTTTGCCACACGCGTGTCACAGCCGTGAATCAGCAGCGTGCGGGGTTTGCCTGGGCACATCCTGAAGGTGGCCGCAGATCTCTTCCCATCAGCCGCATTCCCTGGCCGGGTCTGATCCAAGTGTCTCGGTGCCAGCTCTGCTACCAGAGTCCTTCCTGCTGTGCTGAGAGAATTCACTGTGCTGGGCAGGGCTGAGCCGTGAGCACACAGTGGGGGTGGGGGGCAGAGGGGCTGGGGAGGACAGTGCACCCCAAAAGGGGCGTTCCCAAAAGCCCCAAAAGGGGCTGAGCACCCAAAAACGGGGGTATGGCACAGCTGAGCACCCCAAAAGGGGCGTGTGGCACAGCTGGGCACCCCAAAGGAGGATATGGCACAGCTGAGCACCCCAAAGGGGGTTGTGGCACAGCTGAGCACCCCAAAAGGGACGTGTGGCACAGCTGAGCACCCCAAAGGGGGTGTGTGGCACAGCTGAGCACCCCAAAGGGGGTTGTGGCATAGCTGAGCACCCCAAAAAGGAGGGTGTGACACAGCTGAGCACCCCAAAAAGGGGGGTATGGCACAGCTGAGCACCCCAAAAAGGGGGGTATGGCACAGCTGAGCACCCCAAAAGGGGGTATGGCACAGCTGAGCACCCCAAAGGGGGCGTGTGGCACAGCTGAGCACCCCAAAGGGGTGTGTGGCACAGCTGAGCTCCCCAAAGGGGTGTGTGGCACAGCTGAGCACCCCAAAGGGGTGTGTGGCACAGCTGAGCTCCCCAAAGGGGTGTGTGGCACAGCTGAGCACCCCACGTGTCTGCGTGGGGAGGGAGAGGAGCTGTGCTGGTGCACTGCACCCCGAGGAAGTGAGGGATGAGAGACTCCATCCATCCCCGTGGGAAGTAGCTGGTGGTTTAACATCCCAGTGAACACTGTAATCACATGTGATGCTGGACAAAGTATTTAATGGCCTAGATAAAAGTATTTGGGCTGTTTAATTGCTGTTTTACATAGACCTACTGCCCTACTTTTACAAGGTTTAGAATTGTGCTGAGAAATTGTTTCCATGGAAGCAGAGATCACTAAAGAAATAATGCACTCCACATTTCCTACAGGATTATTCCTTTTACAGCCTGCTGTTGTAAATAATTAACTCTTCTAGTACTGTTCCAGCTTAGCATGGATTAAAAGAAATAACATTTTTTTGGTGTCATAGAAGCATTACATGTTTTTTAATATATAATTATATATAAGTATATAGGTAGTTGGAAAAACTTGTCTTTAAAGTAAGTCTGTTCCTTCCTTATTTACAGGGAGGAAAATCCACCAGTAAAAGAAAAAGTCAATGATGAAGTGCACTTTTATTTTGAACTATATTTCACATTTGGCATTTAAATAACGTGAAATAAAATACAGACAAGATATGAGGAGGTGGGTGATAGTTAAATGGATTTTGACTTTGAAGGAGGGATGTGAAAATTTAAAAAAAAAATGGACATTATTGTAGTGTGGGTAAATGAATGACTTAGAAATGGGTAAAGAGTTGCCAAACTATTACAGAATCATCAACATGACAAATTGACTTACCTGGCAGTTTTAATAATAGTTTTAGCTGTAGATCTCAATTATTTTCGAGAAAGGTAACTACAGTTATTATTCCCTGAAGGAATATCCAGACTGTGTCCTGCTTTGGCAGAGGCTGTTTCCATCCCGTTTCCATGTGGAGCTCTGATTTTACACTGAGTTCTGGGCAATCCCTGGCAGGCAGGGCCCTTCCCTGTGAGCACACACAGCCACAGCTGCAGGAGCTGGCAGGGACTGGAAGTGGGGCAGCGCTCAGGTAAGCAGCACACAGGGAGGAGCTGCCTGCAGGGCACGTGGCTGGGAGTGCAGAGCACACGCTGCTCCGTGGTCATTGCTGCTCCCAAAATAATGTTTATAAAGAGTCTGACAGGGTTTCAAATCAGATGAATGGGACTGACTCGATGCAAACTGGAAAATCTTTGTCTGCTGCTGCACGTGGAAATGGTAATGCAGGTTTGTAGATCACTGGGAGACTTGAGTGTTCTGTGAAAGGCATTATTAAAGTTCAGATTGAAAAATTTCTTCAGAAATAAGGAACAACTTTGTAAGAGTAACAAAAGCAAGGAAATCAGTATTCCTTGTGCTTCCTTGGGATGAGCATGTGCCAAAGGAAAGGTGGGAGAGAAGCTTTCCATGCTGGATAATGAGGCTGCTCCGTACAGGAGAGCAGCCATCAGCCTGGTCAGCTGTGGTTCCTCTTGAAACAGCAGCTGCTCCAGGCAGCAACCATCAAACTCTCAAAGGCTGTATTTAATAAAGCTGTGAAAGTAGAAAGTCCATAACTGATAAGAATCTAGATAGTGGAATGATAGACGTGCTGTGCAGTGAAAGATGCAGGAACAACCATGATGGAAGTGGAGGAGTAGGATTTCCTCCAGAAACGCCATTTCCTTCTTAAACAGCCGTTTGCACACAGTCCATACGAAGTCTAAAGAAGGAAAAGGGCCAGCTGCTTGTCTTTAATCCATAACGGAAGCCCATGGCAGTAGCTTGGCTGCTGTCTCTTCCCTGTTGTTTCCTCATCAAGCAGGAGCGAGGGAGGCAGCTGGAGGCAGCTGCCACTCCCTGAGGAGTAACAGGGAGCTGGGAAGCTGTTGACTGGGATTTAGGAAGGAGATGCCAGAAATTGTTTTGGAAGAACCTGTTAGGTGGCTCTGATTTGCATCAATAAAGGGAGCAGCACACCGGTGTGTAGGAATGAGCAGCCTCCATCAGTGGATTGAAGCTTTGGATGCTGCCTGCTGTCACTCAGGGCTTTATCTGTGCTTTTCTGCCGCGCTATGGAGCCTCTGTTTGGGGTTGTGCTGGGTTTGATTCTGGCAGTCGCTTCACCGGCCGATGACAGCTGTACCTGTGCCACCAACAAGTGGGCAGTGTGTGCCCAGGACGGCCCTGGGAACTGCACCTGCAGGCTGGCAGGTTCAGATCACCCCGTGGACTGCTCAACCCTGACTCCTAAATGCCTCCTGATGAGGGCAGAAATGACCCCCCTGAGGGAGAAGCGCCTCTGGAGACCTCCGCAAGGGGTGTTGGACAGCAATGGCATTTACAAGCCCGACTGCGAGGACAGCGGGGCTTTCAAAGCCAGGCAGTGCAACCAGTCCAGCACCTGCTGGTGCGTGAACAGCGCGGGCGTGCGGAGAACGGAGAGGGCAGGCAGCAGCCTGAGCTGCAGCCAGCTGGTGCGGACACGGTGGATCTACATCGAGCTGACACACGGGAGGAGCTCCAAAGCCCTCCGTGTTCCTGACGTGACAAAGGCCCTGACGTGGCTGTTTGAGAGCAGGTACAAGCTGCCCCCCAGGTACATCGCAGCCATCAAGTACGACCCGCCGCTGATCCAAATCCGCCTGCACCAGGACAAGAAGCCCAGGTGGGATGTAGACATAGCTGATGTGGCCTACTACTTTGAAAAGGATGTGAACAACGACTCCGTGTTTCGTTCCAGCAGTCAATTGAGTGTCTCGGTCAATGGGGACGCTCTGGCCATCGAAAAGCTCTGGATTTACTACGTGGATGAGAAGCCCCCCGAGTTCTGCATGAGGCAGCTGGCAGCTGGCATCAGTGCCGTGGTCACCGTGGTGCTCCTGACCGCTGGCATCGGCCTCGCTGCGCTGCTCGTCCTCAGGTGGCTGCGCACAAGGACATACAGAAAATTTGAGTGTAAAGAAATGAGGGAAATTAAAGCCCCAAGCTCAG
Organism: Prinia subflava; assembly: GCF_021018805.1. Lineage (NCBI taxonomy): Eukaryota > Metazoa > Chordata > Aves > Passeriformes > Cisticolidae > Prinia > Prinia subflava. The sequence goes on from NC_086256.1 coordinate 3,566,074, forward strand.
AACTGCCCTGAGCTGAAAGAAGAAAGGTAATTACAGGAAGAAATGGGGGAAAAAAGGCACAAAATACAAAGAACAGACTCGGTGTATGTGATGGATTTGGAGGTTTTTCCTTCCTACAGGAATTTGTTCAGTGACTGTTCTAAATTATTCTTGTTTAGTAAGAATAAATTTTGGGGGTATAAATAAATTTGGGAGTCAGTTACCTAAATATTTTAAATGACTCCCACTTTGGAGGGTAAGAAAACTGTTACAGCTGTCTGTTTAACATAACACAGAATGCTTTCACTCCTGCTGCAGGCCTGGCTCAGATTGCTTAAATACTTAAATACTCTGTGGGGTTCTTGGTGTATCTACTTACTGAAATTAAAACACTTGCCTGAGCATATCTGGGCTATATTGCTGCTTTTCTCTTGGTAGACTTTTTTAAAATGCAGTTTGTTTTTAGTTCATGGGGTATTTTAAAAAAAAAAAGTTTCTGGAACTTTTTTTATCAACAAATAATTTCATAAATATTACTAAATAACCAAATACAGTAATGGTAAGATACTCTGCAATATCAGAGGCTTTTATAGAGTGATTTGTTAGGAAACATTCCAGGTGTTAGGTTGCTTCCAGATGCGGAGATCCCAAAATCCCGGGTTTGCATTCAGGCATCACAGTGAGCTTGTGCTCTTTAATAAGAGTCTGACACCCCTTGTCAGCAGAGATGCCTTGATCCACATGCAAGTGTAAGTGAACCTTGGTGTTCTGCCCACATTCCAGTTCTGGTAATAGCTTTCTGTCTACCTCAATTCCCCGGGCAATTTTAATGAGAGGAGATATTTTTCAATGTTGTACAGCTTCACAGAAACACTACACAATGCTCCGGGACAGGCTGAAAAAGAGCTTTATTCCAGCTGAGCTGCAGGAGGAATTTAAGAGCAGAGTGTAATTACTGAACTTGGAATTCGGCCAACACACAACTGGACTGCTCTGCTACCTCCTCATCTGCTGCATTCCTGGTTTGGAGAGTCACACCCACCGTGAAGGACGTTTTAAAGAAAGTAATGCTGGTTGGTGAATGTTGGGATATTGTCAGTTCCAGTCTCTGTGCTGCATGTGGATGTCGAAGTGCATCACTCTCATCTGGCTCCTTCAGCACCTGCTCACCTGGGCACTGCCACAGGGCCAGCAGCTCTTTTCTTCTCTGAATTAGTCTCAGTGTTGCTCGTTTGTAATTCCAACAACAGTCAGGAATGTGCTACTTCCATGGCAAATAATTAAATATACAGCTCTAGTTCTACTGAGTGAAAAGGATATCAGGGAAAAAAGGGAAGAGGCTTTGATTCTGTTTCTGCCTTTGTTTATAGACGCTGTTGGGTAATAACATTTGGTTCAATGTACACCATTTCCATTTGACCTCACACTTGTTCGCTTACCTGCTGGAAAATTCTGGGTACATTGTTTGGGGCAGATGCATCATGTTTTCCCAAAATGAGATTTTTATGCAAGTGCAGCAGCAGCATGAATACATTCACAGTTTTGGAGCAGGGTCTATAATTCATTGTGTGCCTTACAGCAGCACATCAAAGCTGGTTGTTTCTCAGTCAGGAATACTCACTTCAGAGAAGATGAAGTGAGAATTTGAGATCTAGGCTGGATCTTTCCATGTCATAGGAAAACTCAGAACTTAGCCTGACTCCACACAATTTTGCAAGTAGCCATTTATTAAACAGACTGAATTAAAAATTTAGAGTGAGCAGCCCTCAGCTGAAGAAATATAGGATGAGAATGAAAATCACCCAAGTAACATTGCTTAACCAATTTCTTACCTCACGTAGAGCAGATCAAAGCCAGGTGTTTGAGAGGCCGGTGCTGTCCTTCGATCAGGGATCGTGAGATGTACAGTCTTTTCTGCAGATCTACAGTGGCTTTCACCAGTCTTTTAAAATCCTTGCATTTTTCTCTTTTCCATCATAGGAAAAAATATTATTTTCAAGGTGAATTGTGAGATTTTATATTCTAGTATAAACGTCTAGACATAATATTCAGTAGAAGAGGCAAAGTGACTAATTCTTGAAAAAAATCTTAACAGGTAACAGTGTCAGCATCTTTCATTGGTTCCTGCTTTTCTTTTTAGTAGCTGAGATTAAGAAGAGATGCTGTTGTGGTGCCATTCAAATGTTTATTATTCATTAAAGGACTGCCCCATGACAGCCATGAGTTGTGGTTGGTTATTTCTTTGCTAGTCCTTCAGCACCAGTGGACTGCACCGTGCTCAGGGCCTGGGAGTGTACTGGGTTCGTTAATAGGAGGGATAAGGGATCTGCAGTTAATCAATAGAATGAGATTAATTGAAGTGCAAGGCTCAGAGAACCCTGGACTAGACCATTCTACTTGAATAAATCTGTGTAGAGCTACTGTAGGATGTGGACTTGAGTAAACCAAACAGACCCATTGCTCCTGCTGAGCACTCATTTCTCTCCTGCCACCTCTCACACCAATCTTTTTTGCACGTGGCAGATCATGTATTTTACTGTAACAGCCCATCATGTTCTGCCTGTTTGACTTCCTTACCACTCCTGATGTTCTCACTGAAAAAGAGACAAGGAGCCCGTTTTCAGCTTTAAATTTTGCAAAATGAAAATGCTTTTTATTATTGAGATTTTGAGGCTGTTAAAGCTAATTTTCTAGCTATCCTTTTCCTGATTACATCATCCTGTTATAATGGAATGTTTGTTCATTTTATTTAAGTAATTAGGCCCTGTGCTCTCTGCAGTGGGTTCTGGGTCCTGTGGGTGATAGCAGAGAGTGCCTTTGTGCTGTTGCCTGCTTGGGTTATAAAGAGGGGTGTGCTTGTTATAACAATGCCAGAGCTGGCTGCTGCCTAAATTATGTTCTGCAGTTCCAACTGGCTGCCTTGGAAAGCTCAAATTAAACACATGCAGAGTAAAAAAATCCCCTCTCTGCACTCCAGCTGCACAAAGTGAGCTCTGGCCTTTGCTTTCAACACAAACTTTTGTACCACTCACGATCTGAGGACAGTGCCAGAAGCAATGGCAGCACTACAGCAAGGAAATGAAAGATAAGGATTAAAACCCTCTTCTGCTCTGTTCTCTCTGCTCCCCCTGGTAAAATCCATGTCTGCCTCTATCTCCAAGTGTGTACCCTGGAATTCTTTGACACAGAATGTTAGTTTGTAGGTGCTGGTGTGTGCACACACCTGTGTGTCCAACACCTACATTAAACACACATCACCCCTAGTCAGAGCAGGGAAGCCCTCAAGAAAACTTGGTGGCAGCAGATCCTCCTCTGCACTCATCACTCTGCAGCCTCCAGCTCTTATCAGTGGCACAAAAACTGCTGCTGTTGTGGAACAGCAAAGAATTCTCTTTTTGTCCCATCTTCCCCCACTTAAGAATAATCTCTTAGGGACGTTTAGACTGGGATTATGCCAGATAAGGTTACTGATGAGAATCTCACAACTGCTGTGTAAACACACCGAGGTGTCTCTTGTTGGGATGGTGAAACACCTGCACCTCTGGGATGTTACTGACAACTGGAGACAAGACCCCTCCAGTAGTTCTTAAATTGGGGAATCACCCTGGAAAAAGCCAAACCAATTTCTACTGCTTGAATATCGAAATCACTTTTTCAGTGAACAGTTAAAGAAGTAACAGATTGGCCCTTCCTCCACTTCTTAATTGGGCCAGTTAATGCCATTAAACAGATCTTCTTCCTCGTGCAGGTATAATTATCCTTTCCAAAGCATTTCCACTGATTTGCCTCAGGGTTTTAAATACTGCAATTACATCTCTTTTTTTTTTTTTTTTTTTTTTTTTTTTTTTTTTTTTTTTTTTTTGTCAATGCTGAAATTAATCCTTAGTCATTACCATTGCTATCAAAGCAGGGAAAATGAGCTTCCAGAACTTTTGCTATTATTTTTCAGCAGTTCTAACCAAATCTCTTGTACCAGGCTTTACCTAGTTAAAATTTCATCCACGCCAGGCAGCCTGACAAGATCCACCTCTCATTTGCACGATGATCCCTGGTCCCTGAGGGTAACACTCCTACAGCCCCACTCCAGCACCAATCAAGCGCCTCAGAAACAATTAGGGAGACTTTGCATTATCTAAATGAAAGATTGAATTATGAAAATGTGCACTGCTAATTTTCCGCTGAGGTTTTTACGTGGGCCCGGCAGTACTGGTGGTATATGCACCCAACCTTTTTCAGGTGGTTCTTTTGAGACAAATTTATCTTTTGAGATAAATGCCTGTCCTTGTAAAGCTTGAAGTGAGAAACCTCAGGTCTTTTGCTACTCTGGTTACAGCCAGAAAAGCTGCTTGGAACAATTAGAAGGCAAGGAAAGAGCACTCCTTATTTACAGCCTCTTCACACGTGTTTGGGAATTAAATTTGGCATTGAATTTCACGACAACTTTTAGAGGAACAATTTTACAGCAAACTTCTATTTAGTTCAGTAACTTCATTTTCTGGATTTTAAATGTACTTTTTTAAAGACATCACCAACAGAGATAATATGCAGCAATAGTTAATTCCTATTAAATTCTTACAGAGCATCCTCTAACTGGTGTCTCAGTGGGAAGGGGAGGGCAAAGGACAGTTAGTACATAACACAACACACTCAGTAGATCAAGGCAGGATATTCTATTGCACAACACTTGGAAAAATCTTAATATTAACAAAAAGCATTGTCTGACCTTTTAAATGAACATGAACTCTTGGTATTTCAACTGGCCAAACTGGAATTAAATCCAATTTCTGACTTGCAGAAGGTGATGGAGTGCATTTTTTTGGCCAAGATTTTAGCCCAGCATTCATGAGCAGAAGTGAATTACACTGAAACTTGAATTACAATACTATCAATTAATAATAAGCTTTTCCTTGGATTTATATAAAACCCAAATATTTTAATATTTTATGGTGAGTTTTTTATTTGAAGCTGAAGACTGGATATTTTAACTGACAACTTTTTAATTGTGATGATCAAAATTGGTAGCAGAGAGACTTTGGTACCAAATACAGAAGTATCTGTATACTAAGCACAGAAAACACTTTTTATATTCAGAGTTAAACTACTTTTTATTACTTTTATTGGATTTGGCATTTGCTTGTGTAATTTCATATAAAATCTCATTCAGTTCAGAACAACTACTTATATAAAGAGATACAAAAATACTAATAGACACACCCAGACAGGAAAATTGTCCCTATTAAGGTCTTAATTATTTAATTGTACTTAGGAAATCACTTATGACCTCTAAATAGGTCTTCTGCACTCTTAAAATTTTTAGATTTGCTTTCTGGTCTTCTTCTGAAAAGAGAATTACAGTTCTTTTTTGTAGAAGAGGTGAGGCTTGCAAGCAAAAACTCAGCTACAAAACTGTCTTAATCTACCTCTCTTTACCATAGAATATTCTATTTTATTTCCTCAAGGAAAAAAAATCGTATGCGCACATCTTCATTGAAATTCAAGAGAAGCAATAATATAAATTACAAGTTAGAATGTTTTTTCCACTACACATCTATTTAGAGGAAAAAAAACCAAAACTACAACTTTCCAATTGCTCAACTGTTTACCAGATTTTCATCTACAGATATATTTAGTGCTGGTATTTGTTAGATCATATAATTACCTGCGCTGTATTTGCTGCTTGTCTGCTCTGAAATTTTAATTGCAAGTGATGATGCTTGGGGAAACTTCGGAAGTGCAGAATGTAGAACACAACTTATATCCTTGCACACTCAAAACATCCACTGATTTTAAGAAGAATTTAGCCAAGTTAGGAATGCAGGAATAGCTCCTATGGTCTCTGTGCAGACACGAGTTAAATAATGCATTGGAGAAATAAATAATTGCAAAAAGAAACATGCAAAGAAAAGCTCCTAAACTTTTCAGCCAACTCAATAAAAAGTGGAGACACTGAGGTGGAAAAATGACAGAAGAAACGGTAGAAAGCCTTAACGGCTTAGGAATGGAGAATTTTAGAGAGAGAAAACAATAAAAGTAAGAAAATACAAAGTCTAGTCAGGACACTGAGAGCTTTCATGAGCTCTTCATGTCCTGACAGCGGGGAGACACACAAGCCTTGGGTTAGACAAAGTGCTTTTCTGCTGCTACAGCTCAGCTGGTTTTGTGACTGGAGCAGGCAGTCACTAAAATTAATGCTGTGTTACTGACTGACAGATTTTACTCTTCGTGCTTCTTATGATAATGGAGCCTGGGCAGGTCTTAAAGGAATTGTGTCAGAGGAAATTATAAGATTATCACTAAATAAAGTTCCCTTTGGCCTGGACTGCAACAACTAGTCACTACATATTTCCCTTATCAATGAAAGTCAATGATTAAAAACTGTCACAGGAGGGCTCTGGTAATAAAAAAAGGGTGGAATAAGGGGTACTCAACAAACACTGAACAATACTGAGCTGTGCTCATACACAGAGGATGTGACTCTGGAAGGCAAAGATTTGTGTTCCTTTACCTTCCACAACAACAGGGCTTCTGTTTACATTCAAGGCACCAGGACTATGTGCGCCTGGGCTGCCCTGTCATTAGCACACATCCCAGCCTCACCCTCCCTCAGCAAATAACCTATTTTCCACATCACATCACATCGCTCAGGATGTACTTGTCAGCCAGATGGGTAGGACAAGAGCTACACATTAAGTTAGCAGCTTGCCACTGTCTTGGGAAAAAACATCACTTCTGCTCCTCCCATGGCAGCAGATCTGACTGCTCCCTGCCCTTTGGTGGCAGGAACCACTTCCCATTTCAGGTCCCCAAAAACAGAATTACAGAATCAATCAGGTTGGAAAAGACCTCTGTGATCATTGAATCCAACCTGTGACAGATTCCTACCTTGTCAACCAGGCCAGAGCACCGAGTGCCACATCCAGTCATTCTTTGATCCCCTCCTTGGGCAGCCCATTCTAATGTTTAGTCACCTTTTCTGTGAGAAATTGGTCTTCAGGTCCAGCCTGAACTTCGTCTGGCACAACCTGAGGTTGTTTTGTGTTGTCCTGACTCTTGTTACTTGGGAGGAAGCCTGACCTACACCTGGCTCCAGAGTACTTTGAGGGAGCTGCAAAAGTGAGAAGGTCCCGACTCAGGGACCACTCTCAGCCATGAGGTTGTTGCCCACAAAATGGGATTGTTACCCGGCGTGCAACAAGGCAATAATTACACACTTGAGGTACTTTTTATTTCAGAGCTGTACTCCAGTTCTCGAGAGTCCACAAATCAAGCAGAACCACCAGACTTTTTCTGCCACTATTTATACGCAGGAATTCAGAGTTAGTAACTTTCCAACTTTCCAATCCCTTCTATTATGATTCATTACTAATTTACATGCAAGTTACAAAGTCCCAGCTGACTTCTACACATGCTCAGGAATAAAGGTCTTCACCTGGGCAGGGTCTTTTTAACTTGTAAGTATGATTTTTATTATTATAATGATCATAGTTCGGCTATAGGGTACACAAACTTTGCCGAGTAAATAATGTGTACACAGATATACATCAGGTATCTTCATTTGCTGCATCCCTAAACCTTCTTGGTTCCCGGATGTCCTTGACTAGGGGAAGCTGGCTGCTGCCTGTTCCACTCATTTAGGCTTGAAAGCACACAAAGATCTTACATCAGAGAACACCCTGATTTAAAACAATCCTGACGTACTCCACATTCTCGACCAGATGACACGGCAACACCGCTGGCAAAGCCGGGCTTGAGGCGCTGAGGGAGAGCGGGCTCTGCGCCTGATGAGGGGGGCCCTGCTCCCCGCGCCGCCACAAAATGGCGGCCGCCGCCTGAGGGGAGCGGCGGCGGCGGGAAGGGCGGCGGCCCCGCCTGAGGGAAGGGACGCGGGGCCCCGGCGGCCGCTGCAGCGGCGCGGCCCCCGTTCCGCCTCCCGCTCTCCGCCCCGGCTCCGTATCGATAGCGGCTCCGCGGTCCGGCCCCTCCGCCGCCGCCTCCCGCGGTGGTGAGTAGGGGAGCCCGGTGGAGGAGGTCGTTCCCGGTCCCTGGGACGTGCAGCTGTGAGGCGGCCGCAGCTGTCCCCCGCCTCCCCGCCCGCCATTACCCGGCCGGGCGCCTCAGAGTGACTTGTCCCCCGCATTCCCCACTCCCGGCTCCTCACATCAGCCCATGTCACGATAATCGCCGTTACCCGCGAGGGTGGCAGGGCTGGGGGAGAAGCAGAGGCCGCGATCGGAGCCAGAGGGTGAAAATGACGGCGGCGGGGCCCCTCGGGCGGGAGGGCCCGCGTCTCGTCCGTGCCAAGGCATTTCCATGTCCGCGAGCCAGAGGCTCTCGGCTGGTGGAGACTTGGTATCGCTGTGTTTTGTTTCTAGACCAGGAGAAAGTACGAGCAATGTGCTCACAGATCCTGCTTTTCCTCATGTATAGGAATGGCACCAGTGGGCGGGAGCCCAGTCAGGAAAGGTGATGACCCACAAGGGACGCCTGCAGTCACTCTGATCTGATAGTAATAAAAGTGAAAGGAAAAAAGTAAATCACTCCTCGTTTTATTCTCAGTGATGCAAGATACGGATATCTTTCACAGTCAGAAGCAGATTGATGTGTTACAACTGTAACCGGATGCAGTTGTGACTGTGACCTTTTTTTGTGCAATGTAGACGTTGACAAACTAATACGTAGTATCCGTTTGGGGAAAATGAAATAACGATTTGGAGTTTCTTGTTTGGGTGAGCTTCTTAATACCAGTCTGCTCTTTTTCTCTTTTTTTCAGGGTAACTAACCAAAGAAGTTATGAATTTCATCTGTGGTCTAAAGCTGTCGGGCAGGAATTGTATTTTGTCTCATTTGGCTTCTTTGTGCAAGCAGGGGAAGTGCAATAATCTCTCCAGGTCTTACAGAGGATGGTGCCGAACTCAGGGTGACAGAAACACATGCCAATGGTTGGATTTGAGTGGAAATACGAGAAACTGTTTTTTGACTGGAAACCCTGACTGCTGTAGAAACATCATTGGTAGAGGACTGAGATGTTTTTCGGATGTCTCACATAGAAGTGGACAGCAAGTGGACAGGAATGCACACCATAATTCGGGAAGATTGTGCTCCCAGTCTTCTCAGCCACAGGGGGAGAAGATCCCATCCCTCCTCATCAGTTCTGCAGGGCAACCCCCACATCACTTTCCTGCTTGGAGCATTCAGATCAACAGGTCTTTTCACACATCACCGTCACTGCAGGCTGCACCAGTTCCTCTTTTCTGGATTCTTGTGAAGCCAGCTCAGAAATTATTTGCCATCATTCTTGGCAGGTAAAATACTCTGTTGCTTTCCTCTCAGCGCAAGACCCATCGTGCAAAGTGTGAGTGTGGGGAGGGTGGCAGGTGTGTTTGTAGTACTGTTTGACTGATGGTTTGCCCTACAAGAGCTGTTTTCTTCCATTATCAGAGGTGTTAGATGTATTTTTTGCTGTTTTACTTCTCATTTACATGTGGTAGAGGGTGATGAACCAAGATACCAAGGGGCATTCTTTCTTGTCCTATGGGAGGGAAGAAATGTAGTAGGGTGGAAGTCAATTACAGTATAACCCCTCATAAGCTCCTAGATGAGATGAGGCTGTAATAGAAAATACAGTAACAAATTCCTTTTCAACTATGTCCTAAATTAACACTGCTTGTATCTTACAGGAGCATAAGAAAATGGTGGAAGGCACTTCCTCCTAATAAACGGGAACTCTTCAAAGAAAGTGCCAGAAAAAACAAATGGAAGATCCTGCTGGGTGTCAGCAGCTTAGGAATTGTATTTGTCATGTTTTATTTTACCCACTTGGAGGAGACACCCATCACTGGGCGTGCTCGACTGTTGGTGTTTGGCAAAGAGCATTTTAGGGAACTGTCACAGATGGAGTATGATATGGTAAGATTTTAGACAAGAAATTGAGAGTGCTCAAAAATGGTTCCTTTTTTAAAGTGGTGAGATAATCCTGTTAGTGAGATGGGCAAACAAACCTGGTAGTGTCTGATGAGTTTTGAACTTCGTGCTCAGAACCCTGCAGAGTCCCTTCATCTGTTACCTCCTCCTCTTGTCCCCATCCTTTTTTAGAATTCCCTTTCCACGAGGAGCACATAGTGGTTACAAGCACATAACATGCTTGTAGTGAACATTCTTAAATGTTTCTTGTCCATTGACCCAGTCCCTGTAATTTTGAGTTCTGTGATTTCCTGTTGTAAAGTGAAATTTGATAAACCATATCCAAATGTATCCACATTCCTGTCTGTCAGAGACACAAGAACAGAACAAATACAAGGATATTTTCAAATGGCATGCTTTGTATATATTTGTCCACCTAAAAAATTAGGACCAATGAATTTTTTTTTCAGTGGATGGAGCAGTTCAAAGATCAAATGTTACCTGAGACAGACGCACGCTACCGGGTTGTGGAGAGAGTTGTTGGGCATTTGTCTGAAAGCAACAAGGACGTCCCCCAAGTCTCAGCTCTCCAGTGGGTTATCCATGTGGTGGATGAGCCAGGTGTAAATGCTTTTGTGCTTCCAGTAAGTTGTACACCACACAAAAAAGTAATAATATTGAAACAGTGCTTGATACTTAAATGTCCTACTTGATTTTTATTCTCTTTGTTTACAGAATGGTCAAGTGTTTGTTTTTACTGGGTTGCTGGATGCAGTTTCTGATATTCATCAGCTGTCATTTATTTTAGGACATGAAATAGCTCACGCTGTGCTGGAACATGCAGTAAGTCTTTAAAGAAAGCTGTGTCATATTCTTAAATAATTAATTCTAATTACTCTAGTTATGATTTTCCCTATCATTACCAACCAACTTTTCTGTGTGACTCTATCTAATGAATGCAAAATTGAGTTTGAAAGGAGTAGATCCTTATTATTCGTGTAGCACTTAATAACTGTCAGAAGAGCTGGGGTGGTCCCTGTTAACACGAAGGCTGCCAGGGCTTTATTCACAGCTGTACAGGTGGGTTCTGCCTCACTTTGGTCTGCAGATCCCTCTCTTACAGCACAGACATAAAGAACTGGAGGTACTCAGCAACTCTGTTACTCCTGTGTTGTTAATACCTGCAGAAGTGGATACACTTTTTAAAAGTATCTTTAAATACTTGATGCTGTTATTATTGTAGCACACAGTTTTAGAATGCCAGATTCTACCCAGAGCTGGGTTCTTGTATGATTCTGGGTGAGGAACAGTTCACATCATGGTTTCTTGGGCTCAGTTCAGCCAATCAGCCCTTTAAACTTCTAAAATATTTCTGATAATAAAAAAGAACTTATCTTGTTTGTATGGAATCTGTGTCACCCAACTGGCACAGAGAGAAGTATTGCATGATCCTGCTTGTGAATGCTCTGATCAATTTGTTGCAATGTCAAACAGAGCTCTGGAAAACAGAATAATCTCTTGGATCCTGAATTTAAAGGAAAGCAGCGGAAAATAAAAGATAAATACATTATGTGTACTGTCACCGTATCCCATTAGTGATCCTGTCTCAGTGAGGTCTTATCTTTTCTCAAATTAATGTAAAGAACAGTCTTTGGGTTCTTTTTATAGATTTTTCATTCACACTGAGGTGTTTCATGGTCTTTTTACTGAAGAACTTTTTCTGCTTGTTGCCTGCATTCTACCTCAAGCTTTGATGAATCTCTCAGAGAGGCTGATAGGCAGAATGTATTTGTTCCAGCTGTATTTATGCAGCTTATGTGAATTCTGCCCTGAAAGTACCTTGTATCCAACTGGGGTTTTTTATTTATTTGTTTGGAGTGGTTTTTGGTTTTGTTTGTTTGTTTTGTACAAGCAGGGAGTGTTGTGCTTGCCCTCTTCCTGTGGCTCCACAAGAAAAAAAAATAACCAGTGATTTTTAAAGTGTTTCCAAATTCTGTTATGTTCTAAAGAAATGTCAGACAGTGAAGAATGAAAATGGGATGATTTCTGTTTGCAGGCAGAGAAAGCCAGCCTGGTTCACTTCTTGGATTTTCTCTCCCTCATCTTTCTCACTATGATTTGGGCCATCTGTCCTCGGGACAGCTTGGCAGTTGTTGGCCAGTGGATTCAGAGCAAGTTGCAGGAGGTAAGGCTGACATTTCCTATTGTCCTTCCTGATTTCCTTGGAAGGACATTCTTAATCTTTTGCTACACTGAATAGTAACTTCGGGGAAAAAGGCAAAAGGAGAAATGTAAGCAAAAATTTAATATTAGAGTCTGTTATGGAGTGAGATACGTTTTTATAAATCTGATTCTGCTTTAGTTGACGCTGATTTTCATTTGCCATGTTGAAGAACTTTAGGTTTCCCTAAATGGCTGGATTTAGTTGCACAGGCTGCAAGAACCCGCTTGCCAATTAAGACAGATGATTGTCTTTTAGGAAGGTAACTTGCCCTTTAAATTTGTATATGGTAAAATGCCATGTTTTTATTTTAAGTAGTTGTTAAATTCTTCCTAAACCAAATAAAATATATGGAATTCTTTGAATGTATTGTTAGTGGTAAGAATGGTTTCCAAGATTAAAAAATTGAGAACCTAAACACCCTTTATATAAACCATGCTATAGTACAAGTTGCTAAAATAATCTTTTCAGCCAGTAAATATTTCAGCAAAGTAAAATTCAGAGGCTTCCTCGTGCCAGTTTTCTTCAGCAGTTTAATTTACTCTCTGGACAGTTACTGATCCATTTATTTTTTTTAAAGGGTGTTTTTTAAATAGATATTTGCTTAGATCATAAAACTGGAATCTGAATAAAGTGAAAGATCTCTTTGGTTTCTTTGACTTGATGCTTTTCCTGAGATTTCTCCCAGTTCCTCAAAAACATGAAATTAAACATAACCAATCTGTTTTGGTAGTTCTTATGCTAATGGGTAGATGTGTGGATTCTGAACATAAATTATCTCTAAAGAGCTTGGATATTTGCACAAGTAGCTAAGAAACCAATACATTGATGAATGCTAGCCAGCATTTTGAAGAGCTGAATTTGGCAAAAACAAAGTGTGAATGAATCCTGAGACTGCTCATAATTTAGACAGCAAGATTCCTCTCCCTGTCAGCTCCTCTCCATGTCTTCTCCTCTCCACAGAGGATGGGTGTTTTAGAATCATGGAATTGTGCTTTAGATTAGAAAGGGAATCTGGGTTTGAGCTCAGAGTCCTGTGCAAAGGAAATATCATCTATGGGACACTGTCCTGGTTTAAAAGGCTGATCAAACTTCAGTGATATTGAAGTGATAAATACTTGCAAAGCTTTCATCCCATAGACAAAAGAAGCTGAATAGAAAATTGAGGTTTTTTTAGTCACCCAAGAGTGCAGTGTCTGTTTCCCTCATTCACTGTTTGCCTGTTGTGCTTACATGAAAGTGAATCATTCTGCACATTTTCTCAGGATGTTTCTCTTCCTTTTCTTCCATAACTGTATTTTGCTTTTTAAGGCTGTAGCATCCCATTCTGTGAAAGGATTATTTAACCATGCTGTGGTACTTGCTTCTGTTTCAATATTTGTTTTTCTCCTATGTCCTTAAAGGCTTGACTTTTTGACCTGCTGACTATTGTGTATTTTTTATTATTGACTCTTAAGTGTTTCCCAGTGATTGTTTGTAGGCCTTTGGCCATGTGAGCTCCAGTTCTGCCTTTCCCCCAAAGCTAATGAGTTTTCTTTCCTTAATAAATTGTTAATTTTTCTGATGACATTTATTTGGGGTTGTTCCTTAAACGTGTATTTCTGGACTGAAGCATATTTGCTTTGTTAAAGAGCAGCAGTGACTTTATATGGGAAGTAAAGGCTGGGAATTATTCTTGGAATAGCACCAAGCGTGACTCTGAGTTTTACTCATGCCCCACACACCAGTGTGTGAACATGCAGTGCTTTATACTCCTTTCTTGTCCACCTCACACCGTAAGTTTTGTGTTTCATGTGCAAACTGGTGATTTGGGCTAGTCAGCATCCCTGGAACTCCCTTTTCTTCAACACACACAGACAGCTCTGATAATTGATTTGAAAATCAAATCCATTTTATTTTTTTGTGTCCAATTTCTGACAAGGATTTTACATCAGTTTGAAGTTCTAATTTTTCATTCCAGCACATTCACAAAAGGTCTTTGAAACAATTTCATTTTTCAGCTGCTGATGAATACCACTGTTTGTTAGATACCTCAGGACTCTTTTTGTTACCAGTTTAATTTCACTGTCTAAAAAATGTTTACTATTTAATCAAATAGTTTATCTGGCTAAGTGGGAAATGGTGCTTCAGGAATATATGACAGACTAGGCAGGAGTTTCTTTGCTGTTTAGTGAATATATGTGCACCAACAGACCTGGAACACTTTTCCAGGCAGTTACAATACATGTTATTACAAGGCAGTAATAACATGTATTCCAATTCAAGGAATTATTTTATCATAAGAGGATTTTAAAAAATATATTTATAATTGCATTGTTGATGGTCTGTATGGCAACTAAGAATGTAGAAAGTGATCTCAACTCTGCTTACTTCTAAATGAGCATGTTTGGCTTTTAAAACCAGATTTGGTTGGCTTCTATTTTTGATTTAGGAAAGAAAAACTATCAGTACTACTTTGGAAAGCAGCAAAAAGTTACTTACCTTAATGTGCTCAAGGGGCTGGATTACTTCTTTGGTGCTCTTCATTTCAAACTGGTTTCTGGTTTGTTTGATTTTTGGTCTTTTTCCCCCTGAAACTTCTAAGGAGGACAAATTTCTATAGCCAGATAAAGAGCTGATAACACCTTTTTGAGCTGATAAACCTTCCTCTCTTCTCTAACCTTGCACATTTGCCATTCCTCAGTTCCCATTTCCTAATGGATGACTAAACCAGGATGTTGTGACAGGTCCCTTATCTCTGCAGGAGCAGGCTGTTTAAACAAGTCCTCATTTGCATTTACTATAACATGACAGACTAGGCTAAGGCTGCTCAAATCTACATGAATTGCCTTTGAGAAAACCACCCCTGTCTCTTGGTGTATTTTAATGCTCTAGAAAAATAGGAGAGGAGTTTGGTCAGCTTTATGTCTTCTAGTTTGATTGCTCAAGGGGAATTTGCATCTTGTGTTAGGCACAGTCATGGCAAGGGAGTGATTTCTGCTGCAAATATTTATGGCTACATCCCTTTATTGTGGGCAGTTTGCCATAGGAAATAGATGATACCAGGCTTGAAGGCATCAGAAAAGTTTAGGGAACCACTGGAATTTTTTTACATACAGTTTCTGCAAGAAAAAATCTTGATGTCAATGAAAGAGTGAAGTGAAAAGAATTCTGGTGAAAAGTTGGTATTAACTTTCAGTTCCTGCAAAATGAGATTGGCTGTGCCAATGAAAATATATCTAATTTGAATTAATTTCAACTGAATACAGGATCAATGAGTTAGATATAATGGAATTAGAGATTACATTAAGAAAATTAATACTGATCACACGCAATGTGAGCACGATAGATAAACCCCACTTCTTATGAGAAGGTTAAAAGGCAGCTATGAGGTTCTATCTTTGCACACATCCCAAACCAAGGAACAGAGCTTTGATGTGTTTCTTTGCAGTTCATGTTTGACAGACCCTACAGCAGAACCCTGGAGGCTGAAGCTGATAAAGTGGGACTTCAGTTTGCAGCAAAGGTAACTACAACAGATTGGTTTTATTAGCAATAACAATAAAATCAGCAAAAAAATAAGTACCAGACATTTTTCAGTTTCTGTTACAATCAGAGGGAGTTTCATTCTTCATATGGAGGTAAACTGTAAGTTGTTGAAGATATGTCATTTTATGAAGAGGTGGGAAATAAAATTGTTTTTAGGAAAAGAAAGTCATTCTGGCTAATTGTATGCAATAATATTGAAGTGTGTAAAGTTGTGCATTACCTGCACAGTCTCCTTTCTGTGTAGTTTGTTGTTATTAGAAGAAAACCCCATGTATTTGTAAACAGAAGAACTCTAAATAGGGATCTTCCATAAGTAGGATTTAATTCTATGTAAAGATTTAAAGATTTAAGCTAAATACAGCCATAACAACAATACAGCTTTGCAAAAGGAGAACAAAAATTTGGCCAGGAGCTACTCAGCATTTTTTCATAGTTTATTATTTCAGTTACTCTTTTTTTCCCTGTGGAATTTAATTCTTTTTTAAAGGAACTGAACCAACTCTGATTCCTGACTCAGTGCAGTAGACTTGTGTGAAATACCAGTGAGAGCAGCACCATCTAGTGTTAATATTTCATAAGCAAAATTTCCTTTTAATAATTATTAATGTTTCTTTAAGGAAGGGTTTTTAAAATTGACTTTGATTCTGTGATTAAAACTGCATTTGTAATGTGAAGTTGTCTAAGGGAATAATACAATCCATTAAAAAAATGTAATTGCTGTGTTTGTGCTCACTGCTTTCTAATACTGAAAAAGTAGGGCCATACCAGAAAGAAAGAAGTGAAGTGACATATGAGCATTTCTCTGCTTGTGCAGATAACCTTTTTATAGTAATAATTTAAATAAATAAATTCAAAGGATAAAGCACCACGTCTGTTTCCAGGATGGGGAATGAGAAGAAGTAATTCTCTTATCTTCTGACTACTTGTCTCTTTTTTTTTTTCTCAGCAAATTGAAGTCAGTGTAAGAAATCTTAGTTATTTTTCTTCTCTACTTAAATGTGAAAATAGAGAAGTCTGTGGTGATACACAAAAGCAATTCTAAAAGTTACTGTTCTGTGACTTTCTGTGGTTAAATATATACTTCTTGAAGAGAGTCAGGAATTCCACAGAATTACTGTTTTATTGTGTCATGGATTCCACAGACCACCCATAAAAGGCCATGTAATCAATTACAGAAAAGCATTTCCAGTTACTTTTTAAGCATATTTAAGTATAAATTATTATCACCTTGTATTTTTGACTCTCAGCTTCTTCCTGTAAATTTGCCTGAATCTGCAGAGATGATTAATTGGTTCTAGTAAATATAACTTGGAATTTGCAGCTAAGCTTTTTTTGTAAAGAACAAGTATATGCCAGAAATTGTAAACCTTTTCTTTTTCCTGAAGGCGAAAGGTGAAAGTTTTTTAAGGCACAGGTGTTTAAAGGAATAGATCCAGTGTCTGCATGGGTTTTTCATTGCTTTTAGATATTTTGGAACAGCTTTTTCCCGTCAGATTTAAGGACCATCTAAACAGGCTTTAGAGACTTAAAATTTGGGATGTGTTGTGTAATTCAGTATCAATCAGACTGTGTATTTCTTGCTCTGAACCCCCAGTAGTGTTCCCATTTCCCTTCTGTTCCCAGGCCTGTGCGGATGTCCGCGCCAGCAGCGTCTTTTGGCAGCAGATGGAGCTGGCAGAGACCATCCAGGGGCAGCCCAAGCTGCCCGAGTGGCTCTCCACACACCCCTCCCATGAAAACAGAGCTGAGCACTTGGACCGCCTCATCCCAGAGGTGAGCAGGGCTCAGGGAGGTGCCTTTTCCTCTCAGGAAAGTTGCCAGAAGTGGTTTGGTATTAATTGATTAATTAGCTGCGTTGGTATTGATTCAAAATTTACTCTGATAGGACCGTGCTTATCTTTCTCTTTATCCTTACAGAAATTCTTCATTGCAAAGCTTTCAGCTTTAAAGTTTTATTAAATGAGGAAAAAGTAAGGTAGCACAGATAAAATGTAATTCTATGCCAAGTGGTTTGGGGTGTTTTTTTCTGAGTTCTGACCAATTTTTGCTTTTGAATGGCCTTTTCATATAGATGTGACAGTGCCACAGGCCTTATCCACTCTTTCTAATTTTTTGCCATTTTGGAAAGGCAGTTTTTAAGTTGGATCCCAAAATTGTCCTGACTTCTCTTGCTTTTGTAGCAAATAAAAAAATAAACTAGAGTGTTAAAGCATTCCACTGCAACACTGTTTTTCAGCAAGCTAAACTCTGTTTAGAAATACTCTTTTTTATAACCAGCTAGTAATTTCTTCTTTTTTAAAAAAAATTCTCTGTCACTTTAAGTCTTTCTCAGTTCCAAACTGCAAAGACACTTGAAGATTTATTGGCAGAGGGAGCACTAAAATGTTGAGGTGTTTGCTGACTTCAAAGGAGAAAAAAAGAGTTTCATGAATCCTTTGATGAGAATGAATACAGTAAATATTCTAAATGATGGCATAAATCAAAGTCAGCATTGGGAGTAGGAGGCTGAAGAGGGGCTAGACTGGATATTTCAAATTAATACACACAAAGTCTGTACTGTGCAAAAGCAGACCGGGAGAATGTTTTTGATGGATTTTCTAACACATTTGAGCAGCTGAATAGAAAATGATTTTTGTTGTGGAGCCTCAGTTTTAGCTGGCTTGAACATAAAGGCTTCAGGATCGTTTATTTTCATGTAGTTGTTGACTGGCTTATAAAGAGGTAATGAAATAATTTACTTCTTATGTCCTACCCCAGGCCTGAGCAAATAAGTTAAATAACTGAGCAACTGTGTAAAACTGTTATTTCTGTCTCATCTCTCGTAGTTTAGCAGCTGGAGCAACCCTCATTTTTACTGCTCCTCACACTTCCAAGAGCAGTGAAGGCTGGGGAGATCTCCCAAAAGATAATTGAGGGGAGATATTTTTGTTTGCCTTTTACCTTAAACACTCTTTGGAGTAAGATGAGGAATCAGGGGCTGTTTTTAAAACAGCCTAAACCTGTTTTTAGCAAGTTCACAAGGTAAGTGAGGTTGGCACTACAAAACTGCAACAAAGATGAAAGGAAATGTGTAGAGGAGGCTTCTTGTGTGAGGCATTGACTCCCCTTCTTGTGGGAGCTGCTGCCTTCAGGCTGCAGTTCAGGCACAGAAAGGGAATCCCAGGCTTTTATTGTTGCTCAATATCAGCCCCTTTTTATTTCATTCTTCACGTACTTTGAGCTTTTTCAAACAGGATGTTTACTACATATTAACTGCCATTAGATACTCAGAGCCCAGGAGAGAAGCCAGATTATCAGAAAAGGCCTTTTTCTCTCCAGTATCTGTGAAGAAACTGGTACTTCCTGAGACTCTCATGAGCATTACTGGGTTTCATGTGCTGCTGGTTTTGGAGCTGAAATGGTTTTCAGGGCAATACATCTCTTATTAGACCAGCTACTATAGCTGGGACAAATAGGGACAAACCTTTGGACTTCTTTAATATTTCTCTAGAGACTTTTAAGCAAGTTCACAATAAGATGCAGTCATACAAAGTGAGAATTTTCCTTCAGGTAATGAAATGTCACATCTCAATAAGGTGATGGAACAGTCTCAGGAGGTGTAAATTAAAGGGGGACTATCACAGGGATCCCTTTCAAGTAATGAAAAGACTGAGAGTCAATCAAATGGGTGTTAAAGATCTTGCATCTGGTTTTCTGAACAAGTTGGAGGCTACAGCAACACTGAGGGATCAGTGAACAAGCGAACCATAAGCAGTTACAAAGTGGTGCTGTCCTAGAAGTGAAATAAAGCACATGAAAAAGATTTGCTGTGTTTTTAAAGTATTTCCTTAAGACAGGGATGTGTTTGATTGCAAACCAGGAAAACAGAGTACAGGAAACTGAAATCTCTTAGAATTCCTACATGCAGGAGGGAGAGATGCATTTTATTTTCAGAAAAAGGAATCTTAAAGTAATTTTGTAGTGGGGGGAGAGGATGGTCATTGTTCTGGAGAGAGAGTCTGTGGGAGTGTAGTGCCAGACAGAAGCTACAGAATCTTCTAGTTCATCTCAGTGTTTTATCTTCATGTTCTCTGACTTGCTGCAGTGTCTGTTTCCAAGTGTGCAGTTCAAATGCAGCACTGTACATCAGTGGAAGCGTGAGCTAAACTGAATAAAGCAGAAGGTTATCTACTGAGCCTTGCCTGGGATACAAAAATTCATTTTGATGTGACATTTGCTTTTTTAGCATCGTCTTGTTGGCTCAGATTCCATTTTTGAGTCACTGTAACTCATTTTTCCACTTTCTTGTGGAAATGCCGTGGTGAGATCATTTAGAGACTAATAATAAGTTGGGATATATCCATTGCACTTGTCTTGTTTGCAAGGTCAGTTAACTTGTGAAAAAAAGTTAATTAATTTACTTTGTTTTTGTCAAATTCACATTGGCTGCTTATTATTTTTATTTACTTTTGTGTAGTTAATACTTTTTCCTCTGCTGCCTTTTGATATGGGAGATACATTTATTTTCCTTCCTTTTTAAAAGTGAGTTGGTATATTTGCCCTTTGCTTATGATGTGAACATTACTTCAGATTATTCTAGTATTAGAATATGTTAATTTAGCCCTATGTAGAAACAAGACTAAAAACCACTGACCTGCATTTCTATCCTCTCCATAAAGTTATTAAATATTTTGTCACAACTTTTCTTTTTTATGCCAACATCAGTGGAAGATTGGAAGTATTAACATTATGTATAAGCTGCTTTTCTTCTCTATTCAGTAAAGTCTATCAATTCCTTTAATCATCTTTTTACTTCATTAAGACTGTAAGGGCTTGAGAGCAGCAGGTAGTCTGGTGTCTGTGACAGTGTGAAGGATTAATACTGGGAGCTAAAAATTACTTATTTCTCTATTTGGTATTACTTATTTCTCTGCTGGTAGCTTTACATGAAGGTGACAGGATGAGGGAGACCTCCCTAATTCTTCTGCCTTCCCTGTTCCCAAACATTTCAGGAGGTGACTGTGGTAGTACAGATAAGAAAATCAGCTTTGTTAATAAATTTGTTAATAACCTTTGTTATTTACAATTGGGGTTGGGTGTTTAATTTGGGATCTCCTGAAGCCCTAAGGAGGCAGGTGCCTGCTCTCACTGGAATGTGCAGTTACAGCTGTCCTGAGCAGGGAGGTGACAAGTTAACCTGGCTTTTCTTTTCGTGTCTGTAGTTATTCAGTGCCATGTGAGGTGATGGTGTTGAATAGATACCTTCTACCCCCTTGCACAGCTTTATCTCTAGCACAAACTCAAACATCCACAGGGTGAAAATGTTCACCTGAAGTACCTGGGCTTGATCTTTGTTAAGGCTTTAGGTGAGTGAAACCATGGAAGTAGGTCAGGCACTGCACAGCCAGAGATACAAAATTGCTAAATTAGTTTAAAAGAGGATTATGTTGCCTTTTCCAGGATACAGCCTAAATCTTTATATTCCCTTTTGCCTTGAATAACACTGCTTGACATTAATGCAGTCTTGCAGCAGCTTATGTTCTAGAAGACAAGAGAAAACTCTTGATTTGTCATGAACATCAGTTTAGAAACTGATTGGTCACTGAAGCAGAAGAGTGTTCCTCAGTACAGTTTAGTGTGGTGACTACATGGACAGTCATGCTGTAGAAAAACAAGCTATGAAGGATTTAGTCATATTTTTTAAAACTTAGACAGGAACAATATTTGCGTGCCTAATCCAGACTTGTCTATCCAGTAATTTAAATTTTACATTTCAACAAGAAACAACTGGAGAAACTTGCTACATTTTTGGAATGTGTCTTTTTCCAAAACCATTTGTTAATTTTAAATTCTATTTGTTTCTAGCCATTTACAGCAAACTCTGTCAGTTCACTGTAGTAAAGTTAGAGGAGAAATATGTTTTGGAACCTCCTTATGCAAAAAAAAAAAGTTAAGAAGCTCTGTTCTTCTATTTTAAAGTCTGCTGTACTGCTGTAGTTTCCAATGCCTTCTGTGCAAGTATATCAAAGTGTTTCAAAATGATGGGCAAATATTTATGCAGAGCTGTACTGGAATATTTGTTTTGATGTTTCAGACAAAGCTAGTGGATATAAAGCAGATTAAAAATTTCTGCTCTGTCTACACTGCAATGAAAGGACTGCTATGAAAGCTTATTTTCTTCCTCCTCATGAATCCATCTAGAACAAATTAATGAATTAATTAGTGTGTTTTCTGCTGCCAGTGCCAAGTACTGGCCAGGAGGCATCTGGCTACAGCTCAGGACAGGTCTGGCCACTGCTTTTCAAGAATCAGTGATTATGAAGTAGAGTGGAATAAAATGTACATTTGAACTGGTTTCCTATGAAAGGATTAAAACCAGAGCTGGATGTAAATCTACCCATGGTTTATGCTGTTAACTGAGGCCAAGACAGATAATATTGAACAAACATGACCATACCACAGTGACCATTGATAAATGGTAACCATCAGACTTGTTTTGGTCGTGGAGTTTCATTTTGCAGATCTCAAAAAAGTTGTTCTCAGTGGGGATGTAGAACCCTCTAGAGTTTTACATGTAGAATTTTGCTATATAATACATAGGATCTACTTTTCTTAATTAGTTTAAATAAGTTATAGGAGGCTCCATGGCCACGAGTAGTTCTGTGTACAGCTGCTTGCAAAGCATCAGTTTACTGTGTGCCAAACACACAAGGAGCTGCCAGTTGGTGTGGTCTAATTAAAGTATGTTCAGCTTTGTGACAAAGAACACAACTTAAGCATCCTTTAAAACAGCTTTGAACAGGTTGGTATCAATTTCTCCACGGTGCCTTTGAGACTTGAGATTCACCCACTGCCATTCCTTTCTTGGATTGCCAACCAGACAAGATGATCTGGGGAGAAAGTGCTTGTGCTAATGAATTTTAGTTCTCTGGGAAATCCTCTGGCTCCTTTGTGTCCTTATTTTCTTACTTGTAAAATGCAAGCAATGGCACTTACTCAGTGATCAGGACTAACTTAAAGTTTGGTCTCTTACTGATCTTTTTATCCAGAGGAATTGTTACATTCTAGAGACATTATTTTCCTGTGACATTATTTTCTCATAATACTCGGAAACTTGGAATGCTCCAAATGCTTCTTGGAGATGAGCTCACTTGTGTGGCTTTAACTAAACTGATGAACAATCTGGATCTCTGTGCCAAACAGTTAAAAGTCCATTATGTTATTGGAGATTTTCCCTCCTTTTTGAGTCAGAAATCTATATATAGTTACTTCAATAATAGAACATATCCGAGGAAGTAAATTATTCAGAGCCCTTTTTTTTCTTGATGCAGTCATTTTCATTTACATTTGAATATAAATATAAATATAAAAATATGAAGCTGAGTGCAGTAATAGCCTGTGGGCTACATACACCCCCACTCAATTAAATGGATTTCCTGCTGGGATTTTTCTTCTTTCTGAGGCATTTTAGAATATGGATTGATTCAACATTTTTCTTCAAAGTAGCCTGAAAGGGCTACAAAAAGTTTAGTTTATATGTGAATGTAAGTTAAAAGGTACTGATGTGGGCAAGTATCACAGACAACATTGGAGAATTTCCTGTCTAATTATGTTGTAATTTAGACGATCCATCCTTGGAGATCACCGTGTGAGAAAATCATTTCACTCTTTATTTTTCCCATTGTTTTACCATGTTGCTACATTTTGTCACAGGAATTCTTGCTTTCTGTTGAGAAGTTGTTCAGTAACAATTCAGGCTCATAATTACACTAACCAATGTGCAAATGCAAACCTGACTGGAAAGCCAAAGTCACTGAAACCTTTCCTGTTTTTCCTATTTGAATGAGCTTGATTTGTTTTCCTATGTGTTCACAGGCTCTTAAAATAAGAGAGAGCTGCAATTGCCCATCTCTTTCTGGACCAGATCCTCGTCTTATTTTCAGACTTAACATGCAACATCTCCTGGAATCATCTAAAGGTCGAGAAGCCCCAAATTCTACAAAGCAAGATCCCTCAAAACCAAAACTGGACTTTCCTCACACTCAAAAAGTGGAAGATATGCCAGTGACTTTTGCAGTTAAACCCACAAACTGATGACATTAATTTTCACTTTTTATGGAACTGGTGGTCCCTGAAGGTCTGTCTTATAACACAAAATTGTCTTTGAACCATGAAGAAGATGTAGCCACTCAGATTCTCCATTTCTTTTATGTGATCTCTCACTCAAAGCAATAAGGAACCATGCCCACACAAGAAGAGCAGCGTGTTGAAGCAGAAAGTTTCTTATTCATTAAGAGTTACTAAAATAAATCACTTCTCAGGGGAAAGATAATCTCATACAATCCAGTCACACAGTGTAATTTTCAGCTTTATCAGGCTCACCTTGATCAGAGGACAGATGAGCCAGAAGCGTCCCTAAAGCAGAGGGAAAAGTACAATTTTCATCACTTAAGTTGTCTGGTTTATCTTGCCATAATTTGGGTTAGATCTACTCAGCTTCATTTGAGAAATAATGAGAAGAGCTTACTGCCTGCTCCACATTCAGGGTGTTTAAAAATATTAAGCTGAGAAGAGATAATAGCTATGGGCTAGATACACCCTCACTTAATTAGGTGGATTTACTGCTGGGATTTTGCTTCTTTCTGAGGCATTTTAGAATGTGGATTGATTCAACATTTTTCTTCAAACTAACCTGAAAGGGCTGCACCAAGTTCAGTTTTAAAAAAAGGAGTAAAATAATTTTCAGGGGATTCTTCCTTCTGAAAGAGGCACTGAAGAATCATGGTAGCACCAGATGCTTTACAAAGATGCCTCTTGTCTTTTTTAAGTGATCAGGGTGCCTCATCAGAGGGCAGTTTTGCTGCCTCAACATTTGATTTGGTTATATCCATTTGGCTAGAAATGGTTGCTGATGTGGAGTGTATTACATAGGAGACAAATACAAGGTTTCTTGACTGCACAGCTTTTGCAGATGATTTTATCATGAAGGTGACTTCTCATCAGGAAACTGGCATCTAATGCTGAGCATCCCTCCCTGCCTTCATTCCCTCCTTTTGAAGCCACCCTTTTTATACCATGGAGACAAATATGGACAATGTAGGGAAAGCTCTGCCTTTCAGGATGGGTGACCCGCTGTACCCAGCATGTTAATCTGTGTTTGCACATGTTTGAATTGTCCTTACTTAGCAGCTGATGGAAATACTGAAATGCTGATCTTTAAGGAAGATGTAGAAGGAGGTGGCAGTGAATGAAAATAAAAAAGGGAATCCTGTTCCTTTATCTTTGTTAAAATGTATTTGCTGTTATGCTTTTTGTTACTCACTTGATCAAAACAAAAATCTCTTTCATAAATGATAGTGTCTTACTTGAAGAAAACATTCAAAATATTTTACGGTGTATCCTAATTTGAAACATTCTTTTCGTATATGGAGGAGGGTAAACTTAATCATATTTCTTCCATTAAATCCAAATGCAAGCTTTTAAGAAGGAAAAAATTACCTATTCAGTGCAGTCAGTGACTTTAGTTGGAAAAACAGATTGTGAAACAAGTAATGCTTTTAGTGACTTCAGTCGATGAAGCCGTGTCCTTTGAGAAACACCAGCAAGTCCCTTATCTCTGTCCAGAGGTAAGTTGATGTCTGTGTAATGCTGATGATTCCAGGCCTGATTATACAGGTCTAGATTGGCTGCATATTGCTTACAAGCTGTTTTTAAACCTCTGCTCAATCCTGCTGGCAGCAGGCAGAAGGTCCAGCCTGACCATTATTCATCCATCCATTTTTATTCTTCGTGACAGGAGTTTTTGTAACAGACGCTCAGTGATGTGTTGCAGCATTTGGACATTGTCACCTGAAGGTAAACAGAAAAATACACCATTTAGATTTCCCTGTGGACCTCTGAGTTTATCCTGCAGCACCAAAACCCCAACGCTGCTGCCTCTCTCTTGCTCCAGTGTCAGAGCTTGTTTTGTTATCCTGCTGCTGCTTGACATGCAACTGGATGCCCGTGTCTGGTAGGACTAAGGAGAACAAACAAGAGTTTTTATAGCATTCAGGATGAAGTAGGAATCTACACAAATTTCATATTTCTGCTGTCTGTTTTAAGTGACTGAAGTACTGCAGTTGAAGGCAGGAGATGCAATTTTCCAGTTCACCATGGGAGATTTTTTAAAATTTGTAGGTAAATAGTCCTGCAACAATAATCATGGTGATGTGGGAGAAAAGGTTTCAAGGGAGGGATAATTGCTTATATTAGACTGACCAGGGGATTGTGTATTTCTTCCAACTATACTCATCTAATAAAAGTCACTCCTCTTTTTACAAACATACACACACACGGGTATAAAGTGCACACACAACACACACAAGAGTTAGGCCTCTACACTAGAACACTATATATTTAAATACTGTTTAAATTGTTTTAAATGTATAGTTTTACATAAAAGGTGGGGTGCTGAAAATTTCAGGTTTTAATTTAGATTTTAATTTGCCCCAAATACTTTTCTCAAGTGCTTTGGAAAGGGTTTCTCCTTTCTGCTTTGCTTGTGTCCAACACAGAAAATGCCTTGTGTTCATCTGCCTCTGGGGGACACTTTTTTCTTAAATTCTTACTGAATACTCTATCATGGATCTGCCTTTATTGCTAAAGCATTTTCCTTTCTGTTTCTTGAACAGAAAAATTACCAAAATGTTGCCTTCCATAGTAAACATTTCACTTTTAAAGTCAAAGTATGTATAATAATTTTATGTGGGTACATATCATAATATACATATGTTAATATATAAACTATAATGTATTATTATATTATTAATCATTAAAATATAATTTCAAACTATATCCCTCAGGAAAATACTGTGATTGCAAGCTTCTGATTATCTGTAGAAACTTTCCATTGCAATTGTAACTCACGATGGCAAAGGAAAAGCAGTTGTAGAAGTGTTGTTAAAGGAGTTCAGTGCTTGGAAAACACAGTATATAAGAGGGAGAATAGTGGCTAAAGTGAAAAAAGCTAAGATAGACCAGTAAAAATGCATCTGGATTTCCACCTCCAGTACTTTGTGCTGCACTTCACAGCTTCCTGCTGGAAGAGTAAATACATGGTATAAATGTCACTCTTAATGCATTTACTATATTTGAAATGTTGAGAGATTTCGTGAGCAGGGGAGGTGCATTCAAGGCAGTCCTGCAATAAAAATGGCTCCTTTACCTTTTGGTTTATCAAGTTTACTCGTGTGGTTTGGTTAGGTTTTTATTTTTAAATTTATTTTATTTTTTTCTTTTATCTTTAGACTTGAAATACAGAAGTGCCAGGAAAGCAAAGCAAACAGCTGTTAGAATGCTCTTTGTTCTCCAGTTCTGTTTGTAGTCTCTAAAAGAGAGCAATTCTGCAAGCTTGATGCTTTTTCCATATATTATGTAGGCTGCCAGAGCTTTTTTCTTGTGGTGTGATGTTTGTATCTCAATACCCTTGGTTGAAAAGCTGCTTTCTCTGTAATAGTGTGTGTAAGTTATTTTACAGCCATCCAGATTCTCTCTGGTGGAGATCTTTGTTTTGGGAGATTTGAAAGGGGAGCAGGATGCTCACAGAGTGGTGATCTAGAGGTGACAGGATGACTTTCCTGTCAGCAGTACAGGGTGTTTTCTTTAGGTTTCCTGTCCATATTGCAGAGTGTGCATTGAACACTCACAGGAAGGACTGATATTAACAACTTGCATTTCTAAATCACCTGAAGCACCTCATAAATACAGTTTTTCCATAACACCTGTGTAGGTGATCCTTCTAGCAGTTCTGTTGGGGATCTTGGAATTTAGTAAGATGGAGATTTTAGCAAAGCTCCACAGAAAGTCAGTAAAAAATCTAGAGCAGGAGCCTTGGCATTCTGAGCCATTCCTTGGCTTACAATGTTTGTGTGTGACCAAACCAGAATCCTCACAGCAAATGGAAGTGATGGGCTTTGGGTGATCTCTGCATTTATAATTTTGTCTCCTTTCGATGTCTCTCTGCAGAGTTTGGAGGTGCCTCTTTGTGCACGCTCCACTAAGTTACAGTTATTTGCTCTTGGTGTGGCTATTTCTTTAGCTACTTTCTCCTATGCATAAACTGGTTGTTGTTTGCTCACTGCCCATCTTCACTAAGGAGCTGATGCCTACATCTCTTGACATGCTGGTTATTTAATCTCAAAAAAAGAGTTTGGTCACAAATTTGTGTTTCCACAACAAAACCAGGGATTGTTTTGTCTATTTACTGTCACATTTGGTGTCAGATAAAGCCATGTCAAAGCTGGTTACAATTCCTTCTTTTCCAATTCCTTCTTTCTGCCTTTTCCTGGAGCTGCAGGTGTCTGCTGGAACACCAAGGGCTGCTGAGAGATGAGGATAAGCAGAAGGGGCTCCTCAGTGAGTGGAGGAGACAGGGCTGGGTGCTGGCTGTGATAACTTCATTGCTGGGGCTGACAATTGCTGCAGGTCTGTAAAGAGAACTGACTGAGTGTCTCTGGTGTCGCTCGCTGCTGCCTGCACACACTGCAGCCATGCAGTAAATACACTCTGTGATCTCCTGAAGCCCCAGGCTGTGTGCCAAACCAGGCCCAGCAGAATATTCCTGGTTCCCTTGTTCTGGCTGTGCTGGTTCAAGCCGAGCCAGGGGCTCTCACCCTGATTTATGGACGTATGCAAAGAATTGTTATCTCCAGCACATAAATTCATTATAACTATTAAACTAAGCTGAAATTGAACCTGTTGACCTGGAAGTGAATGGCTCCATAACATTTCATTAATCCTCTGAGATGTTTAATTCCTGCTAATTTGATATTTCAGATACGATCTTCTCTGCAGATATAATGGCTTAATTAGTATACATTACATGATGTCTCTTCACAGTACAGCGTGTACAGTATTTATCCACTAGAAAAGTAATTCAGTAGAGCTCAATTATAATACATTGACTAGAGCATAAAAGTTGAAAAGAATATGTGCAGTAGTCATTATGTTTTAAGCATAAACATTTTTTAAGCAGTCTTCTGTTTGTTGATACCTATTGCCTTCTAAAAATGATGGTCCTGAAGATTTTGTTGCAGCTTATTAAAATATTGACTGAGAGCACTTCTTGGTCATACCACCAAAATCCATGCTCTAGATACCTATTTTGTAATATTCAGCTTGTAAATTTTTTTACTGAAGTCACCTGTTTCAGAGCAAGTCTGTGTGACAGTTCAGGACAGTTCAGGACAGTTCAGGACAAGGGTGCCAATTGGGACTGCAGGGTACAAACAAAGGGAGAGGTCATGGATCTTTGGGATGTGGTAATTTTCCTTCCTGTGGAGTCAGTGGAGGCACAGATGTGAGGAAGCTCTTGAGTTGAATTTAGTTCAACCCAACCACTCCCCTTCTGACCACTCTCTACAATCTAAGACTTGACTTAATTAAATTTATCTCTTTTTCCCTTCTAGCATTGATCTATATATTGTATATTTGAACTCTAGAGAATCGAAACTCCTTACTCCTACCTGGGCTACATTGCCAGATTTTTTCCACGCATATTTGGAATAAGTAATGAAGGAGTAAATGCCGAGGGAAAAACGCAGTGTGAGTTTTCAGTCACCAGGTGGCAGCTGGGCTGCCCGAGCCGGGCTCAGGCCGATGGATGCAGCCCCTGCGGGTTCAGCCCGGACTCAGTAAATGATCCTGGCGATTTTCCCTCCGTGTTAACGGCAGTGACTCCTCCCTAGAGTGAACTCGAAACATCAGGAGGAGAAAATGCACGTGTTAGTCTAGGATGTTCTGATTTTCTTCTCCAGATTTTTCTTTTTAGAGGATGAAGGATAATGGAGAGAATAAGAGTTCAGCCAGACCCAGTTGCTCAGGAGGGATGAAACGGGAGGACTCTGATTTTTTCTCTGGTCTCAATGCTCGGTGTTCTCTCTCTCCTCCCTCCCCTATTCCCCCCATTCCATGTGAGATATTTCTTGAACTGAGAGGCTGAAGGGCAGTAATTGATCTTGGTGTTTTAAGGAGTTGAACATGTATCTCTTAGATTTCAGAGACTGCCAGGTATGTGAAGAGCTGCTTCAGATTCTAAGCCTGGAGAAGGTTTCTGTGTTTTGTTTAAGCACTTGAACAAAATGGCAGACGATCCTCAAAGTGCTCAAACCTCAGCTCGCACCCTGTCCAATGGGGTTTTACCCTCTCCTTTGCTGTATCCTCAGCTTCATCACCTTCCCTTTACTTTGATCACACAGATGAGGCTACACTGCTCTGTTTCATCATCTTTTCATCCAAAAAGCTCAAAGGAAACAAAACCCTTGAGAAGCAACAGGGTCTAATTTCCACTGTCTCAATGAGGCCTCTATCCTGTTCACACTGAAATCCCTGGCAAAAGTCCCAGTAGTTAGATCTGGATTTCTCCCTGCTTCAAACAATATTCTTCCTTTTGTGCTTTATCCTCTGCTTGTCAGAATCAGCTGATTATGAGCTCCTGCACAGATGACATCTTATCTGCAGTCAGCAGGAAGGAGGCATGAATTAGGGCTTAGAAGAAAATCTTCAATAATTAGCCACAGAGGAAGGAAAACATCCAAAAAAAGTACACAGAAGGAATTGACTTATTTCATTTGACTGGGCTGGAAAGTTCAGCTGTAATGATAGTGGTTAAATTAATTATGTTGATTTGGTGACAAGTAAACTAGCATGTCCCCAAACGATGTGTATTATTTTTGAACCCAGATGAAGTAACTGCACACTGCTGGTGATATGTGTCAGAGTCACAGATATCAGGTATTCCTCATGTGGACTTTTCACCCCATGCTCCTTCAGGGTGTGATTCATGATGGCACAATTTGGTCACACACAACCCTTAAGCCAGAGTTTGGATAAGTGCAAGGCTCTAGTGCTTTCTCTGAAATCTTTATTATTGTGAATAACTGTGATGGACACAGTTTTGGATGCTGTGGTGGCTTGTGAGCTCTGTCATGGAAAGATACATTCTGCTGTAGCTGAGGAGTGTTCTGGGGCTATGCCCATCTTCAGCAGTGGCTGCTGGCAGGAATGGTCCTGCATCCTCCCTCCCACTCCTGTTACAGCTCTGTTCTGCCTCAGCTGCAGCTCCAGCGACCAGAGGTGTTTGTGGGCACAGCAAAGATCACACACCTCACACATGTCCCTGTATGGAATTAGAGAACTTCTCATGGCTGTCTTGGGGTGTAGAACTTAAATGTGCTCCAGTTTCAATTTCTTGTGGCTGCTTAGAGTCTCTTGTTGTTCTGGCAAACTGGTTTTTTAGTAACTTCTGACATGCTGACCTCTCTTTCTTTGTTGTCAGCATTGTGGGAGTGAGGATCCACTGAAATAACTTTTTCCACGTGGAAGCCATTGACACCTGCAGACCTCTGGATTTTCTCTATGAGCAGGTCTCAGTCTATCAGGCTATCCCTGAAGAAACCTCTATCTCTTAACTTTGTACTCCCAGTTTTGTCACTTTAATGTTTCATGGTGCCTGTGGGACATACATGTCAAGAGGAATCACATCTCGGAGGACGTTTCTGAATGGCCTTCATGACCTGAGCCATCTAGGACTTTAGAAGGAGGATCTTGAATTTGATAGGGATAAGAAAAGACAGCAAATAAAATGAGCACAGCATTAGCAGAGAGAAATATTCAGAAGGTTCTCATGCATTGATACCCAGTAACAGTGATCATTTTCCTGAACAATAACAGACTTGAGTGTCTTTAAACTTTCCCTTTTATTGCCACTGAGGTGGAGTCAGGCTGTAACTCATTGCCAGCAGCAGTCAGGCATGGGTGTGAAGGGATGTGGGTGCTGATAAGCAGAAGGGTCACACCAATAATAAAATAATAAAAGCATAGTTATTTTTAGAGGAAAAAACCCCAACACACTATCTATACCAGTTTTGCTTATTTTATTTCACTAATAACACATTTTTTCCATGTATAACTTTGTCTGTGTAGAAACACTCTGCTCTAATGGTTTACAAATTTTCATTTGTCAAAAAAAGCGTTCCTCACAGTCATTTGGACTCGGTGTCATTTTTATAGAGTGTGTACACAATTCTGCCTCCTGGAATAAACCACACGTGTTTAATCCTCTTCTTCAGGAGCTGTAGGCACAGCTCTTCCTCTCTACCACTAAGGCAGAGCTGCTTTGTGATCTCTGCCTTCCTCTGAGGCTTCTTCCTCCTAACCTTTTCTCTTATACTCTGCTTTTGTACTTTAAAATTGGCTGCCTGTGAAAACTGTAAAGTTAAATCCAGATTATTAGTCTGTCTGATACTCTGTCCTGCCTTTGTTTCCAAACAACAAGAAAGGCTTTGACAGCTGAGAGCCCAGGTGAGCTGAGGTGACATAACCCATGGCCTGTGGCACTGGCTGCAATTAATGCGTGGCATCTTCAACTCTGCCTGCAGAGACTTTCACCCCAGGTGCTGAGGCATCGGTGCCTGAATGTGCAAACTATTAGCATGTTTCACTGTAACTGTCTAATGAGTTGCAGGAATCCAGCCTGGAGGGCAGGGATGAAAAGCTTGGGGTGGAGCTGCTTAGTGAACCTGATTCCTGCACCTTTAGGAGGTCAGAAAACTCCTCCACCAAGAGAACGACCTTTGCCAGCTCACAGGGATTGACAGGCAGCTTTCTGAAGAAATCCCAATCTTGAAACAAGTCTTGGAGGCAGAGAGGAATGATTTCATGCTTTCAATGAGGAAAAGGTGTTCTGTATCTTTGTTAGTTTCCTAACCTAGGAAATCCTGCATCTCTTAAACTGTGTTGAATAATATGGACTAGAACATTCTCAGGTTAGTGCTGATAGGTTTGGATTGCAGTACTTCCTTGAATTCAATGGGATCATGCTTTTAATCTGCTCCAGTCCATCAGGGTGACCTAGTGAAAAGGGAATAGGAAAAATGCAACAAAGGAACTGTCAATACTGAGACAATTTAATTACAGTATTTTGCTTCTACAAGAATTGCCTACACTGAGAATATAAAAATAAAAATCAACCCCCAAATCCTTGGCAAAATACAGCTTCCACAGGCATCCTAGTGCTTCAGACATTCTGGTGCAAAGGTACATCATGAAGCTGTGTGTGATTTATAGGAAGGAAAAAGTAAAATATAAAAAAGAGTTTGTATCTGTAACTGTCATCCTCACAGGTGGGCTTCAAAGACCCTAAACGAGTCACCTAGGAAAATTAAAATCTTACAGAATTCTCTCCTATAGTATAAACATGTTTTTAAAAACTCTCTATTGTGATAAATTATTTCAGTAAAATGTGTGCATTTGTACACTGTGTGTGGAACACAAAGGTGAAGGGTCTGAGGTCTCTCCAAGTGGGAGGTTTGAGCTTTTTGCTCTTTCAAAGCCAATTAGATTTTGGCCAAAGCTTTGTGGTAGAAGCAGAACCAAGCTCTCCACCCTTCCTCATTTCATAGGTGCAATGTAGTTGGGGCTTTGTTCCCTCTACTTCCTTTGATTTACACTGTCACGCAGACAAATCAAAGCCTACTCTTTATTTATTGCAGCTAGAAGAGTGTGCTATAGACTTAATTCAGGATATGGACTCAAATCCTTCCCTGGAGCAGAGTGGAGTACTTTGTCATTTGCAAACACTTGGAAGTACAGTGCTTCAGAGTTCCTGTAAACAAGAATAAATTCAAGGAAAATTTTGAATTACATGTGTAGTTTGAATGAATACATTGGAATCAGAGTAGCACACAGCAAGACGAATCTATCCATCATGGGCATTTAGTGCAGAGCCTGTATTTGCTTTTCTTTGCTATTCACATAGATTCGATCAACATCGCACTTCTGTCATTCGCTAAATACATGGGCTCTGCTCGGTGGGACACCAGCTCATCAGTTACCCCGTGAGCAGCCTGTCACAGGGCCAGCACAGGCCATTTGTAACTGTCACATCCCCCAGATCAGAATCTTCCCTGAGCCTGATCCATCCGGGCCCTGGAAACGGGCTTGCTGCACCTGAGAGCAGCTTTGCTGTACCTGAGAGCAGCCTGGCTGTGCATGAGAGCAGCCTGGCTGTACCTGAGAGCAGCCTGGCTGTACCTGAGAGCAGCCTGGCTGTACCTGAGAGCAGCTTTGCTGTACCTGAGAGCAGCCTGGCTGTGCCTGAGAGTAGCCTGGCTGTACCTGAGAGCAGCTTTGCTGTACCTGAGA
Source organism: Prinia subflava (assembly GCF_021018805.1). Classification (NCBI taxonomy): domain Eukaryota; kingdom Metazoa; phylum Chordata; class Aves; order Passeriformes; family Cisticolidae; genus Prinia; species Prinia subflava. Next base: position 3,599,864 of record NC_086256.1, read on the forward strand.
GCAGCCTGGCTGTGCATGAGAGCAGCCTGGCTGTACCTGAGAGCAGCCTTGCTGCACCTGAGAGTAGCTTTGCTGTACCTGAGAGCAGCCTGGCTGTACCTGAGAGCAGCCTGGCTGTACCTGAGAGCAGCTTTGCTGTACCTGAGAGCAGCCTGGCTGTACCTGAGAGCAGCCTGGCTGTGCATGAGAGCAGCTTTGCTGTACCTGAGAGCAGCCTGGCTGTACCTGAGAGCAGCTTTGCTGTACCTGAGAGCAGCTTTGCTGTACCTGAGAGCAGCTTTGCTGTACCTGAGAGCAGCCTGGCTGTACCTGAGAGCAGCTTTGCTGTACCTGAGAGCAGCTTTGCTGTACCTGAGAGCAGCTTTGCTGTACCTGAGAGCAGCTTTGCTGTACCTGAGAGCAGCTTTGCTGCACCTGAGAGCAGCTTTGCTGTACCTGAGAGCAGCTTTGCTGTACCTGAGAGCAGCCTGGCTGTACCTGAGAGCAGCCTGGCTGTACCTGAGAGCAGCCTGGCTGTACCTGAGCAGCCTGGCTGTACCTGAGAGCAGCCTGGCTGTACCTGAGAGCAGCTTTGCTGTACCTGAGAGCAGCCTTGCTGCTTTGGGCCAGGGTGCTGGGCCTGGTACAAGGTGTGCAGTTGGAATGTCTGGCTCTCTCCAGGTTGGATGGTAGGCACCAGCTTGCAGCTCTGGTTTTTGCCTTTTTTTTCCATCAATATCCAAGGGTACTGGCACTCACTTCAATGAACTGATTTTGGAATTCTCTCTCTAAAGTAATAGTCGGCTGTGGTTTTTAGGAGAGGTGCAGGAAAGGCACAGAAATCATGTTACAAACATGGGCTGATGTCTAGGCAAACCCAGGCACAAGTGCTAAGAAAGCTGCACTACCTGGAGTGAATCCCTGCCCCAATGCCAGAGTTTTTGTCAAGCTCTTTCAGATGCCAAACAATTGTGTGAGTTGCAAGGTGCAGTTTTTTGTGACTCATCATTTTCTCTCATATTTCTGCCTTCTAGAAAGCTAAGACTTTACATCCTTTCCTGAGACTGTTTTATGCCTTCAGCTGTATTTTTTTCTAAACCTTAATAAGTTCCTTAAATACAGTCAGAATGATAATTTGCAACCATAACCGGTTTGGATCTTTTTTCCCCCCACAGTTCAGTGCTTTCACCTCCAGCTGTGTTTCCTTGTGCATTTCTTCTTAGCTCTTTGCAGGGAAGTTGAGGAGTTTCATAATGATGATGCTGGACAACAAAGCAGAGTGTTAACATTATTTTAGTCTCCTGTATACTAAAAACTGCTGTAATATGGATCATGTCTTTGATCCCTAATCTAGACTGAGTTGTCTTTCATGTCTTTTTAAGACTATGGTTTTTATTAAATGAGTAGCTGATACCTTTAACTTCAACAGAGCAGGAATTGTGTAGTGGCTGCATGTAGTTTTAAGCCAAAATTTCCTGGGGATTTTGTAGTAAGGCCAGTTGCTGTAGACTGAGTGTTTTTTAGGACCTGCTAAAATAAGCCTGTTTATTTGGATTACAGATTCCCTGAGGATTATTGACATTATAGGCTTGGTAGAATATAATACTTCTTTGGGAGCATTTGTATTCTGTCACTGCAGTAATGAGTGTCAATAAAAGAATTAGGGTGACCTAGGACATTTCACTCATTTATCTCTCCATTCCTTCCTTTTGTCACTATAGCAAAGAGAAGGGAAATTTTAATGCCCCTTCTTGTTCCTGGGAGACTGCTGATAAATCTCAGGTTCTTCAAAAAATTACAATACATTTTTGTGTCTTGTACACCTGTTGCTGATTAATTCATTTAAGGTTTGTGATTATCTGTGGAATTGGTGTCTACTTGCATTTTTGTTGCAATCACATCTATGCAAACAGTGAGCGATGGGTGCACTGCAGTGGGAGGATGTCCATGCCTCTGGATCTACCTTCTGTCCTTTTTCCAGCTGGAGATTTCACCTGGGCAAACCTTAACACCTCCAGGTGTCTGGAGGTCTGTCCAGAGCATCTCCTGAAACACGGCTGCCAAAAAGCCAAGTTCTTCTTGTATTTCCTAGCCCTTGCTTAGGGCAGCTGCAGGATGTGCGTCAGGAGTGCACCAGCGCTGTTACTCCCAGCAGCACAGGGACAGGCAGGTCTGTGTTAGGAACCCCAGCACTCCCTGCAGACATCCAGATGAAATCTGCTGTTTCCAAGGGAGATCCTGTCACAGCCCAGCAGATCCCACTAATGCAGGACTGTTCTGGTAATCAGACTGAGAGTTCTTATCCTCAATTTTGTGCCATTACCCATCAATAGCTCCCCTAAGGACTAAAACTTGCTTTTTGCTCTTGCACACCCTTCAGATATTTGATGATGACACTGCATTTTCCCTTCCCCCTGCCTGCCCTGAATCCAGCCTTGATTCACACTGAATCCCAACACACCCATATCGTTTATGCTTTCACATTTTAGTTTCCAGTGAGTTTGTAAACATCTTTCTTTGACAGTGCCAGGATACTCATAATTGTGTAGATTCTGTATCACTGAGTTGTTTCAGTGACATTTCCCGCTTAGGAGGGAAATGCCAGACTCCACGGTGTCTTTGCTTTTCACAGTTTAGGTCAAACCCTGCCTGCACACTAACATACTTGGCTGCATGTTAATTTTAGTTAATAGCTATTCAGTAAAACAATGCATCCAGCTCAAGATATATGGCACAAATTAAGCTGAATGCCCAAACAAATTCAGGAACAGACCCTGGCCTCAGTGGGCTCTTTAAGTCCAGTGTAACATCCATTTACATTGTTTTATTTCTCTCTCAAACTGTAACGTGCTCCCTGTGGGGTTACATTGACTCAGTTTCATTTTCACATTGTACTGGCACCACGATAGTCTTGCATTTAAATAGTCTCATTTCATTTTATATCATGATGTCACCTCCACAGAGGTGTTTTGAGGCTGCCTGGAGAATTCAGAGCTGATGCCCAGGCAGGGCCATCAGCTGACACATGGCTGTGCTGCAAAGCAAGCTCAGCTTCCATTTCCCAGCCCGGCCTTTTCTCTGGATGATCACAAAATGGATTTTTATATCCTTTGAGCCCAGTTCCCCCTGCCCCTGGCAGAAGGTGTGTATGTGTATGGGAAATACGGCCTCTGGGAAAGGTGTTTTGGTCATGTGCAGGTCAGCAGTGGCTGGGACAGGACACGGGCAGGGCAGGCTCTCATGTCACTCTTGCCCCATGGCTGGAGACACTGCAGAATTTGCTGTTGTGTCTTGTCACAGGCAAAGCTACTGGCAAAAATCCCATTTTGCAGGGAAGTGTGAATCCATCCCCTGGATGCTGTGGATTGTGGGTGTCTCTGTCCTCCCACCTGGCTGTGCTGGAGCCAAGAACAACCAGACATGAGTGAGCAGATGCCCTGAGCCCTCTGAGGAGCACACACAGAGTTCCTGCAGTGCCCCGTGTGCCCTGAACACCTCGGTGACACAGAGCACTGCCAGCTGTAAATGTCACCATCCCAATGGCAATCCCTGTGCATCTGTCTGCACTGAGCATTTCACAAACAACTCACAAATGCTTTCCTGCCACGTGGAAATTCCTGCCAGACCACCCTGTCCCAGTCCAGCCTGAGCCACTGGGAAGGGGGGATCCGAGTTTCCATGCTCCATAGCCTGGCTCCAAGGGTAGGTCACAGCTCTGTGACTTTATCCCACACCCTCAGCTCCAGCAAGGCTCTTCATGGCAGCAGCAGAGCCTGTCCTTTAGGTCAAGGGGGTTTTTATTTATAGAGCTGCCATTAAATCAGTCTAACACAGTCATGCAGTATTTATGGTAAGATTAGATACATGACTGCATCCAAGGCAGAGAGATTTTCACTTCTTGATGGAGCATTCAATCTGAAAGGAAACCCTGGCTTTAATGTGTGTTTCTTTCCCTGCTGCTATAAGATTTCCAGGGAAAGAGTCAATCAAGCTCTTTGACTCTAAAGGTGAAGTCTTTGTGGTTAATGTTTTCCTTTTAATTATTTTGTTTAAAAAAAAATTAGTTCTGCAGCTTTTGATCTTGAGGATTGGTGGCTTAATTTTAATTCTCTCCAAAAGCAGTGAGACTACTTGGCATGAAGGTACAAAAGCAATTTTGAGAAGCTGTTGGGTTTAGGCATTTCTAGAATGATGCAAGAATAAGACCATTTGTTAGAGCTACCTCTGGGATCCAGTGCCTATGTGCATTTGTCAAAGAACACAATATTGAATGCTTCATTTTCCAAACACTGGGCTAAGATAAATTATATCTGGATGTTGAGCCTTCCTGATATAAATCAGTGGCATATTAATAATGGGATTCAGCTTTTAAAGTAAATGTGCTAAGATCCTAGTGGGAAATAGGCTGCATTTCATGGACTTGTGCAAGGAGTATTTTCAGTGGAGCCTGCTTTTTATTCTGGCCCATGGACTAATGGGAAAGTAAGTGGAGAGAGACACAAACTAAAAGGGATGGGGAAGATGCTTTGGAACAAGCCTGCCTGACTGATGAAGCTCTGAAGGCACTCAGAGGCCCATGCAAGTGCTTTAAGATTAGAGATGAAGAAATGATGCTTTTGCAAGGTCACATGAGGCTTGGAAGTTAAAGTGAATGGGCAAGGAAGACAAACAATATGAGGGACTGATTATTTGCTGCGCTCGTCTTTGATTTGAGAGGCCCAGGGTCAAATCTCCTTCTAAATCTTAAATTACAATTAGTTTGGTGGTTTGATTCCAGACTTCACTTTTCACATCAGGCCCAAGTGCAGTTCTGAAATCTGTTTGTTATGACTGACATTTTACATTGATTTTAAAGTACTTTTGCTCACTTATAAGGTCCTTAGTAACACTTTCACATACTGTCTTTCAAGGCTGAGTTTTCCCTCATGCTTTCCAGAGAGTATCTGCTAATTCTCTGTGACATTCTTATTCATCACAACCTGGAAATAGTAAAGGCTTGAGCTTCATGCCCTGTGGCTTTAAAAACATAGTTCTCCTTAATGAGAAAATACTGAATCTGCTTTTTACCTCTTTGAATTAGAAAGTTAATTCTCCCAGGACTCTAAAACACAATATACAAGTTATCTAGCTATGAGAGCCAGGAATTGCTCAATTCCTTATTTATCCCTGGCTCAGATATCCAGGACACTGAGAAGAGTGGGATTATTTCACCTTCCATGTATACCACACAGCAGCACGTGCACAATTCCTCCACTGGCTTGATGTGATAAACATGCTAAAAGGGAAAACAGCGAATAAAGGGAAGAAAAAAGGATGGCAGAGGGAGTGAGATAAAAAAATGAGAAATGAGCAAGTGGAAACCAAAGAAAGATGAATTTCAGCAAAGACTGAGAACGTGTGACAGATGAATATGTGTGCTGCAGTGGGCAAACCCTCCACAAATGACCAAAACCCAAAACCTCACGAGCTCCTGTACTGGGTTCCCTTTTTCTTCCCTAGAGACTATTGAAGAAATAGATTTGCTATCCCACCCTTTCACCCCAGAGAGTGGAAGCAGCCCCAGGATTACACCCAAGAATTCTGGGTTAATTTCATTGCTTTGCCACAGGTTTCTCACTGACAAATCCAGGCAATCGAGTTCCTGTAGCTGTGCTCCAGTCCAGCAACAGTGACATCATTTCTTCCTTACCTCTGAAGGATAGGAAAACACGTTTTAGAGCTGATTGCTGTGGACCAGCACCACTGGGTGCTTGGTGCTATCATGGTAATAATCCCTGTTTGCTTGCAACTTCATTTTCTTGTCACTCAAAACAAGAGAAGGTAAAAATATTTGGGAGGAATATGCTGTGACATTTCATCTTGAAATACTGTCATTGTCACAGGAACCTCCTCTCTTAACTCATGCTTTTTCTCCCCCATCTGCTCCATGCAGATATTCAGGCTGGACTCACTGATTCCTAAACCCCATGTTTCATTATAAATTAATATTTTACCATGCCATGTAATGTGAATTAATGCTGGCCCTCTGCGACTCTACTTTTATTTATGCTCTCCAGGGCTTAGTGGCTTATGGGATTATAGAGTTAAACTCAACTAAGTAAAAAAAAAAGGAGAGTGAGAAGTCATACTTTTACTACTACTGAGAAATGTTTATACAGCTGCATGCTTCTACTTCTTTCACAGTAAACATTGTTTTATTCATGCTTATTATAATGTATTCCTGGGTGATAATTCATACAATGCAAGACATCTCCCTTCCCTTTTGTATTTAATTATATTTATATTACTTGTTTACCCATGGCAAATGCTTCCATTGAAAGATGAAAGCAGATAAAAGGAATAGATGAATCAATAGATGAATAGATGAATCAATCACAGAAGGAAAAACATGTATTAGCAACAATCTGCTGGCTTTTAAAAACTGGGGCAAGCAAGAATGTGACACTTCTCTGGTTACTCTGACTACTGTCACTGTACAAGAATTCAGGACAGCAAACACACCTTATCTTTGCCTCCAAAACTTTCTGTACAGAACACAAGTTAACAATGTGTTGGGTTGGCTGCCACGAGTCAGACTGGGAGACCAAAGCCCTCTGCAAAGGTCAAAAATGCAACCTGGAATGCTTGGGTGGCCAAATAGCCTTGTCTTAAGTCTTCTCTAGAGCCAACAGACTTCCCAACAAATATTGTGAATTCAGTGTTCACGCCATCAGAAAGTTGTTCTTTTTACAGATTCTTAAAATCTTGGCTACTGCAGCTTCTCTTTAATACTTTGACCCATTAAATCTAATGATGGGGGGAAGAAGTTCCTTTGATTACTGTTATTGATTGGTCCTTACTGGTGAATAACTTTCCTAAATAGAAACATTTAGAACATTCAGGGCAAATTCTTCTTTCACTGACACCAATATAAATCCAGAGGCGTATGGACAGATTACAGATTTATGCTGGTATAAGTGAAAGTGGAATTTTGCCCTCAGTCTTTAACAACCCATTAGGAATAAATAGCTTTTTAGCTAATGAAAATGTAGCATTTTTGTTAACTGCTTCATGATGATATACACAAGTGCTACATTGCCTTGATAATTGGAAAATTTACTTGCCTTTTTCCTTTGGTAAAACATGGACCTATTGTAGTTGTTCCATAGGAAATAACTGAGCCACAAAATCCAGACACCCAAAACATGCTCATAGAATTTAAGAATAAGCAAAATGCAACTGTGAGCAACCAAGCTCTATTCAAAACTAGCTGAAAACAGAACCATGAAAAATCTGATAGTGTTGAGTTCCTAGGGCCAAATGGGGACATGGCAGTGAGGAAGAGGAGTTTCACAGTGACCCAACTGCAGCCTCCCAGTACCTGAAGGAAGCCTGCAAGGCTACAAGGATCTGCCTGGCACATCCATTGGCACTGCCAGGTGCTGATAAATTCCCTTAGGAAATGGTAAACCTGTCCCTTGTGGTAGACTTAAATAAATCTGTAAGGGCTGGAAACCATCCAATGTGATTCAGGGTACTTTGATTCCCCACGTTGTCACAAACAGCACACAAAGCTGGTGTGTGGGTCTGTTCCTGGCTGGAGCACATCACGCTGCCTTTGTGTTGCTTTGATTTCCCCACTGTTACTGTCTTTTTTTGCTTTGAAGTTCTTTGCTTTGGGGATTAATTCCTGCTCTGTATTTGGAACGCTCAGTCAAAAACTGTACCTGGAAATGCTGGTGCTTCTGTACTATGAATCACAATTGGATAGTATTTTGGAGAAAACAAAACTAATATGTTTCTGCAGGGGAAAAGAGTTTCTGTTAGCTTTGATTTGTTGGCAATTCCAATTAACTTCTTTATGTTTGTGTTTGTTTGAGAAACTGAGCTCCACAGCAGAGTAAAACTCTGTGTTTGGCCTTTTGTGCAATCATAGACCAGGACAGTGTGGAACACTTCTTACAAGTATTTAAGGAATGTGGTGTTTAAAGGGGATGCATGCACTTGTGTGTATATCCATAGACTGAGTGTGTGATATTAACTACCGTAAAAACAGTTTTTAACCACCTATTTGATTCCCACCTCCAGCAGTAGATCTGATGTTCAAACACTGAAGATGCCTTGCACGTGTTTCCATGGGGCTTCAGTCTTTGTGATTTTGCTTTCCCTTTGTTGCTGCTTTATTAGGAATGGAGACAGATAGCTCAAAAAGCAATGTTGTCCATTTCTCAGAGTCTGCTTATTAGGTTTAAATCAAACATTTCTGCTTTCTATCATATTTACAAAAGCGATATTAATAAATATTGACAAAGCTAAATAGTCTCTGGGAAGAAGCAGCCTTGAATTGCTGTGCAAACATGCTTTAAAAATTACCTACAGACAATACTGCTGTATTAAAATAATAATCCAAATGAGAGTACTTGCTTGAATACTACTTGTTTTGCTTGTCTTTACATCCAGGAATAATGACGGATCTTGTGCTGGTTTTGAATGAAAATATCAATTGGGGAGTAGATTTACATAATAAAATTAATAGAGCATAGAAAGCTTTCAGCATCGCTTTCTGATTTTCCTCTGTGTGTCACAGAAGTTATATTTAAAAAGACAGATGATTGCAAGTTTGTTTAGGAAAACAAATCCTCTGGGCTGCATGTATGAGATTGTATGACAGCTGGCCCAGCTCACAGAACACTCAGGTTCCTTTTCTGTTCCTAGAAAGAAAATCTGTAATTGTGCAGAGTGCCACATGTGGGGCAAAATGTCATCACTTATACATTTTTTCATATTTACTTGCCTGCTGCTCTCCATGTAGAGATGCCCTTCTTAGTTATTCTCTCTGAAGTGCATTCACCACAGAGGAGATGGAATCAGACATCTGTTACGCAGTCCAATCCCAGATTTTATTTCTTTGCACTTACAAAGGGCAGATTTTGCAGGAAAATACTTTCCCCTCCTTGCACCCTGAATAACCCGTGGTTAAACATCTTATGGTTATCTGTGTCTGAGCTCTCTGTTACAGGAGAGTAACAGGAGAGAAACACCAGGGGGAAAGGGGAAGAGAGGTTTCAACCTCTGAGCTGCTGGTTTATCACAGCCAGACCCCTTCATTTATTCACCCCTGAATCTCAGTCCTCCTTCTGGAGAAAGCTCTAAAAGTGATGTCTGATCCTGTAGCCCAGATCTGTCTTATTTTGGATTGGTGCTGAGCTGCTGTCCGTGACCTGCTCCAGGCTCTCCACGTGGGGATATGAGGGGACCTTTCTGCACCTCTTGGAGACTGAGCCTCTCACACTGGCAGTCACTTCACTGGCTGCTTTGAGAACCTGTTTTAAGGCTTCTAAAAATTCAGTTTGAGCTGAAACCAAAGAGGAATTTACTAATTTTTAGGTAGGGACCAGTTTGCAATTATCTACTAATGAAAACTTCATGGTGCCCTAAGGGTGATGGATAAATGAAGGTTCAAGATAAAAAATAAATGTTTCAGGGTCTGTAGAAGAGTGAAAAGTGATTTCCCTGATCTCACTCTCCTTTGTGATAAATCACAGGCTATTTTTGGTTGGCTTCATTGTTTTCAATCATGTCAACAAGGACCTGCCTAATACTTGAATCTGTTTTGTTATTTTTACATATAAATTCCATTTCATAACAGCAATAATACTTTCCAGGCAGCTCATTTGAGGATGATTGCTCTACTTCAGAGGTAGTAAAACTCACTGTGTCTCATTATACAACTCAAGGTGTGTGAAGCAGACAATTGCCTATAAACATGCTGCCTGATGGGTGTTAATGCTGCATTATATTTACTGTTTTCTTTTCATGGCTTCAGGTAACATGATAAACCTTTTCCCCAGGAATAAAATTTGGAAAATCTTTCCTTTTTTCTTGCCAGAGCGTTCTTCCTAGCCTGGCAGTTAATATGCCTCAGATATTCTCTAAAAATTGAAAAGAATATCCTCATATTCCCACTTTGGCAAGAGGTTTTACAGCATAAGAAAAATGCCTGATTTGTTGTTTGTGTGAGCAAGAGTGTCTTTGCAGAAATGTACAATTTATGCCAAAGTGTTTTAACTTGTGTGTTTAAATTAGGCACCAAACTCTGCTTAATTTCCCAAATAATGTCCCAATTTACATCAGCACTTAAGCATGTGCTGGAGTGTTTTTCTGAAAAGACAAGTGATTTTGCAGTTATTCAGAAATGGGATGATCACTGGGATTCTTTTGCTCAGCCTCAGAGAAACCAGAGATGCTCAGCTAAAAAAAAAGTCTCCTGCTCATATGGCTGGATTTAGAATTATATGTCTGCATGAAGACATTAATGGCTGAGCATTTTGGCCATCATGTGCTTACCAGTGACAGTCTTAATTATTATAATTATTACTACAAAACCTCCAAATACTTCCCTGCTCCTTTCCACCCTGCAGTTGCCATCATGAGGTTCAGCATGTCTATGCTTATTTGGAAATGGAAAGGTTCTCTAGTAGACAAAAATCAAAAACCTCATATATTTTATTCCTGTTTAGGGGGTCTATCTGATTCTGTCTGCTATTGTAAACATATAATTAGAAGTAAGAATACAAATATTGCTGGCTGGGTGTTTTACCTTTTACAACACAGAACATTTACACCAAGGATTTAAGGAAACTGAGGCAGATTGTTACATGAGAGGTTTGTGTAATGACACATTTTCAGTGATTTTGACATTCTGTAGTTGGGGTGTTCCAGCCAGAATGCAGGTGCTGTCGCACAGAACATTCTAGAACCCTGAGATACCCTCTGTTCATCTTCATGAGCAGAAATCTCAGGCCTGTACATCACTTTAATCTCACACTTTCCTAACAGTAACATGATGATTTGTTTTAATGGAGTGTTGGGAAAATGGGGCTGGGAAAGATTTCCTGAGTTCCTGAGCCCGACCTGTTGCTGCCTTTGGCACACATGAGCTGCAATCCCATTCACAAGTAGTTAGGTTGTCTTGCCTCCACTGGAGTTATTCCAGAATCTTGGTCTTCTCAAGAGGAACAGAACCAAACATCCTCATTTTGCTGGTGGCTGATTTATACCAATAATTTTGGGGCTAATAATGCCCTTTCGTTGCATTGTTGATACCTATGTCCTTTCACCTCATGCTTCTTCTTTGAGGTATTTTGTCTTACTGAGGTATTTAGGAAAACCATTTCTATCCCTTTGACTATTAAATAAAACACTTTTGGATCCATCCCCTTAGAGAATCTCTCCAACTTGTCTCCCTTTTCTCCTCAGCCATGATCTATAAGTACCTGAGCTACCTCTTGCCCTGTTTTTCATCTCCTTTCCAGCAGAACTTTTCTGTGAGACGAATCATACAATCTAAACCTCATCTGGTCACTTTCTACTGAAACTTAAATAATTGAAATGTCAATACCATGCTATTTAAAATCTATTCTACTTAATCTCCCAGAGTGGTGTGTTGGCAGATTGTGAATGTCACACCACTGATGAGCAAAGGACTTGGATAACTATGAGCTTCTAATCAAGAAATTAATCTAAAATTGTATATCTGCGTAAGAAATGCTGGCACAGGAGGCTGAAGTGCTCACTAAAAGCAGTTGGGTCTAAAGTGATTACTGAAGCAATTCAGGGTTTCAGGGACTCTACAGACTGGAGATCTCTGCAGTGATTCAGCCCTTGAACGTGTTTGATCCCTCCCTGCTGCAGGGCTCCCTGACAGAGGCAGGTTGCAGCATCACTGAGCCTCAGGGACACCCAGGAATTGCCCCACTGGCTGAAAATTGTCCCTTTGGACTGGGCTGGCTGCACTGGTGTCACTGTGCTCTGTGTGTGCGTGCCAGTCCTCTTGGTGAACCTGCCAAGGAAGAAGCTGTGGATGCTCACATCTCTCAGCAGTGGTGTCTCAGGGTATCTGCAGATTCACATGGACACCACTGTATCAGTTGCATTTAGAACAGATTATCAGGACTTCAAGTTGTAAAACACATTAGATTCCAGCCAGCCACTCAGTAATGCTGTTCCAGGGTTTTACAGTTTATCCTAGTGATTTGAATAATAAGCAGAGTAACAGTTTATTCTAACCATTTGAACTGCACATCAACGAGGTAACTGGGAATTTATTAATAAATCTTAGAGCTTACACATTGCATTTCAAAGAGACTCACATACAGGAGATAATTAATAACCTGGTGCCCCTGATCTGTCTATAAACTCCAGTTCCTGTCACACACCTTAGTTCCTGTGAAGTGCAGATATGAAGGCTGAGATTAAAGCACAACTTTGCAGATCTCAGATGTCTCTGTGTGTAAATAGAGGATTTTGGTCTTACAAGGGGTGAAGCAGAGCACTCAAGCTGCAAGTGATTATCCTCTGTCTGGCCAGCAAGCAAAGGGAATGTCCCTTAGTAGTTTAGTGTTTGAGTGATGCCTGCCATAAGCAGTTTGTTTCCCACTGGCTGGAGAGGGGCAGGCTCCTGCCACAGGGAACACAAAACCACCATGGGATGCTGAAGTTCCTAACTGGCACTGAGTGTTCAAAGGCCCAAACACAAATGATGAATCTTCCTTTTACACAAGTGCTTTTCAGCACCTTCCACTACCCCTGGTTGCTCCAATCCCCGTTCAGTCTGGCCTTGGACACTGCCAGGGATGGGGCAGCCACAGGGCAACCTGAGCCAGGGCATCACTGCCTGCACAGCCAAGAATTCCTTCCTAATACCCATCCTAACCCTGCTCTTTGTCAGTTTAAATATTTGCATCAGAGATCTCTCCTGACACTGTTACTGACATCAATAGTTTGTAGTCAAAGGGTCAGAGATTCAGGCCTGCTATTTTAATCATTTATTGTTTTCTCAATTGTGTCAGGATTTCCATATCAGAGGTTAAATCCTATCAGTAGAAGTCATAGGATTCCTGATGACCATCTGAATGTGGGTTATCCTTTCCGTGATTAAAGATTCCCCTTCCTGCACTGAAGACTCTGTACAGTTACTCGGTGTAAATATTCATGTTTAAAGATAAGGGAAGTAATCTACCAAAGATCACACAGGACATCTGTGGAACAAGGGAGAAATGGTAACCTGGAGTCTTTGCTTGGCAGCAAGATTCAGTTTTACCTGTTCCATAAAATAATATAAACAAGTAGACCAAGGTTAATGAAAAAGCTTTCTAAACCACAGGTTAAATATGTAGTTTGAGGGTATCTCTGACTATCATAGATGGGTTTAAAACCATCTTTTAAAAATGTTAGGAAATAGCTTTGCACACTTGATTTCTTAAGTGCAGAAGGAAATGTCATTCTTGCAGCCTCTGCTTTTTCATCTGATTATTGCTGATGCAAATTACCAGTAGGAAATTCATAAATCTGCACTGCAGTGCTTGAAGTTTGTGCAAACAGCAACTTTTTTTTTGCAAATATATCTATCAATTCCAGCCCTGTAATGCAGAATGCTATTTTCTTACTGAAAGACTTCCCAAATCTTGGGTTGCCACAGACAGAATATCAAAATTTTAGTTCTTAAAAACTGTGCAACTATTTTGGATTTTGTTAGGTTCTTTCTGAGTGTGTAGAACACAGAATTTAATCTCAGTAGGTGGTTTGAGAAGATGGAAGTTGTACTTGGAGGGAAAGTTTCACTCCTGATCAGGAAGGGTAAAGATAAAACATTCAGCAAAACTTTTAATAATGGATCATTTTCCTCCTCTCTTGTAACAGGAGAAAATTAGAAAAGAACATAACGTGGGAAGAGGAAAAAGGAAACAAAGCTATAGAATTACTGAGCAAATCTTCTCTTGCATTTCAGAGGGAGGATTGGAGAGAAGTTGACATTTTAATATTTTGTAAATTACTCTACAACATGTTTTCTGATGAATCTAATCTGGAGCCTCTTCCAAACTGATATTTTATCCAATAATTTTTGGGCAAATGTATTATTAAGCCAGTAATTTAGTTTTAGCAGGTTTCGTGTTTCAGTAAATTAAAAAAAAAGAAAAAGCAGCCTAATTTCCAGAGTGAAAGGAATTGGACTCATTATTCCCCATGAACAGAGGTAAATTGTTTAACTAGCAAAACTCTGGATTGATTTTCATCCTGTATCTCAGTATTAAGTGTTGTTTACACTGAAAGATGCAAGAGGGAGAGTGGGATAAGGCAGGAGAAAGATGAAAATAAGTTTTGGATTGTCAGACTAACATTCCTACACTCCTGATATTTCCAGAAGTGACTCTTGGTTGTATTCTGGGCCATTTTGGGAAAATTCCTGATTGAATACAAGCGAATTTCCTAAATCCTTCTCTACCCTTCAGGCGACTTTAAGGATGGAAAGAACCCTCTCTTCAAGAGTAACCATCAGGTGACCTTCAACCCCATCCACCTGGTTGCCTCTTGGCCAGGAGCATTTACAATATTTCTGAGAGTGGCAGCACATTTTGTAATCCTGAGGAGCCTGATCAAGCCTGTGAGCTCTTCAGCTGCTGGGACGGGTAAGAAAGTGGGAATTCTGTTCATCCTGGTCATGTTGAAGTGTTGATGAACATCAGTTCAAGCCATAATGAGTGCTTCAGTCTGTTGCTTTTGATTGAAATCTAAAATTAGCTGTGTCTGCAAGAGTATTTACTGCCTTACTTTTGTATAAATCAAAGTTTAATATTCATTTATAAACACCCATCTACATATGCTGAGAAAATTTACTTAGAGAGAAAATTCATCATCATTACAATCTCACCAGCTTTATCTGAAATTAAGTTCTGAATCTCAGCTTAAACTCAAGCAGACAATTTCTGTGCAGAGACAATCTTTGCTACTTAGAGTTGGCCACACTACCTTTCAAGTGTTGGTGTTAATGCAGGAAATAGAAATATTCCCTTCCTTGTTCTTTTGTTATCAAATCACTTGGCACTTGACAAACTTCTGTGACTTGGCTCTTTGGGACAGCTGCTGAAATGGTTGGGTGAGGAGGGAGGTGGGGATCGTATTTTGGATTTTTGGCAGATGAATTCCATTGGCTGGTAGCTGAATGTAGGACTGGAGCAATGATAGACCCCATATAATCTGATTTAGGGTTATCAGCATGCTGGCTGTGTAGAGACTTTTAGGGCTCATCAAAGGGAATTGGAAACCCATCAGCTGACAATGGGGGAAATGTATTATAAATTGCTGAAAGATTTAAAATCAATCTGTTTTACACTGACTTAACTTGTGGCTAGAAAAACTGTCCTCCTTTAATTACAGAGCAAGCTCAATTATTCTGAGGCCTGGCTGTAGAGTGTTTACTTGACTTCCTCACTTTTGATGGCAAAAAGTTAGGAATTAGGCACTGACAGAGTGGGCTGAAGGATTTTCTCCAGCATTGGACTGAGCTCAGTCCATGACATCAGGTTTTGTGTACCCAGTCAAACACATCCACTATTACAAAGCAATCAGTCATTTAATTACTGATGAGAGCAAACAGAAAGCTCTCAAACATATCCAGGGCACATCAGTCTTTTCTTCTGTCTGTTCCCTCTTTTGTCTTTGAGCCAGACACCCTGGATGTCTTCTCTGCCTGGCACATACTCTTTATTTATATTGTAGTCCTAACACTGTTAATGTGCTCAATAATTTATAAGACAGATGACCTCAACATTAGGTGAGCTATTGAACAAACATCAGGGAGTGTTACATTCAGTTGAGGCACTGGAGGTTGAAAACCCCTCTGAGTCCACACACTCCAGAAAGCCCAAAAAATGCACAGAGGGAAGAGGCATCCCTGGGCTTCTGCACAGCCTTGGATTCTGTCCTTAAACATTGGAATCACACACTCAGGTGGGCGGACCCATTTTTGTCCTATTGTCTCCTCTTTCACTTCTGTGGCTAAAGGTATAATCTTGGCACACAAACCCTGTTTAAGTACTCTGTTACTAAGGAAACAAACTTGTCAAGTATGGACCGAGTGGGAATAATGGTGATTTATTTAGAAAAGGAAAGGTTTGTCATTTTAAGCTCACTACTACAAAATTGCTTTTTGATTACCTTCAAGCTTATTGCATTGTCTTGTCACAATAAACTATGGGAACAAGTGGAAAGGTTAATAATTGTGGGCTTTGTTCTTGTCAGTTATCCTGAAAAGATCTTACAGGACTTGCACCTTTAGCTCAAACAGAAGAAATTTCAGCAGGGCTGGAGCAGGATCCTGAGGTCCCTTTTTTCTCTTGTCGTTTTTATTATCCTTTTATTTCCTGTCTGCTTCCAAAGCCTGCCCAGCTGAGATGTGCAGATCTGTGGACAGTGAAAAGGGGGTACTCGGTGACACTGCTGAGGGGAGGGGAGGGGAGGCTCTTCACACAGTTTTTCCAGAGAGGGGAAGGAGGAGAATGTGAGCAGGAGAAGGGAAAGAGCAGGAGGTTTGAGAGTCCTTTGTAAGATCTCAACTTTAATACATCTTCTGAGCTATTTATTTTACTTTATTTTCAGGAAATCTATTTTGGTCCTGATAATCACATAAAAACCAATCTAAACAACTTCAGTGTTCTTTGACCTATGTCTAATGTGCTTTCTGTCAGAAAAAACTAACGTTAAATCAAGAACTTTCTCCTGAAAAAGCGGATCACTTTCCTGCCCAGGGGGGTGTTCACCAGGAAGTTCTGTTCCACTGTGAGCTGCCTAAAATTCTTTTGATTATTAGGGTTAAATGTTTGAGGAAGAATAGATCAAGAGGTTCAAATTGTTGAGTTTAGGGATTTTTAACAGAATGATTTGCATCAACAAATCACACTAAACATTTTCACAATATGACAACAATTTAGTATGATGGGAAGTTTTTGAGTTGGCAGATCATTAGAACATAGTTGGATTTAGGGTAAAGTTTTGAGGAGAAACACAAAGCCGTTATGTGCTTTTGAAAATGAATAGTTTTAGGGTTTTTTAGTCTGAAATGATGACTCCTTTTGGAGTTTTTATTGAAGCAAGAATATTTGAAATCTAAACGAAATGTTTCCCAGGGCTGAGGGAATTAATTCTCTTGCATAATTCACATCTTGACTTCCTGTTGTTATCTGGATTAGCAAAACTAAAAAACCTTGAAGTACTTCCCAACTTTCCTGAATACCTTTTGGAGACGTTGCCACTTTCTCTCAGTAGCAGCAGTCTCTCCTGCTTTCCAGAAAACCCTGAAGGCTGACTGGAGAAGTTAAAAAATCCCTGCTAATATCTGTCTACTGTCTTTTCCCATGTGCAATTACTCACCTCACATTTTGCTAGAAAATTAATAATACAGTAGTAAAGGATGCAGCATAAAGTATTTATGGCAAATTAAAACTCATCTCCAGAACAATTTATGAAATGGGGACATGGGCTACACCTGTTCTTCTCACTGGAGTGAACTGGGGAGGAGTTATTTATCTGTGGATATTATTTTATTAGCTACAAGTATGAATGCAGAATAAATGAATCACACCATAACAGGAGTTTTATATGTCAATTATGACCAGTTTGGTATTATTTGCTGCATTAGATTGAGGCTGGGTAGTGCTTGTGCTTAATGAGTGGGTTCATGCCCCTGGGCTGTGGAATCTGCAGGGAGGCTTCAAGCTGAAGGTGTGGGATTTGGTGCTCTGACATTTGGGCAGTTTTTAATGCAATAGCAGTGTCACACGCAGATATATCTTTATTTGTACTTTGGGAAGGACTGGAGGAATTCAAGGATGTTCTGTAGTCAATCAGCTGCCCTGTTCTGCAGCCCTTTTTTACCTACTCTTTAAGATTTAGATTTCTAAAAAAGAACTTAAAAAGACAATAATTTGACTCAATCTTTTGCAATTTTGTGCATCTCTCTTCTGACACCAGACTCCAGCCTGGGTGTTTGAGTGTGTGGCCATTCAATTCCAAACTCAATTTGTTTGCCTAAAATTCTATCTAGAGATGGCCACACCTTCCAGAGAGGAATCTCTTCAGCCTTCAGCCATGTTCCCACAGCCTGGCAAGAACAACTCAGCTGCAGAGCTTCCTTTTAAGGAGAATTTCCAAGCAAAGGCCCTGTAGGTTTGTTAGAGGATACCAGTGAATTGTTGAATAGTTAATTATTTGTTTGTTTCTTCTAAATGCTTTAGAATGTGTTTTTTATTTTAGTGTTTGGATGTTAAACACACTTCGGTGATCAAATGTTAAATCTTGTAACTTTGCTTCAAAATGCACTGACAGAAGTGATGATCGAGGATAAAGAAGATTTCACTGTCATGCTTGTAGTGAGCCACACTATCAAAGCAGCTTGCTGCTATCACTCTGCTGCCCTTCAGCCTGCTCAATCAATACCTGTATAAATATCTGTTCCAAGAGATGATCACAAGGCACTGCCCTGCTCACTGCTGGAGGCACTGCCAGGGAGCCACCACAGCAGGGCAGGGACAGTGGCCTTCAGAAAAAGCCACCAAGTCACAGAGCCTTGGACCATTTAAATATTTTCACCAAGGAAATGGCTCTTTGCACTTCCCCATGGCCCTTCTTACAAGCACAGCAGCCACTCTCATTGAAAGCCAGAGTGCATTTCAATAAAAGAACCCACTAAAAAGGATTAATATCACCCCCTTTGATGAAGAAACTCCTATTTCTAATCTTCATTTAGTGCCACAGCGATTGATTTCCTGCCCGTGCTGCGTGGGGCTGGCAGTGCTCCGGAATCCGTCTGTGCTGCCTGCAGCCCCACTGCTCTGATCTCTCCAGGTTCCCTTGCAGCTCGATTAGGTCCTGCTGGGTGTGTGTTAGACCTCCTCAGCAGAGCTGCACCTGGGCATTTGATCACAGCTGAGTTCCAGCTGTAAGGAACACCCAACAAAGCCACGTCATGCAGGGAACAGACTTGTCTGGCTTCCTGTTGCTGTAGTTACCATGTCTAAAGGAAAAAAAAAGCCATGGGAAACCCTGGCTGGAGTTTAGCAGGATGTGCCGTTGACTAAAAGAGACTTCATTGTAAGGATGAAAGTGGATCTGTGAGCCCCCAGTGATTCCATCAGTCTGAGAGGCACTGCTGAAAGGGGCAGGTGTCCAAAGCTGAGAATCCTGGAGTTTCCTGTACTGCATTTTCATTTTTGCATTGAATTCATTCTGCAGGAAAGAGCACAAGGCAAAGGCAACATTTTCTACCTAAAATTTCCTGTCTTATAATGGACTCACAGCATGGTTTGGGTCAGCAGGGAATTAAAGATAACCTAGTTCCACCCCCCTGCCATGGGCAGGGACACCTTCCACTCCATCAGATTGCTCCAAGCCCCATCCAACCTGGCCAAGCTTCTCTTTAGCATGGGACCAACGATGTGCTGTCTTCAGATCTGTCATGAAGGTCTTCTTCCACCTTTTTGGGTTCCCTTGGGAGCTGGTGGATGGAAACAGGCAGCTCCATGGAACAATTCTGAAGAGCTTTGGGGAGGCCCCTGTTCTCTCTTCACTAAATAGCCTTGGCAGCTCGTTTAGACTTGCTGCCCTGAAATATGAGGTGAGATAGATCCCCCTGAGGTGCCCTTGCCAGCTGGCCAGCCCACAGTGCATCAGCAGGGGCCAAATCCTGCCCCAGGCTGCTGGGTCCATGCCTCGCTCAGAGGGGCACTGTGGCTCCAGGAAGCTGCTCTGCAGTTTCTCTTACAGCAGCAATGCTGTTTGCACTCTGCCCATGTGGCTTAAATAGTCAAGGATTAATTCTTCTTCTCTAATTTGACATTTAAGTTCCTTGTTCGTGCAGTAAAGTTCCGTGCTTGAACCTTGTGCCTTTTTAGAAGCTGATACAACCCTACACTGTGTATAAAATCACTGGAAATATAGTTGGGAGCAATGTTTTTCCTGCCCCAAGACCAACTATACCTAGAATTATACAGATGCTATCAGCATCAGAATGTGATCACTGCTCAGAATCCTGAATAACACAGCCATACAAAGGCTTTGGGACTGAATCCCCGTGGGGAACTCAGCTGGGATGTGTAGGATTATAGCTTACCTGCTTTAAAAATATATGTTCTTTTCAAATTTCTCTGGTTTTCAGAGTCATAAATAACTTTCAGGCCTTTGTAACATTAAAATTGTTACCTGAAGACCAGGAATGATTTATTGAAGAATAAAAAGAAGTCCATCTCCATGACATGAGCCTCTGTAAATATCTTAGATGTAATTCCATAAAGGTAGATGGCATCATTTCAATTTTTCTCTGCTCAAGTGGCAGTAGCCCAGCAGAGGGAACAAAAGGCAGGAGGCAGGATGTTTTAGAAATAAATCCAATTAAATTTCTGTATGTGGATTGATTGCATTTTATTTACCCAGACATAAACCAGATTCTAGATAATCAAACCTTTGGCTTGTTGCACTATATTCGATTATTCCCAACAAGTTGTTTTGTGGGAGGCACAGTGTACATGAGCTGATTTTGTAACTCGTTTTGCTTTCCTCACAAGCCAAGCTGGAGTAAACAGGAAAGGTTTGGGCTTGCTGAAAGGTGTTTTGGTAAGATTATTTTCCCTGCAGCACTCTGTGCCTGCTGTTCAGGGACACCAGGGTACCACAAACAGTAAGGTTTGTGTTAGGAAGCCTCTATTTGGTTTCAATAATCAGTAGCTTTGATATCTAATATTTTAAAAAAGATTTAACAAATGGTTTTAGGGGGAACACCAAGATGAAGTTCCAGGATTTGCTGTTGCTTTTTCTCTCTTGCTGGTTTAATACTTTGCTGTAATAGACTTGCTTTAGGTAAGAGATTCACACTGGAGCTGAAATCAGAGCACTTTTTGTGGTGGGAGGATGGGTGGAGGGCAGGGGTGAGGAGGATTGGCAAAGCTGGAAATGCACTTCTGGTATTCGGTTCTAAATCATGTGTGATGGTCGGAATGGACAGATCATAAAGATCTTAATTTCCAGATGGGTTTGTAGGATGTCTTTGGTGATGACAGCTGATTAGCAGGATCACCAATCTAACTGCTGTCTCATGAATAATTTTCCTGAGGTTTTTAACCCTATTTCTGCTGAAGGTCAGTCTTGGTTTTAATGTAACTTTGCAAGAAATCTTGAAATCTTCCTAAGCCTCACACTTTTTTTCCTTATCTCCTCTGTCTCTCCTTGCCAAAAATATTCACCTTTTCTAAGTGGTATCATTTTTCTTAGAAAATACACAGGACATTTTCATTTTGAAAATCATCCCTTTTAATGGTATTTTAATGTCTTCCCTATATTTCTTCCTCTTCAAGCACGGAGCAAAAGTCCTTCACAGTTTTGTGACAAAGCAGCGAGCTTTCCCTGGGTGCTGAGAAGAGTCAGCACATAAATAAACACAACAGGCTCATTAGTGGGGGCTGTCAAATGTCAGTAATGGCTGAGAGTTGCAGCTTTGTATATAATAACCTACTTTATTAAACAAGGGTGAGTTAGGATGCAAGGGCTATTCCCTGGGCTGCTTAAAAAGTGCCAGGACATCTTTAGCTTCCAGATGGAAGAACCACCAGAGAGTAGCAGGAGGAATCTCAGTTTAAACACCTCATTTGAAGGTCAGAACCTCTAACAGTGTAGCAGAAGAACATTGCAGTGTCAGCATTGGTTATGAGCCCAGGGCCTAATGTAGGCCTCCAAACCATGACCTTCTACACCAGAGGCAAGAATGTTACCAACTGAGCCCATCTGACATTAATTAAACCCTCATTAAAAAGGAGGGCTCTTTTCCTGGGCTGAAATGTGATTTCCTCGGCAAGGTTTTGTCATGCATATTTTATTACGAATTTTAGCATGTGGACTATAGACCCTGTTCTGATCTTTTGGAATCACTGCACATGGCATATGTTTCCTGCAGATGGGAAACAAAAAAGGGAGAGAAATATCCATATTCATTTGTTCTGGTGTGTAGGATAGGTGGCTGTGGAATGACATTCAGCTGAAAGGGAGAAGTTTAGGATGTGTTACCACATGGGAAATATTCCATAGGGCATGAACACACAAACTCTGCAAGATTTAAGTTACATGTGAGACCTCTGGATTATCCAGAGGTTGAAAATCACCTGGCAAGAGAATCTGGGAAAAGTCCCAAGCCCATTTTGTTTATTCTCATGAGCTCCTCAGGGAAGCAGAGTTACTCACAGACCTGTTTTACCTGCACTGTAACACATTTTCTCCTTCAAAGCAGCCAAGACTTACAGCAAGTACAGGAAAGCAGCAAGGGAGAGTTCAATGTTAACAGTGTCTTCATTTGTAACATTATCTGAAAGATTTATCAGAATCATGAGGTTCTTTCCACTCTGGTGCTGCAGGGATTGGCTGTTTGGGTACTTCACAGGAGCTTGGGTGCCTGGGCTAGTCTTAGTTTTGCCATTAATTCTGCATTTAATCCAATTTCTCCATCAGTAAGAAAGGGGGAAGGTCTCCAGACAAACCCAGAGCCATGTAGTGCTTTAGAGTGACTGCCCAATATTCCAGAATGGCAATGCAGCCCAGAGGAGCAGCCTTCCCTCCTGCTTTGGCAGCAGGTACAGGATTCAAGCACTGACTCGGGGACTGTGACCCGGCTGAGCCGCGGGAATTCCTTCCAGCAGAGGCCAGCACTTCTTCCAGCTGTGCTCAGCGTTTGCTGCTTAGCCGGAGCAGGCTGAGAGGAAAGCTCCCATGCCTGCGATGTTTTGGTGTCTGAAGCACCTGTCTAAAGTACAGATGCTAAATAAATACAAAATCAAATTTCACTCTCTCAGATAATAATCCCTTTAACAGCACTGACTTAATTAATCTGTCCTTAGCTCATTTTTTTTATACATTGCCCCTCCTAATCACAGCTTTTCAGTTTCAGATACTTTTGTATTTTCCTCCCATTCAATGACACACTTTCAGCTCTTTCTTTCTAGTAGGCAATGTACAGCCAAACCTCTGCTCCTGTCTCTTTTTCTGAGAGGACAAGATTCATCACTCAGGATTTCTTGACCCTCTGAGGAAAGAAGCTGATCTTTCTTCCTTGCTCAGTGGGAATCCCTAATGCCAAGACACACTTCACTGGGAAATCAATATAAATAAAAAGCAGTGAAATGTCTTTGTTGTGCAGCAACCCCTTTGCATTGCTGGTGAGCTCGTGCAGAGGGCACATCCCAATCTCCAGCCTAACTGAGCAAGTGGCAACACCATTGATTCAGAGTCCATCTGACTTCCCATCCTCTCCTGCACATCGATTCAGCCCAATTCCCCCTCTCAGCTTGACCCCTTTGGTCAATTGATTAATCATCAATATTACTCACCAAAGACAGCTACAATTAAACAGACATTAGATGACTTCCCTTCACATTTAATAACGCTGAGCTCAATCAGACACCCAACACTCTTCTTCCTCAAAAGATTTTAACCAATATCCAGAAAGCAAAATCCTGTAAATCCAGCACCTGCTGCAAACCCCTGAATGGTTGGACACTTTGTTAAGCCCTGAATTTCCTCATCTGGCACCTTTGTGCTATTGAGCTGCTGTGACTGAGATGCGTCTGTACCTCAGAGCAGCCCACAGGAATTGTCTTATAATGTAAAGGAGCTGGTTCCTACAGAGACAGAAATGTGTTTTATTGATCACAGCAAGGAGAATATCCATGGGAAAACTTAAAATCTGTGAGAGGGTTGGCTGTAAACCAGTGACATCAGCCCCTCAGCTGCTGTATCTTGAATTATCTGGCTAAGACTCCTCAGATCACCTCGTTTCATTTGGTGGGCTTCTCCTGGTCCTGTCTTACAGTACTTCTAAAGTCTGAGCAAGATTTACTTGTCTTTCTTCCCCCAAAGCCTGTGAGTTTCCTCAGTGGGGTTCTGAGCAGTTCAGCCCCAGGGTGATGTAGTGCTCTGTGAAGGGAGGTCCCATATTACATTTCCATAGAAATAAGTACAATACCTCAACCCTTGAATTTGCATTAATTCATGTGTAGATTAAAAAATTCCACATTTTACCCTCTGCCCATGGTCAAATTGAGGCATTTTACCTTTACTGGGTGCCAACACCTATGGCAGGTGAGGGCAGTGGAGGAGGAGATGTTTTGTTCTTGGAGTGTATTTGGTGTTCCACAGACTCACAGGTGGTTCAGGATAAAACAGTAAGCCAGCATTCCTCTGTGGGTGCTGAAACTGAGCCTGTTTTACTGAAGAGAGAGTAGGATTTATCTGTTAAACCATGCCATCAATTGATACTAAAATACTTGAATAAACTTAGAGAAATAGAAAGAAAAAAATTACAGATGGGAAGCAATAGAAAGACTTGTCATTATCATAGTCTGGTGAAAGTTTCCTTTCTTGTATGCATTCATCATCCAAAGACTCACTGTTTTTATAAATTTCCTGCCTGGCAAGTTTTTCATCCCCAGATTTCTAAGAGGGTTGAAGCCCTAGAACATATATTTAGTGCCTGCCGACAGGTCCCTAATTATGGTTTGATTAATCACAGCAGTGCCTGCACCTGCCTGTGCAAAACATCTTGATTTCTGCTTTGTGACCCATGCAGGATCTGGGGACGAGCGTGGCTGTAGCTGGGAACACCCACCTTGGTTTGCTGCCCTGCTGTCAGCTCTGCTCCTGCCCTGGCCACAAGGAATTCTTTCTCTTTTGTGGGAATTGCTGCTTCTTTCTTTGCTGATGCTTCTGGAGGGGCTGGAAGCTTTTCTCAAGAGTGAAAAAGGGCTAAAACCTGGTTGTGTTAACAGCTGATTTTTACACACTGTGCCTTCCACAGCAATGGATTCCCATGAGCCCTGTACCATTGCTGGGAATATTCACAGGGTTTCCCCTGGATATGGGGAAATTGTCTTTTGAAAAACCATTAAAAACACCAGGAAACCTCCTAGGTCTGGAATTCCTGCAGCCTTATAGGGATGTGCAGAACTGTGACTGTGATGGGTTTTCGTTTCTGAACAAATGCAAGAGATTTTTTTTCCCTCTTGCTTTATTTAGGAGAATTCTTCAGGAACCATTAGGGCCAAACCAGGCTCTTTTCTAGGATGAAGATCAGGGTGGGACTTTGCACAGGGCTCAGCTCAATGCCCTGAAAAAGGAGAAGGAATTCATGGGGCACTTGAGGAGAACATGAAACCCCAAGCCATCTCCAACTGGGAAATACAAAGAGCACAGAGAATCCAGTGAACTGCCTGTGTTGGGAAGGGACTCAAAGGAGAGGTTATAGAATAGTTTTCTGCAGAGCATCCTTTTTTCATTTTTCAGAGAAAGACTGACAAATGAGACACACTTGGAAGGGATCCAGACAGAACTGAGAAAAAAAGTCTTTTTTATAGCACTGAGATGAAAGGTCCAACTGAAACTGCTGTTAGTGAGGAATGGGAGCAAAACACATCAGCTTTCACCTAATGGTTAAGAATTTGCTGTTCAATTTCCTAACCAAAATCTGGAGGAAATTTGGATCTACACAAAATTGGCGTAGATCAAACCAAAGCAGATCTTACATTTTTCACCCTGAAATGAAAACCAGGGGGTCACTTAATCCAATACCAAACATTCTCTCTGACCTTGGAATGAAATGTTTTCTGATCAAGGTCTTGTAAAGGTAGCCAGGGAAATGAAAACAGCTCCTCCTGTTTGATTGACCAAACAGGAGGAGCTGTGCCATCTGCCTTTAATCCTGCAATTTTGAGACCCAGCCTCTTCCTGCTCCAAGGAATAAATGTCATTCTGCATATAAATAATAAATAAATAAATGTCATTGCCTCATGCTGAAATCTATTCTTGGATGGAATGCCTAGCGTGGTCCTTGTTGATGCTGGCATTTCTAGGAGTGGTTCTGGAGCTCTTCTTTCGACTCCGGTGCACCCTAAATATTTCCTTTCCCCTCTCCCATTCAAGAATGCCATGTCCAAACAATGCTTTTGAAACACAAATTTGAATATACATGGAATTACACTGACCAGCTCTACAACTGGAAGAGTCTCAGGGCGTCATCACCTTCATTTTGCAGGAATGAAGAACAATTCTTCCAATAAAGCTCACCTCCCAGCATTGCATTTTCTTCCAAACAACACAGGCTCTCATACTTCAGGAAAATGTTTCTGGAGATAAAAAAGAGCTCCATCCAACCCACCATTTCAAAAATAAAACAAAACTTTTGTTGTGGGTTTCCTATTTTGGACAGACAAAGGCACATTTTTCTTTGGAATCTGTAAAGGACAGAGGATGTGCTCTGTTTGACATGGGGCAGGGGTGCCAGGACTGCCCCAGCTGGGTTGGTTGGACTGAAATAAAGGGTCAAATATTATGGAGAAGAGAGTTCAGGAAATCTTTTTAGCTTGTATGTGGAAGGAAGTGGCTGCTGAGTGATGCTGCTCCCCATGGTGTCAGAACACTGCATGGAAATGGTGTAAGTGGGACCTGGATGTCTGGGAAGAGACAAATCCCTGGGGCAGCTCTTCGTACCTTTAGGTATCTAAATACCTTTAACCACCTGCCTTGTGTTAATATGGTCCAATGAAATATTAGGCAGATGAAGTAGGTAGGTAATTTGATTTAATCTGTTAGTGTCAGAAATCACAGAAAACCTGATTTCAGGTCATGTATTTTTTAGCTATTTTCAGTGGATCTTTTTTTATTTGACTTTTATTTTGAAGCTCCTGATTTTAGGCTGTTATTTTAAACTTCTCTCAGCTGGTGATTCTGATTGCTTTTCAAACCTTCTATTTTCCAACCTTTGTACTCTTATGCATGAATCCAGGCCAAGTTCCCTCCTTCTGTTCGCTTTCCAGTGTCTTTGAGCTTTAAAATAAGCAAAATGCAGTTTGGGGCTGCTGGGGCTGGGAACCTTGGTAGACACCAAGATAAGTTTCTTTTGTTAATTTTTTTGATTGGCCTTTCTACATTGGATGAGCCACCATCCATGTGGATTGTTCCCTACACCTCTGCCTTGTTTAGCTGAGAAAATTAAAATACAATGTGCACAGGATTTTTGCCTGCAATGCAAAGTGGATGCTGTCACATAGCACGAAGAAATTAAGAAGGGAGCAAATTTTACAGCTCTCCTGTGATCATTGTTCAAAGGAGAATTCTCATGAAATGAGAATGAAAATCTAATTGATGGCCTGATTCTCCATGGCTGTGCAGCCACCCTTCCCTGCTCTGCCTCTAATAAATTCTCTCTGCCTTCACCCCCACATAGGCAAGAAAAATCCATGTGACCAGATAGGGAGACCTTTAAGAAAAGACCAATATTTGCATATCTATTATGGCTGTACTCAGTGTTATAGTTGTTTCATTAAAATTTCTATTTGGATAATATGTAAGGTCAATACTGTCACTGTTCTGGAAAATTCATTTATTTTAAAATTAAAGCTAAGCACAGCAAGTACCATTCTCCTCGTGCCTTCTGAATAAATCCCCTGAGCTTGACAGGGTCAGTAAGCAAAAGCAGAATTGGGCCCAGTGTGTTTAGAGATGGGGGTCTGTGGCAGAGAAAAACAGGCTAATTACATGGATCCCAATTTTCTAGGTAAATCACTTGTTAGAGATGCTCTGTGCTCCTGCTTTTTGATATTCAGGGGATGGTTATTATTTCAGCTGGGTGCCTACTGAGGTCCATTAGCTTTTACACACCAGTTAAGGTTGTCAGTTGCTGGGATTGAATCTACACAAAGAAATACCTGGGATTACTTAAAAATATGGTGCTTCCCTAAGGTTTCCAGCTTTTAAACCTCAAGCAGTCATTTTCACAGGAATTTGTCTGTTGAGAAGGCTGGAGATGGGAATTCTTATCCCAGAAGAGGAATGGGATCACTGCTCTTGAAGCCAGGTGACTTCAGTGGGTTTCCTGGTCTGGTTTTGGGTCATGAACATCTTTTAGGGCCTGTGCCTTGTCTGGTTTCAGTATTTCCAGGGTTTGGGCTCTTTTGTGTGGTCAGTTGCTGTTTACAACTATTGTTTGACAATCCTTAAATGGCATCTGGTTCAGTTCTCAGAAATCAGGGAAGTAGAAGAAATGATCTAGGACAGCTACTCTGGAAGTCACCTTCAAAGTCTTACAATAATATATAAAAAGCAAAACCTATTTTCAACATCCACAAGGGAAATCGTGTATTAAGGTGGATCTGTTTCAATTTTAACATTTCTGGTGTAAAATTGTAGTTTTTTTAAAGGCTTCATTTTGTGTACAGGAAACTGGTATGTATCTATTGAGTCCTACTGAAATCACTAATCTATCTGATAAATGATCATGTTTATTAAATAACCCTAAGCTGGTTACCTTCACTTTCACCCTTAAGGCTTGAAAGCATCAGCTGGTGTCTGTTACCCTTTTCCAAGGTGTTAGTGGTCTCTTATATGTCAGATGAGCTCAGTGGCTTTAATCCCTGTCCCAGATGTGCAGAGCACAAAGAGCAGGATCTCAAGCAATAATCTCTATGTCAGTCTCCACAGACAGAGACAAGACTACACTCACCCAGGGGAGAAAGGGCCTTTCTTGTCAGCAAAGGTTTTTCCCCTGGCAGAAAAGGAATATTTGCATTAATGCTTACAGGGCATGGTCCTTTCTCCAGGTTGGTTTCTGAAAGGTAATTTCATTTGTAGATGAGAGTCTGGGTGAAGTGAGAGTCTGCAACAAAGAAATGTCTAAACCCACCTTTTTCATTCAGCTCCAGATCCTCATAGTAGGATAAAATGACTTTTTTATAGGAGACTGGATCCCAAAGGTGGGATTCATCCCATTGAATTTAAGGATCTAGAAGTTAGCTGCAGGTACTCTTCAGAATTATGAGAAAGAACTGGTTTCTCCAGAGGGTGAATCAGTGGCACAAGAATTTTCTTTCAGAGTCTATGGCAACTTCAATTTTTAGAAACCCAGAGTTAGACCATGGGAAACCCTGATAGAAACCTGATAAAAACCTTGATTGGAGGGAAAACAGGCATTGAAGAACCTCAAATCCACAGCTTGATTGCTGGACTATCTTCCCTTATTAAATCCCTGATCCATTAATGAAACCTAGATGTGCAAGCAGCTTCATGCATGATGATATTTGGGGGATCCTGGGAATGCAGAAGGTTTAGAATGAGCAACCCACAGTGGCTTTAGCTGCTACACTCAGAAAAGCCACCAGGGCAGTGCTCAGTACCCTGGGGATATTCTGCAAGGAAGCCCAAAGCAGCAGAAACTTGCACCCTGCCAGTTTTTCTGTGCTGTAGAAATCAGGGACTGGTCTTCTTTGCATGAGGTTGTGCTAGAGTGAGCCTTAGGCCATCATTGTGAAGGCAGAGGACCTGAGAGAATTCAGATCTCTGCTCAGATCTTGTAATCAGAACTCAATAGTTATGAAACTCAAGGCCAGAAATGACTGCTTCAATTGTGTTTCAAATGTCATAATTTTAATGCTAAATGCTGGTTGAATGTAGCCAGCAAAAATACAGAAAATCAAACATTTGCTGCTGATCCAGAATCAGGTAAAGTTTCTGTTAGGGATGTGGAATTATTCCTGTCAAAAAAAGATTAAATTGGACAGCATTTCAGCAATCACCGGTGTATAGGTATTTATCATCTCATTAGAAATTATTAAAGTGGGGTTATTTTAGCTTAGTAAATGCCAAGGTCTAAGAGAAACCTGAATGATGGTAAAATGAAATCATCACTTTAACATCAGTGAGCAGGAGTTGTTAAAATTGTCATTTCTTTCCAGTGCTTCACCCATGAGTTGAGAAATCCAATATTATCGTTGTAGCAACCAGTGTTATCACAGGGGAATAGAAAGGAACACCTGGATGCAGAAAATCCACGGCATTGACCTGAGCAGGCCAGACTGTGATACTGGCCAGGACTGGGAGAGAGGGGGTGAACGAGGCTAAAGGCCAGATTTGAATCCTGATAGGATAAATCAAGCTCAGAGGGGGACTGGGAGTCCTGAGGATTCCTAACCCTGGCAGCAAAGGGATTCTCTAAGCTGCACCTTGATCGTTCTTCTGGGCCGGGAGATGAAGGCTTTGCTGATTGGGATGTAGGGACAACAGCACTGCAAAAAGTTCCAGAGGATTTTAACACTAAGCCTTGCTGCAGGGAAAGAACTGTGGCAACATTCATTAAAAAAGAGAGGTGAAAGAAGTGAGGTGTCAGTCCACGAGCAGCCTGGTGAGGAAGGTGCAGGGATGTGGGGTGTGACAAAGAGAACCCTGCAAACAGAAGCACACACTGGAAAGGGGAGCACCCTGCTGTTTTGAAAGAGGAGTATTAGTCAAATAAATGCAACTTTGTGCCTGGCACTAATGAAGCAGATTAATAAATGCAGCCCATATGGCCATGGAGATTCCCTTAGCCTAAATATTGCTAATGAATATTTTCAGAAAGTGGTGGTTACACTCAGACATTTTTCCCCGTCAGAGTGGCCTTGTACATGAGGTAACTGTAGTGTTTATCCTCATGCATCAGATGCATCATCCCTCTGTGAAATAAGTGCTGTTCCCACTTCACAGACAGGAAAAGTGAACCAGAAGAGCAAAGACCAACATTTACAAAAGCCACCTCTAAGGTGAGGCCTTGATTTGAATAATCTCAGAGATTATTAAAAATAGCCAAGATTTAGACAGGAATGAAGCCATGGAAAGGGTCAAGAGTAGCACTGGGGTTAGAGTGCAGTGTCCTGGTGTCAGCTCGTCGTGCCACTGTGGGTGTTGCTGAAGAGGTTATTTGCTACTGCTCATTAGAGCCAGTTCTGCTGCAGGCTGGGACTGCCCAACAACTGGTGGCAGTCCCCACAGTGGCAGAGGCCTTCCCCTAAACATCCATCTGCAAATAAATGACTCCTAACCTTAGCACAAATGTTCCAGTGGCAGGACTCCAACACAGGCTGTGGAAATCACATCTGTTTAACTCTGTGAGCTGGATGGGTTTGACCTCCTGACACACTGGCTGATTTTCTGGCCCAGTGCTGCTGGTGTCCTAAAGGGAGGCCAGTTCACATTTAAGTTCAAAATTACAGCTTGGCTGCTCAGGTTCAGGCAGTCAGAGGCTGTCTTGGTTTGGATAGACAGCTGTCTGCTAAGGAAGGCAGGAGCCTCCCTTGAAGAGGTAGACCCCTTCCCTTTTAATTATTATAATTTTGAAAATCAGGGGCTCTCAGGGAAAGATGTAGGAATAGGAATAACAGCTCTTTACTAGGAAATTTTTAAAAAAATAATAGTAGTAAAAACACAAGCAAACAAACAAAAAGAAAACACTGACAGAGTCAGAACACAACCTGACACCCTGTTGGTCAGGGTGTTGGTAGCAGTCCAGTCAGGCCCTCCTGCAGTGACAGATGTGGTTCTGTTGAAGCAATGATCCTATAGAAGGGTGTAGTTTCCTCTGAAGGTCCAGTGGTGGTGAGATGGGTCTGGTGTTCCTCTGGGAATGCAGTGCACACAGGCTGTGCTGGTTCTGAATCCCAGGGTTTATCCAGGTGGGAATGCAGTGCACACAGGCTGTGCTGGGCTCTGAATGCCAGGGTTTATCCAGGTGGGAATGCAGTGCACACAGGCTGTGCTGGGCTCTGAATGCCAGGGTTTATCCAGGTGGGAATGCAGAGCACACAGGCTGTGCTGGGCTCTGAATGCCAGGGTTTATCCAGGTGGGAATGCAGTGCACACAGGCTGTGCTGGGCTCTGAATGCCAGGGTTTATCCAGGTGGGAATGCAGAGCACACAGGCTGTGCTGGGCTCTGAATGCCAGGGTTTATCCATTGGGAATGCAGTGCACACAGGCTGTGCTGGGCTCTGAATGCCAGGGTTTATCCAGGTGGGAATGCAGTGCACACAGGCTGTGCTGGGCTCTGAATGCCAGGGTTTATCCATTGGGAATGCAGTGCACACAGGCTGTGCTGGGCTCTGAATGCCAGGGTTTATCCAGGTGGGAATGCAGTGCACACAGGCTGTCCTGTGTTCTGACTCTCAGGTTTTATCCAGGTAGGAATGTATGGCTTCTCCCGCTGTGTAGAGCATCTCCCAGTGGAATGATGTAATTTTATCAGCCCTGCAGTGAGCCTCGATGGCCCATGAACAGCAGAGATCCACTGGAGGGAGGATAGGTTGTGGAAGAGATAAAGAATCCTGCCCCACCTGTTTTTAACAGATAGAACACATACCTCTGGTTACATCTTACAACCCAAAACAGGGGCAAAACCAGACTGGTTTCTCTAATGGAGCTTCAGTCAGCTGCTTATTTGCTGCACCGACATATCCACAACCATAACAGGATCACCAGCTCCAGGCAGCACAAGGAGCTCTTGTTCTCCTTTCTCCTCTCACAGGTTTCTCAGCCTTCTCCCCCCACATTCTTCCCTATCATTTTGATATCTGTGTCCCTACATAGCCCTGACCAGACAAGATAGGGGTTTTTAATTTGTTCTCTAGAAAGGGCAAGCATTAGCTCTAAATGCCTCTGAAAATAACTCAGTTGTTTTCTTTCTTTAATGATTTCTAGAAGTTGTCTTCAGCTGAGCAGTTTAGGTTGAGCATGTGCTGCATGTTCAGTCTCTATTTTCTGTTAGCTGACTTTCCATGTAATGCTGCTTTTTGGATTTTCTGTAAGAGTGAGTTATTTGGCAATTCCCTGCCAAAGTGTTAGTGTCTGAGGTGGTGAAGTGGCTGCAAACATGAACACCCTTCTGTTGTGTTTGTGAGTGCAAATGTGTACTTAAAGACACGTTACTTTGGAAAACCAGACTAAAAGTACACATTTATCCTGAAATAATAAGGAGAATTCACCTCAACACCAGCACATGAATAGCTGTGTGTTAATGCTTTTATCTGCATGTGCAGGTGTGTGCTGGAATAACTCAGAAATGCACCTAAAATCATTCACCATCGAGGTGAAGGGCAAGGTGAGAGAAAAACCAGATGCATCCCCTGTCTCCAAGGCAATACCCTGTGGAAGGAGACAGACCAGCACAGCAGGTAGCAAATGTCTTTTTCCAGGGCATGGAAGTGACTGGTGTGTAGGCAGGCATGAAGGAAAAGCCCTGCATTACTTTTATTGTCAGTCTGCCTGTCAACTCCCTTCTAGGCAGGACCAGGAGCATGGAAAATAGACCAACATTTGGCTTCTTTTTGTGTGTATGTCTGAAGCAGCAATTCTTTTTTTACAAAAATGTACTTGGTTGTGTCCAAGGTTAAATGTCCAAGGCTAAGATAACCCTACAGAGGGCAGTAAAAAGGGGAAAGAGAGAGTTATCCCTTCTTAACCCAGAGTGGAGAGATTTGTTCCTTCCATTCTCAACTGTGTTGGGGCCTTAGTTATTCATGGAGAGGAATGTCTTCCATTCCTTGCTGCACTCTGTGCTCTTGGTGCAGGGCAGCTGGAAGTAAAAGAGAATTAAAGGAACAGGCAAGAGAGAAGAGAACTAGAGCAGATGCTGTGTGTGGATTTTTCATCCACTTTCACATTGCTAAAGGACAAGAGAGAGATAGGAAAGGGGAATTCTCCAGCTGTAACAGCTGCTGGACAGAGACCACTTGCTTTTCCCTGATGCTCACGGATGTCACTTCTCTTTCATGTCAAGCTGATGTTGCCCTTGAGCAGGGTGACAAGGACAACAGCACCCACATCATGGGGAGGTTGCCCAGGAAGCCCAGGCTCTTGGATGGGAAGTGATGCTGTGCTGGCTTTGCTGAGGTGTGTCTGTGGCCCCTCAGCCGGTCCAGGATTGTGAGAGCCTCCCATGGACAGGCTGAGAAATAAAACATTGCATCATGAAATGACAAATAACAGAGATGGGTTGTATTACCATCCCCCAGTGGATGAGAGCTCTGGGATAGGAATGAACATCACTCCTCAGCTATTCATTATTGCAAAGGTTCCTCCCTGTGTTTGTCACACAGCTGAGGCTGGACACTGGAAGTTCCAGCTGCTGGCAGTGTTTCCACAGCAGTTTAATTCTTCACAGAGTTCCCACTTAGGGCAGTTCTTGGACTTTTAGTATTTTTGGTTTCCTGTGGTGAATGGTGAATTCATCTTTCAAAGAAGCTTTTCTTTTCAAGATGAACAGTAAAGCAAAATAAAAAGGTTTTAACATTACTTATACAAAGTGGATGGAGCATTTCAGCCAATTTATATATATATATAAATAGAAGAGTTATCTTTTATCGATTTCCCCTGTATCTTAAAAAAACTATATCAATTTGTCTCTTTCAGGCAGGGTTGCCTGAACAGTAGGTTTATTTACATTTAGAGTTTCACTGTTGGCAAGAAGTGGTTTCACGTTAGGCATTCGACTATTTGACCAGCAGATTTTGCTGCCATCATTTTAAAAAGAGGTGAGCATCATTAAAAAAAATCCCTCCCCGGTTTAAAATGGACAATAAATACAGGTAAGAGTTTGCACAGAGGAACCAGGCTGCCCAGTGCACAGGTACTTAGCTGGGTGCCCTGGTCACAGGTACTGGGTTTGTATCTGGTTCCCCAGTGTGCTGTGGAATTTGAATTCTTCTCTTCACACAGCATGGACAAGCTCTCATACTCGTTTTACTTCAGGCTCTTTTGCAAAGGCAAATGGCCCTGCTGGAAACTAATCAACATAATTCTTTACTCTTCACAGAGGTCTATTAGCAATCATTGCTGTGGTCTCGGGCTATAAATGGGGACAAGAATACTCCTAAATTAAAACCCAGCAATGTTTTGTATTTTTCCATAAAATATTCTCGCCTGGGCTCGTCTCTGGCCAGCCTCTTTGGGGCTTTTTGTGTTTTCTGTTTTTCCCTAGATGCTGTAGCTGGCTGTCAGATGGGGAGATGCTGCTGAGAATATTGAAAAAGCTCAAACGAGAATGAATAGGAAAACACAAACTCTAATGTCACTGCTCTTGCAGAAACCCTGCACAGGCTCTTCCTATAGATGTGAACAGCAAACAAATATTAGTTTTATTAAATGAGACACAGACAGTTTCTATGCTGCCTGCCAATGGAGAAGACAGTAATTGTTTTCACCATACAAAGACAGCCACAGCTTTTATGGTGTAAAATCCTGCTGGATACAGAGTGCTGCAGATTTGTCATGACTAAGCTGAGCAAAGCTGTTCTCGGTGCAGACTTTATCTAGTTCTAGCTCTACAGAAATTTGGTTGTCTCAAAGGTTACAATTAAAGGACCAGTTTGTGTTAAACAAGCAACTCCTTTATAGTGTGAGAGTGCAACCTAAGTGATTTGCCAGACCCCAGGAGGGAACTCTGTGGAGTAAGGGTGTGTGGTGTTACATACCCAGGTGACTGCAGAAACACTGCTCAAATTTCTATATTCTACTGAGTATTTGTGTTGAGAGCAGTTTACTTAACTGATAAACACAAATTTGGCTAAAATTTCCCTGTGTCTCAAAGGGAAGCCATTTGGTTTCCATCCCTTGCCCTGGCTTCTCTGAGAGTGAGGGGATGGAAGCTGTGGTGTCTCCCACGCCTGCAGTCAAACTGCATCACTGCCCATTTGGGTAGGATTTAAACCTAAAACGAGGTTGAAAAATGGAAATTCTCCTGTTTTACAAGGGCTTGCCCATTTATCGAAATAAAAATTATAAGGTCCATTAATTTGTGCGTATGTAAATTAGGACGTGGAGAGGCTTTGCTGATCACCAGCAGGAGCATGTGATGTTCTCCGTGGCAGCCATGCCAAGGATGAAATGTGTTGATTGCCTCCAGGGTTAACCCTGCAGCTTTCATGCCGTGCAGAAGCAGCTTGTTCTGCTCACCATGTGGCTCTGGAGCACAGGCAGGAAAGGTCACACGAGCAATCAAGATCAGCATATCCCTCCTCAGGTAGGGACCCCTGTGGCTGCAGGATTAGCTGCTGAGTCTGGGCTCACTTGGAACACACATTTGCTTTTCAATGTCCTGGCTGTGTGAGAGGTGTTTTTTGATTCATTAATCTGTGTCCGTATTTCCATCAACATGGACAACGCTCGCTGTTTCTTGCTGTTTGTCTGGGTTTCGTCCTTGCTGGGATTTTTGAGAAATGAAAACAGGAGGAATTAAAAGGTTAGATTGTTTTGATAACATATCTCCCTGCAGGAGTGAGGCACAAGCTGACAGGCTGCTTTGAGAGCTTTGCTGATGGCACGACTTTAGGTAGAATTCTCTAAGAAAACTAACAGTAAGCATCTGCAATTATCTGATTTTTAAAAATATAACTGAAGTTTTCTAAAATACTTGGTGTTTTTGAGGCATGAATATGCTTGCAGTTTAGAGGAGTTGAACATCTGACCCCCCTTCCATCATATCCGGAATTTTGTATATGAATTTCAAGTTGAAACTTAGAGCCCAGACAATTTTTTTCTCTCTTTTTTTGTCTTTACTATTCCCACAACAAAGCACATTTGCTTCAGGAGCCCTTGCAACCCCTCAGCACCTGCCCTGCCCAGCCCTGGGACAAGGGGCAGCAGTGCATCCCCCGGTGCTGTCTCCAAGGCAGAGATTTGTCAGGAGCAGCGCTGACCTCCTTGTTTCCTCAGCCCTGGAGATCCCTGCCTGCTCACTGCCGAGCCTCCCCAGGGAGGGGGGGATGCTGCTGCCTGCCCTGGGGGAAGGAGAGCATTTAATCTCATCATCTGTCCCAGCTGCCATCCCTGCTGGCTGGAGAGGAGCTCTGGGAGCTATCCCCAGACAGCAGAGCACAGCACGTCCATTCCGGAGCATCCTCCCAATGAATCCTCAACATTTTCATTACAGACACTCCTGCTGGACACTTATGGGTTGTGACTCTTCTACGTTTCTCCACAGGCAGCGGGCTTGTGTAAAATCTGACTGACATTTAAAAATGCCAGCAATCTTATTAATTCTTCAGTTCAAGAAGTGTTTCTCGAGGCTTTTTGTGTTCTGGTTGGAAGGCAGGACAGTGATGCAGCCCAGTGGAGGAACCAAGCTCTTTACACAAATACTGCACTCCTTTAAAATTGTGTTTATCATGGAACTTGTGACTAACTGGGGAGCACACCTGTGAAGGTTCAGGCAGCTGGTGAGGGCTGCAGATGTTTGTGCTGTTCCATGCCTGACCTCCTTGTGCCTGGAGAACAGCCCCTCGTGCAGGAATGCAGAGTTCTGTGTGTCTGCCAGCACAGAGATGTGCTGCTGCCCTTCCTCAGAAGCACAGCACTCTAATGCAGGCACCAGTAATCCACATGGAATTGCTGATGTGTGTCCTTATTCCAGGATCACACTGAATTCAGAGCAGAGGACCGTGTGTGCCAGGGCTCGTTGTCACTCCTTTCTCTCTGGGAGGAGAGCTTGATGGTGACTCTCACCTCTGGTTTCCCACACCAGTTCAACAACTGGGATCAGACATGTTTGCTCTGTGCCACATCTACGTCTATTTTAATGTCAAAGTTGCTGTTCTGGATTGGAAATCCTTCTCTGTGGTTGGTACAAATGTTGTTTTGCTGGATGTAAATCTACCCATGTGCTGCATGTACTGAATCAGAGCCAAGGTTACTTCATTTCTAAATCTCCGGTGACCATCCAGTAAATAACAGCTCTTGAAATCCTGAGTCTATTAGCAGAAAATACAACTGGAGATCTCTCCACAAGGAGTGACTCATGGCAGTGAGGTTAGCAGGGAAGAGAGGGAGGAGGGTTCTGCAGTCGGTTGATTGGGTTTATTAATGCAACAGCTACTACTGCATTAGCAATTCTATTTAGTGTGTAGTGACTGAAAAAATCAGATGCCTTCCAGTTCCTGCCATTGGCATGGAGCTGCTTTTTGTTGAAAATGGGAGGGATATATAAAATTATCCCAGGGTAGGAGGTTATGCATGCATTAAGGTGACAGCCATGGGTGTTGGCCACTAATTGTGAAGCCACTGTGGGTTAGAGCAAGGTCTTCAATCCTGCTGTTGAGAGCTTTTATTCTTTGACCTGACTCACTGCAGGGGAATGGGTTTCAGTTTGGAATAAATTTTGACCCAAATAATTGGAAGTTAATCTCACTTCATTTTACATAATGCTTTATGATAATGCAATTGTAGCACATTTAGTGTGGGGCAGAGAGGGCAGCAGTTTACAGAAGCTGACATTTTGCATAAAGAAACAAAAAGAGGTCCTGAGTTTATCTAATCAAACTGATAGCAGCAGTTGAGAAGGTTAACCTTTCTAATAATGACTTCCCCTCTTTTATGTATTTTGTGAAGGTGGTCACTTACAGGTATTAATTTGTAACACCCAACAATTACATTCTGTGCAGTGTGGTAAATGTGAGCTGAACAGTTTATTGGGTCAAGCAAAAGCAGAAGAGATAAACCAAACAGGGTGAAAAAATGAACTCTAACAGAATAAGTGAATTGCAGGTCAAGTGCTGCTTGAATGAAGCAACACTCAGTGAAAGTTGCTGGATACAAAATACTTTCCTTCTTGGGGAGTTATCAGAAAATATGCACTCAGTGAACCAGAAAACTGTGAAATTATTTAATAAAATTAATCCTCGGCTGTGAATAGGAAAAATGTCAGATTTATTTTGCATCTAGATTTCCATCCCAGTAAATATAAATTTATCCCTGGATTCTTTTGTCCTCATTCTAACATTTGCTCTGTTGTATTGAAAATAGTCCTATAGCCAGTCCATGTTTTCATAGTAAGTGTTGAGTTAGCATAAAAAAATAAGGAAACAGTATGTTTTCAATTAGAATTAAAAACCACAGTACTCATGTTTTGCTTACTCCAGGTGTAAACCAAATTATTTTGTTACATATCCTTATACATGTGACACTCCTTTTATTTGCCAGCACAATCTCATGTTTCTTGATCTGGAAGATAAAGATATTAATTTTCCACATCCTTACCAAGGTTTCCTAGAGGAACATTGTCTCTAAATTGTATTGGGAAGTGGAGCTTTTCACACCAGTTGATGCTGTTTTGCCCAGCTCTGTCAGTTCTTCTCCATCTCCAGCTTCCCTTTCAGCCATGGTATGTTTTACTCCTGTCACAGCCTTCCCAGAAGGAAGGGTTCAATGGCCTGGTCTGCTTTTATCTCCTCATTTTGTTGTCTTGGCCTCCCCAGGCCACCCCACCTGTAAGAGAGCAGCTTCCTGCTCCCTTTGGCAGCACATCCAAAGGATGGGGGAGTTTATACTCAACTGCAGCTTGTTCTTTGCAGTATTTTCCTTGCCAGCTGCAGCCAGGAGCACATGGACAGACCCTGGCTCCCCAGTGACAGCAAGTGGCACTTGTGATGCCTTGGCCCTTCCTGGGTCGGTGTGTGCTGCTCTTGTCACACGGTGTCACCTCCTCAACGAACCGCGCACGGCTGGCGTGGCCTCCCTGCCACTGCTGCGGCCAAGGGGACACTCTGCCTTTGGGGACAGGCACGACTGAAGGGCTGGCAGCTTCCACCCCATTAACTGCTCTCAGAGCCCCGTGCTGAGCTGAGCTGAGCTGAGCTGAGCTGAGCTGAGCTGAGCTGAGCTGAGCTGGGCTGAGCTGAGCTGAGCTGAGCTGAGCTGAGCTGGGCTGAGCTGAGCTGAGCTGAGCTGGGCTGAGCTGGGCTGAGCTGAGCTGAGCTGAGCTGAGCTGGGCTGAGCTGAGCTGGGCTGAGCTGAGCTGAGCTGAGCTGGGCTGAGCTGGGCTGAGCTGAGCTGAGCTGGGCTGGGCTGAGCTGAGCTGAGCTGAGCTGAGCTGTGTGCCTGGCTGCAGTCTGAGCTCCCTGGTCAGCATTGCCCCTGACGCGGTGCTGGAGCAGCCTCTGTGAGTGGTTGGGTTCTCTGTCCCAGCTCAAACAGCTCCCGTGCAAAATCCTGCTTTGAACTCCCCTCTGCTTCTTTTTCTCTGGGTTTCAGTCAATGTCAAAACACCCCTTGAATGAGCAGAATTAGGGCAGAGTGGGGAGGGCACGATTTCTCTGCCTGCATAGGAGTAGTTTGGGAGTGAAATCATCAGTGCTCTTTGAAAGCTGAGTTATTTCCATGAGGGTGCCTTAGGAGTGCAAAATGTTATTAGAATATGCATTATTATTTTGAATTTCACTTGTCAGTACTGACATCAGTGACAGGAAAGGGCACTACACTGGAAACATGATCTGTTCACCTCTCCCCAACACGATGCAGCACAAAGACAGGTGATTGTTAAACTCTGCTTTTACTTGGTAGCTCAGTCCCAAAGGATATTGTATGGCTGGGTGACATTGTGCTGCAGTGTCTGTGCCTGATTTTATTTTGAGTAAGTCATACCTCTTTATACATAGATAATGAGCCCACCGTGCACCTGGCACAGGCTGAGCAGTGTTATTTAAAAGCAGGAGAGTCTGAGCATGCCTGAAAGTGAAGTTCTCTCATAAGTATAAGCTGCAAACCCTTATTCAACATTAAATCAAATCAATGTTAATTTGTGAACTAATTAGCATTTCAGGCTTGGGGGTTTTTTTCAGCAGTGTGGTGATTTTGTATATAATGCTATGTGATTGTACCGAAGTACATAATTATGGAGCTGAATACATTGTCTCCTGCTGACACGTTGCAGAAGGAGTTTCTTTCAGCAAAGGATGCTCGCTACATCTGAATTAAAATACAGACCCACAGCCAAGTCCCATGCATGGGCCCATAGCTGAGGCAATATCAGAATTTAGGGGTCTTCTTGAAAAAACAGGCTGAAAACATATTCACTGAGTTTGCTCATTCCCATTTCTACTATATTTTAATGAGGGAATGGCAGGATGTCCTTTGGTGTGAGACAGATGATGAGACAGGTATTCTGAATGGGGAAGATGCATCAAAGAAAACAGAGTGGTTTAAAGAGAATTTTTTTTAAAACTCTGAAGTCTGACTGCTGGAGTACAGGAACTGTCAGTACTTGCTCAGCTCAGTGTTCATTTTCACCAGAATCCTCTCCCTGGCAGGAGCCAGCACCAGGCAGCCAGAGATGGTGTCAGGAATTTTGTAATGGCTGTCTCTCTTAAGGAAAAACTGATGGAAATCTCATCTACATTTACCTATATTTACCCAGCAACAAGCACTTTAATTTAGATACTGTTACCCACACTCTAGTTTGCTTTAAAAACGGTTTTAATGATGTTTATGTCCTTTTTGATCTTTGATGACATTGATTTTATTTAAGTAACATGGTTAAGATAAAAGCCTCTTTCTTCCCACAGTGCAGAATACACAATCTGCCCTGACAGGGGGAACACAGCACCCATCTAATGCAAATATATGAGGTAGTAACACAGCATCACTTATGGCTACAGTTTGTAACCCTGTTGGAAAAAAACCCCAGCACAGAAGATAGATAAACCGTAGAGGGTTTTGCACAACTGAAATCAAACACGTGCACATGGGTCCCAACAGGATCTCTGAGTCAATCAGCAAAATTTCACATCCTCAGAAAACTTTTATCCAGGTGAGAACTTCTGTCAGCTGCTCACAGGAGTCACACTCTGATTGTTGTGCAGGGATTCACTGCTCTCCTCCTCCTGACCTTACC
The DNA here is from genome assembly GCF_021018805.1 of Prinia subflava. Classification (NCBI taxonomy): domain Eukaryota; kingdom Metazoa; phylum Chordata; class Aves; order Passeriformes; family Cisticolidae; genus Prinia; species Prinia subflava. The sequence continues at coordinate 3,641,149 of NC_086256.1, forward strand.
CTGGGGGTGAGTGTGGGGCTGTCAGAGACGGTTTTGGATGTTTGCCCTTTTGGACAGACAGGTTCTTCTTACCAGACTGACTCAGACTGAATTGCACAGAAGCAGGATTGACACCCCTCTTTATCAGCTGAAGAATTAAAACTCAGATGTGTTGGAATTTACACGGTCACCTTCAGCTCTCTGAAGGGTTTGACTCTGGATGAGCTGACTGTCACATGTCATCCTCCCAAGCTGTGATTTTGGCTCTCTTCGGAGGCTGGTTTTTCTGGGGTCTGCTTCTTGCCTAGAGCCAGGGCTGGTTACAATTGGAAAGGCTGGAGACTTAAATTTTCAGTCTGATATTCCAGGAAAGTGAGGAATTTTAGGTCTTGCTGTGTACTTAACCTCTTGGTCATTCCTTTGAAGGCCTCAGCTAATTTCAGCCAAATCCGACAGGCCATTAAGTTCCCTCAGATCTCATACAGGTAACAGGCTAAATTGATTCTCAGCCCTGAGAAACAGTTATGGACTGAGATTCCAAAGGTCCTGACTCACTCATCTGAGAGGTGCTGGAAATCCTGTGCCTGGAAATTCGCTTGCTTCGAGTCTTGCCTGTGAGATTGAGTTGCCTAAAAAACCAAAGTAGTTGTGACAGTACAGCCAAATAATTCCCTTCTTCTCTTCAGTCCAGAAAATCTTGTACCTTCACAGGATTCACCCACCAAATCCAGTAATTTGCCTTATGGTAAGACAAACTTTCAAAGATATTTATTTATTAAACTTGCCCTTCCCCATAACAACTCAATTAATTATCTCTATTAAATTAATGAAATTTTGTGACTCTCAGCCCACCTTTTACAAGCAGTCATGTTACTTCTGAAAATCTGCATTATTAGAGGCAAAATACATGAGAAAATTTGCAGCTTGTACCATGACTTTCTTATATTTATATATTTTAGGCTTTAAAAGGGTTTAATATTTTTCCCAATTGCATTTTATGATTGATTATACAGTGCTACCTTTGTGCAAACACCCAAACATGTCCATATTTTCAAAAGCAGAAAGTTGGACTATTTAGAAAAACAAAATTGAGCCCAAGAACCACAATAATTACATCCCTGGTTATTTTTAGACAGACAAATATTTCAATCTACACTCTGTGTTTATATGCTAAAAATGTTTCTTCTTGTCTGAAGTAGCAAATTCACCTCAGGGAGCTTTATTTTTGTTTGCACGCTTAATGCAGAACATTATTTGCATCACAGAAAGATCACATCTTCCCCTTGCCTATTTCAGCTTTCCCACACCAAACCTCAGGATTTCCTATTATTTGTAAAATTGCTTTTGTTTTCAGCTGGGATCAAATGCAGAAATGGAAAGATCAGGGCATATTAGAATTTGTAGCTGAGGGACAATTCTGCTCCAAGTGCAGAGTGTTAAACTGTGGAGGGGAGGAGGGGGATGCATAAGGTAAAGGAGAGGGTTTAGAACAGTTTTTTTAAATCTGATTGATATTACCCTGCAAAAGAGCAAGAGATGAGGTCAGGAGGAGCGAGGTATTAAAGCAAGGAAAGGCATTATATTCATAATCATGCTGCTCATGATTTTATACTTCTCAAATTTTGAGGTGAGTGATCTTGCCTGTTTGGGAAGAAAGGTGGCACAGGCTTAGCAACCAATTGGGAACCCTCAGGACATATTCCAGGGAGAAGGTGCAGAGAAAATGTTCATTTTTAGATATTTATGGAGAAATTGCAAGAATGTTTCAGCTTGTGTGGCCAACACCAATCTGCTTAGGCATTTCCCTGGCATCTCCCTGTTTGCAGTGGATTTATAAATGAATTATTAATTGGATTCTACTGTTATTAGGAGTATCTTTTTTAAGAAAATTAGGCAAATATTACAAGATCAGAGCCACTCTGGAGATAAGGTCTGTTCTAATTTCTAGCAGGAGCTGCAATATCAAAGGGGTTAATTTAGATCATCAAGGTTTCATCTCCTTGCCCTCTAAGGTCTGATTCATAAAGCTGAAGAGATGAATTCAGAAATTTCCAGAGACAAATGGGGGAGAAAATCAAGAAATATGAAAAAGGAGGGTGGAAAATTAAGTTTTGTGTCAGTGTATGTGGTTACCAAGCAGGGCTTGAAATTCACTTATATTCTTGTGCAGATAACGTGGTGAGATGTTTCCCTCATATCCTGGGCCAATTCTCAATATTGAAACAGATCAATGATCCATTTAGTCTCACTGGCTAATGCTGGGGAGAAATGCAGAAATCCTTGATGATACATTTAACAGCTTAAAAGTAGAGATGAGATTGTTTCCAGCCACTCTTTGTCTTCTGCTCCTAAAATACAAACACTAATCAGTCACTATTGTTCTGCTGGTTTAGCTCATGTATTTGTGCATGAAGGCAACATTGAACTTCTTGCTGCTCTTTTCTGAGTGCCCTGCTCTCAGTATCCTACAGGCTCTAATTCAGAAGGTTAATTGACCACAGTTTAACTACCACTGTCTTTAGCTGAACACCATCTTTTTATTAACCTTCATTCAGGTTTCCTCCAAACAAGCATTTAAATCTTTATGGGGAAGAAAACAAAACAAAAACCAAAAAAACCTCCACAAACCCATAGAAACAACAACAAAAAAACCCCAAACAAGCACACACACACACAAAACCAACCCAGCCCAAGATTGGTGTAATTCCAAACCATCCAGCTCAGAGAGTAGAAGGTGGAATAGATTTAAACCCTCCTCTAAACAGATGTGCCTTGTTGTGGAGATCACTGGGTACAGCCACGCTCCCTGGAGCTCTGGAGACCTGTGGAGTCCAGGATGAGGTTTTTGAAACTCTACATTTTAAGGAGGGCCATGATAAGTCATTGCTGCAGAGAGAAAGAAAATCATCTGTTCCCTGTGTCCTTGGTGGGATGGGTGCAGTGAATGGTGCTGGGCTTAAATATACATTATCTGGACACGAATTCCATAAAAACCAAGAATATAATCAAGAAACCAATGCTTAGCAGGGATTTCTGTATTTAGGGGCAGAAGAAGAGGTGATCAGAGAAGGAGAGGAGTGCAATGATGTTCTTTGATGTGTTTTTACTTGAAATATGAAGGTAGGAGGAGAAAAAGAACACAATGTTCATTTGAATCAGTTATGAGAAAAGATCAAGCCTTTGCACAACACCCTCATGCATCTTTGTTTATGTCTCAAAAATCTTATATAGGCTCTGAGAAAGGACAAATTTGTAGAGCAAACAGTGGATATTCTTTAAATGCAAAATAAGCTCCTAACTGAGCAAGCAAAGCCTGGCTATATTGTGTCTGGATTAAATTTACAGTGGTAAATTTAATTTATGTAAATAAAAAAATTTACCAGCAGACAGATAACCCTGTTTCCTTTGCAAACAGCAGACAGCTCAAAACCCAGTGAGAGCCCTGCCTTTTTAATTTTCATCTGTAAATGCTGATTTCAGTCCTATCTGCTTTATATAACAGTTGCAAGTTTAGACACAAACCCAGAAAATGCCAGTGCTCTTTTTTTTTTCCTTGATTATGCATGGAAAAAGTCCAGGCTGTTTCTTCCTGCTTGCCTTTTCCAACACAAAGGACAGCAAGGAGCTAAATTTCTGCCTAGAGAATTCTCAGCACAGGTGTGCAGGCAGAGGGATAAATCCCCTGAGCAGTGGAGAGGGGAGCAGTTTGAAATGTAGGGGTTTGTTAATTCTCACGTTACTGACGTGCCTTAAGTCATCAGCTCAGTTGGGTTTATTAGCAGAAAGAAATTCTCTTTTTTGTTCTCCTCTGGAAACTGTATATTCCCTCAAATTATAAGCCTGGCTATGGAGATGGGTGGGTATCTCCCTAAAGAGTTGATGAACAGGAAAGATAAACTGCAGCAGTGTGTGAGGGAAGTCTCTCCATGAGAACCTCCAGGAGCCAGGAGTGCCTGGCTGTGTCCAGTGGCACAGCCCAGCTGCAGACAGTGCTGTGGGCTCAGCTGCTGCCTATGGAAATGATGGTCTCTGTTTGTGTTTCTTTTCCTGCTAACACAACTTCTAGCACAGGGATGCCCCTTATTCTCTGAGATACCTCTGTAGGAACCCCCAGGTGCAGGGATCTAAATGAGCCTCTTCCCTTTCTGTTTCTTTGATCTTAGAAATAAAATCATGAGAGTGGTCAGTAATGGGCTGGGGGAGGAATGCAGACATGGAGAAACCAGGATTAAGTTCTGATAGCATCAAAGTCTGTTATCTTTTTGCATTTGCTTTTTTACTGTGTATCCGTGAATCCACACGATGCATTTCTCTTTGTTCCTTGAGAAAAAAACAGCTGAGGATGTCTGTATTGTTGAATTGACCTCATCAAATTCAGCCCACAGCCTTTAGGAAGTTAAAACAGAAAGTCGTGGAGCACCTGCACAGATTCTTGTTTACTTCAGAAAATCTTATAGATTTAATAACAGATGTTGCACTGGTTTATTTCTGAGCTTTCTGAAACCACCCTTGCAGAGGGAAGACGGTTCAATGTGCTACATTTTGAATTAACAGGTTAATCTATAGCTTCTTGCTGGAAGTGAGGGGAAGCAATTACTGGTGTGCATTAGATCACTTTAATTTCAGGTATACATTCAGATATATCTTCATTGGCCCGAGGAAAGAGTGGGGTTTGGACAGACAGAGGCAACAGTGATTAGCCAAAGCAGCCTGTGTTTCCTTTCCTCATGAAGTTTAATCAGTCACTCTCTTACATGACATGTTTGAAAAGCCCTTCATTACTCCTAAAAGATGCCTGATTCTGTGATAGTGCTGACTGTGCTTTGCAGGCAGGACCATTGACGTGTCATGTCCAAGAAGGTGCCACCAACAGAACTCCCAGGTTTGGTAGTTTTGATGCCAATATGAAAACTATTGATGACACTAATCAATCAAAAGAGTTTTCCAATAATTCTCTGGCACAGGTGACCTCCCACAACCAACCACAGAGCCCTCTTACACAGAGAAGCATTGCCATTTGCTTTTTTCTTAATTTTCTTCCTGGCAGAAATATTTCTTGCCTGGAGTTACAATTGGGTTCTCTGGATTGCTGGGATTTGCCTCACTTTGGGGTGAAAGTTTGTCAAGGTAGGGCAAAGGCTCCCTCCTACCCCTGGCAAAGCAGAATTGGCTGCTGTAGCTGCATATCCCTCCTGCCTCTCCTCTGTGGTGTCTGCAGAATTTCTCAGTGCTGCAGGGCATTTTCAGCTTCGTGTCTAAGTGCTGCTGGAGTTGCCACCTCATTTGCCAGACTGGTGACCAGACCTGCATCCCATTATTCTTCCTGTCCCTTCCCTCACAGCATCCTCAGAGCTCTGCACTTTCTAATGACTCCTACTTCTGTCCTCCTTTTTGGTCCCATGGTAAAGTGAGGACAAAGAGAAATTAATGCAGATGAAAATCATTCAAAAGAAAAAAAAATTAGAAACTGCTAATGTATGTGGTGGAATAATGCAGTGTGAATTTTCAGGCATTACAAACAGGGAGGGCAATTTGTTTTATCTCATCCTACTGTTTTTGCAGAGCCATGGGCTACACTGGTTGCAGGGTGCTCCCTGCTCTGTTAGCACATCTCCCTCCTCAGACCTCATCACCAGCTGTAATTTATCTCACTGTGCCACCCCATTCCTGTAACCCACTCACTCGTGGCTGAATTTAACCATTAATCTATAAATTTCTGGATATTTCTGGCTGAGTGAAGAGTTTGTCGTAAGAAAATATGAATTATTTAGAAATAGTATTTCAAAACTGAGCAGGTAGAAAGCACCCAGGACTGGGAGAAAACAGCAGCCTCCTCCAGCTGCAGTAATTCCTAGGGTTTTAGATTTCTCCAGCACATGTGGATCATTGCTTGCACCTCCTTTTGAGGTGAGCACCCGAACTGAGGGGGATGTGGAGGTGCCTTAGGAGGGGAGCAGGAGTGTTACATGTTAAGGTTATTCCTATTTGCAGTGGATCTTAGTGGTTCTGTGGCCACAGAGTCTCATTTTCCTGCACACCCAGTAGATACTGGTGCAGAAATGCAGCAAAAGCCACAAAACTGGGAAACAGTGGAGCTGCTTCATGGGCAGACACTGGGAATTCCTGGAGCAAACCAGAGCAGGTATAGAAGAAACAGCCTATTCGGAAGCACTCTGCCTGCTAATGAAAGGGAAAACAGTGATGAGAGAGTGTGAAGGGGGATTATTACTGAAGCTTTCACACCTTTTGCAGAGCTCCCGCTTCTCTATTCAGACTATTCCATGATACGCTGACTCATGGAATTTGCGGAGTTACTCTTTTCCACGGTATGAAACGAGCAGGTGTGGGAGGCTCTTCCTTTTTTAACCAACCATTTCCAAAGTTCGGCTTTCTCTGCTGGTAGTAAACACCCTAGTTTTAAATTCAGTGGTGTAAGGCATCCATCTCCATCTTTTCCCGCTGCCTGCTCTGAACAGGGAGCTTTTGGATGCTGAAAAAGAGATCTCACAGATTGCAGCTCTCGGTTGGGAATGAGGAGGAGTGATCGGCACCGTGCTATTCTCACATCCCAGTGTGCTTTCTGTAACGTGAGAGGATTATTACTGATGCTCTGCTGGCTCTATTCATTGTTAGGAATGAATTATGCTTTTAAGCCGGGCATTAGCCTAAAAATACCTCCAGTAATTTAAGTGGGGATTATTACTGGTAGTGTTTAGGGCTGTTCTTCAGAGCCCCACAAGAGGGGAGCCCATTGTGCCAAGCTCTGTATGTGAGATGCTCCCAGACCAGTCAGGGTCTGTCTAAAACCATATATTTTGGGTGGGGTTGAGAATAAAGCATCCAAATGGGGATTACACACAGCAGAGATATTTCTGCCAAAGAATGTAAGCAAGACTGACATCTTCTTCCTCCTGATACTCTGGTTTGTCTGAGGAAAGGACAGCATCTCTCCCCTGCTCCGGTCTGGGTTTGTTCTGTGTGGGAAAGGGTCCTCCCACCAAATATTTTAATGCCTGTCTTTACCTGCTCCTACTGGCCACAGCTTTGTTTGCTCCCCTGGACTTTCCTGGGATATCACAGGATTGTGGGGTGAGGGGTGGTGGGGCAGCAAAGGCAGTGAGTGCAAGTGCTGTGCAAGTCCAGCTCTGTGTTTTTCTCTTCAGTTTTGTCATGGACTTTTAATGCTGAATTATTGAGCACGGAAATGCATTTCACCATAAAGAGCATTTTAAAGAAGAAGGCAAGGAGTCAGGTTACTCAAGGCATTGCTGCTGGATGGCTTACGGGGAAAGATGTTGGGAGGAAACAACCCAGACGAGTCCGTGCGCTCTCTCATTTGCAAAGATTCGGCTGCTGTCTTGTTTCTCCCATCACAAAATTGTCTCTCTGAGTTTTCCAGGTGGATGTATCACAGGGGTTGGAATGTAGGCTGACAGGTAGAAATCAAAAGCAGCATGTCTTAGTGATGCTTCGTCAGCTGTGAATAACAAGAAACATTCGGGGGTTTGTTCTGGAAATCCAGATGCCATCCACTGTCAGCTCTCAGCTGCTGCTGCTCTGGGCAAACCTCGTAATATGTCACAGACAGAACATTTGCTGTGCCCTGCATTTTGCCCCCACAGACATTTGCCTAATCTGTCTGTGTGGCAGCTCTAAATCAGGTGTCAACTTCTGTCTGAACTGAAATCTCTATTGCCCCAGGAATCCACAGTCCAGAGGACAATACTGAACATGTCCTGGGGATGATTTGTGCTTCATTCCTAACAACTTAGTGACTAATTGCATGAAGTCAGAAAGCAAACACAAACTCTCCAGAGCACGATGTTTTTGCAAAGGGATGCTGACAAATAACCCAACAGTGGAGAGGATGAGACCTGCAGCAGCCAGACAGAGCTTGGGAGTGACCTCTCCACCCCACACAGAAGGGATAACCTGTCCCTTTTCCAGTCACACACCCATTCCCAGGACAGTCTGTGAGCAGAGCCCAAACTCATGGTACTCTGTTTGTGTATGTAGGTTTGCATAGAATCTGAAGTTACTCAGCCTGAATATTTTAGGATGTTTTTTTGATATAGTGATACATGTCAGAATATCGAGCTTTATTAATTGGAAGAATGGTATTTAGAGGTTTATATAAGTGTGCTGCATGCTGCAAACCACGCTTGTATCATCACTGGGTATTAAACTGGGTTTGTTTGACAGCACACTTCATAATGTATTATAGGAGCAATATTTTATCAAGAGCTCAAGTACCAAAAGGAGTGCATTCCCCACAGGACTCTCTTCCCTTAATGTGCTTAAGGTTGTATTCAATATTCAGGAAGCTCCTTGTATTCTAAATCCAAAAGGTACCTCTTCAGAGATGTAAGAACACAAGTTTTTGTTCCTCATAAATTCCATATCAACAAGCCAGTGGTAAAAAGTTAATTAGAGCACCCTTTCAAACTCCAGGCTTCAGCTAGTAAAAATGGGAGAAAAAAACCCCAGTGAAATGCACGATAGTGCTGTGCCATTTCTTCAAATAAAGATCATTAAAGTTTCTGACAAGGCTTTGATGCTGAAGCGCTGCCTTGCTCGTAGCAAACACCCAACTAAAGCAAATCCTCGACCTGTGTGACAGGCCCTGAACGCTTCCATTAGCATGGCATCATTCTAATGCATTTAGTGTGTGTGTTTAATGCTAAATGCATTAGCACTTAATGTCAGGAGCTCCAGACCCGCTCAGTCAAGGGGTTAACGCAAATTAAGAATTGCAAGAGAGATTTGTCACTCTTTATAGCTCTGTGTTAGGAGTCCTAATTTCATTATTGAAGCTACTCAGCAAAGAAAGAGTATTATTTTTGTGTTAGGCTCTTTTTCTTTCTTTGGAAAATAAAGAGCAATTGCCCTGCTAGCACTTGGTTCCACAGTAACACCTCCCAAGAAGCCCCACTGTAACGTCATGTAAATAGATGCAGTAACAGAGTAAAACCTACAGAAAAGTAAAGCCTACATTACCTAAGGAAATTTAACTACCCACTTCAACTATAGGTTAACATTATAAAATCAAGTTGGGAATGGACACCTATGGCTAAAGGTGGGCTTTTGTTTTGTTTATTTTGTCTAAACCCAGACCATTTGGACTTTAGTAGCATGAGGGAGTGAGGCCAACCTATGAAACAGCAACCCAGGCCACAGCTTCAGAGAGCTTTCCCTCAGCTCCAGGTGAGGGTTGAGCAGCTCAGCCTTTCCATTTGACCTCACCCCTGTTGGTGTTTGCACAGACAGTGGCACAGCCGTGCACTGATGCTCACTGGGGATCAGCCCAGGTGAAAAACAAAACAGGAGGGGGATCTGGAACAACACAGGAGCTGGGTTAGATGCTGGAACGAGCACAGAGGGATGGGCATCAGTTTTGCCATATTGCTGGTGACTGCTTAACTGCACAGAGCCCCTTTTGTCGGTGTGCAGTGAGGAAGAGGCACCTGGTCTCGTTTCCAGCAAAGTGACAGGGATTCATTGCCTTAATAGGAATTCCTCCTAGCTGTGGTGTTAAAGTCAATGGGACTGCAAACAGAGCGTGGAGAATATGCCAGCCTCGGTAGGGTCAGGATCAAGAGCTGTTATGTTGATTGACCTCAGGAAAAGATTATTTTGAAGGGGTTGTTAAATGATTTTAATTAAAGCGTGTATTTAGATGAGTGGAGTTTATGCTAATTACACTTGTATGTCACCATCGTGCTTGAAAAAGTTTTCGACTTCTTAAAAACTTGAGCTTCTCCCAGTGCTTCAGTGAGATTGTGCTGAACTCATCCCCACGGAGAGGCAGTGAGGAGAATGTCTGCTTGGCCATCAGTGGGTCAGGACCCAAGGACACCAACAGGTCCTGACTGCCCTGGCCAGGGAAATCCCTGCAGGCACCTGGAGCCCAGGGCTCCATTCAGCTCGTCCCTGGTCCTTGCTGAGCCATGTCACAGGGTAACACTGCAGGAATTAAGGTGTTGTCTCCCACTTGGTCCCTGTTCAGAGACCTTTGCTCTGTTTTCCTTGAGGACAAGTCCTTGTGCTTGGCACTTTGCTCCACTTGGAGTGTCCTGCTCCTGATAGCAGCTAATCGTGCGAGTATACTTGGTGTAGCAAATGTGGCCTTATGGCTCATGGGCCAGATCCAGCCTGGGCAATATTTCTGTGGGATTTGCTACCTTTTCTTCCTTCCCCCTTCCTTCTTTCTTTCTACCTTACACCACGGAAGGTGAAAGCAGTGCTGTAAGAGCAGACTTCTCTTGCACCCTCCCTCTGCCTTCAACATCTCCTGCTGAGATCTGCATCTCAGAGGGTCTGATCCTACTCTTGTCACTGAAGTGTTGCCTCAAGATCCCAATAATTTGTTTTCTCCTATCACTACCTCACTCTCCTGCCCCAGATCCTCCCAGCAGCAGCCTTGGTTCACACAAGGAGCAGTGACAATGCTGGGCCTTCAGAGGGGCCCAAGCATTCACCTCTCTAACTCAAAGCCTAACCTGTGTATTTCCCTTCCCTTTCCAGGTATCCTTAACCTTTCAAAGTATTCTTAACCTCCTCCCCTTTCCATGAGCTTGCCTTGTTGCTAACATGCCAGCACATTGCTGGGATTATGGCCACAAGAAATGAGTTGCTAACGGAGATCTGGAGCAGAGCAGTACCCCAAGGGAAGAGCAGGCTGTGGAGCAGCTCATTCCCTGAGCTGCTGCACTGCCTCAGCCTGCAGCAGTTTGTTCAGGTAGCCATAGCCCAGCACCAGCCTCATTAACCCTGCCATGGCCCCGGAGCACGTTGCTATCAGATGAGACAGTCCAACATTTTCTGTGTGTGCAAGAGCTTGAAGTGGTTTTCTTAGTCTGAAAAGCAGCCACCTGATCAGCTGTGAGTTACATGCTTGACAACAGTGATAGAACACCTATAAAATAATATGTATCAATAATAGAGTCTCAACTGACTATAGGAGGTGTGTGAGCATTGAGCATCCCTCTGCTTATCCTTAATTGATTGCAAGGTATCATTTTAAATTGAGGGGAAAATCCAGTTAAAAATGTATTCATGGGAGGGAATCAGCACCAAGTGTCTACTGTTAAAGTGTGCCTTGATTTTAATGTTTTTGGCTTTCATTTCGTGAAGTGTTAGATGAGTGGATAAGCAACAGGAGTTACATGATGAGGTTGTCTGTGTTCTGCATTTACATTTGGGTGGTAATTCCAGATGGGAAAGAGATTTGTGATTTGTCATGCACGTTGTGCTGGCTTTCACAGAGTGTTCTGAGACTGATTGGGCTGATTTGGGACGAGGTGGAAATTAATTAACAGGTGCCAACAAACATGGCTCCCCATGAAAATCTGAGTGGGGAAGGAGGATGGATCTCTGGCTCTGCTGCCCAAAGGATCAAGAGAATGGACAGGGAGCAGGGATAACCATGGTGAGAAGTGAGACAGAAACCTGGAGCTCGTGGGAGTTTGATCCTCATCCTCTAAGAAGCCCTGTGGGTGTGGCAGCAATTGGGCATCTCCAGGACAGGCTCTTGCAGCAGGAGGGATGTGAATGTCTGGGCCGGGCAGGTTGGGCAAGAATCTGATTTTGGTTCTCCCTCCATTCCCATGGGATCCAGCTCTGCTGTCAGGCTGCCCTTCCAATCCTTAGCCCAGCTGTCTGTGCTCCATAAAATGAGACCTTTCCTTCCTCAAACATCCCTGCTTCAGCACACCTTGAAACTGGAGAGAGTGATAAATTGAGCTCAGGCTGTTCCTTGGGAAGAATTACAGCTATCTGAACAGCCATGCATGCAGGCTGGGTGTTTTCCTCTCTGCTTTGCCATTTTGAAGTGACATTTGCTTTATCCAAGCAGGCATATTAAAATCATGCATCTCAGTAGCCCTTGCTTATTAGTCTATGCAGTATTTGTAATGTTCAGACCTTTTATTCTGGTTTTGGCAGAGTCTTCTTTATATTGTTGAAACTCTTGAAAAAAAAATTAAAACAACAAAACAAACCCAAATGCCAACCTACCAAAACCTGTTAAAATTCCTGATTTCTTATATGCTGTACCAAGTATATAAACAATCCTCTGTATTCCAGGGGTTTTTAATCTGTGACCTCCCCAGTATAAATCTCAATAGACAAATTTAGATCTCAACACAAAACCAAATTGCTTGCTGTTTATGAAATGCATATATTTGTGTTGTAAATGCAATCCAATAACACCACTATTGTCAGGATCGCTTTCTTTTTGCTTATTGAAATTACATGCACATTTAAAATAGATTTATAACTGCCTATTTCCATACCCGAGAAAAACCTGGCATTTCACTAGCTGTGCCTTTGATAGTCAAGACTTTTGTAGATGTTTTCATGATTTCTTTCTGGTTAGTGGAAACAGGAGCTGTTGATTTAGATGGTTTTTATTTTTCGCATCTCCAACTAAAATTGGAATATGACATACTCAGTTATGTCAGTGTTGTAGTTTTCATTTATTAAAAAAACATGTAGTTTGAATGAAAACTTATACATATAGATTAATGGAATTTTTTTTTTAATATACTTATAGCAAGTAGAATCTAACTCCAGGTTTAATTTTTCCTCTAAAATCTGAATTTGTTGAATGGACAAATCCCTGTGACTTTGCTGTCCCTCCTAAGTGGAAGTGGGGAGGTGCCTGGTGTGACAGCTCTTCCAGGGGTGCCTCCCTCAGGGTCCTGCTGCTCACCCCTGGCTCTTCTGGGTGCTCTGTTTGTCCCAGGATGAACAGTGGGCAGCAAACTCTCTTAGACTCTGCAGACAGAGCTCAGCTCAGCTGGAGACAGACTTGACAAACCTTTATTCATCTGTGACAGAGAGCAAACATCACCCCAGGGACTTGGAATCAAGCAGATGGAAAGGAGTTTAACCCCAAAACACTTCCAGCTGGAGTTCTTCTTTAAACAGCATAATCTTCTTATGCATCCACCTATTTCTTATCTCACTCAGTGGTTGAATATTTCGTTTGCAAAGCTTACATGCAGGTTTCACTAATATTGCATTCTCTGTGTTCAGTGCATGCTGTGTGTCTTTCCATGCTGGGCTTGTGCCCTTCCCAGGCTGCATCTCCTCATCCACACAACAGCACAGAGCCTTGGACAGACGCTGGTTTGTCCTTGGACAGCTCCCTCTGCTTTTGGCTTGCACAGCAAGCTCAGGGAGTGTTTGGACAATGCTCTCAGGCACTGGTGGTATCCTTGGAGTTGTCCTGTCCAGGGCCAGGGGTTGGACTTGGTGATCCTGTGGGTCCCATCCAGCTCAGGGATGATTTTATGATTAGAGTATACTCTTAAGACCTTCACAGAAATGTTCTTATCTATGCCAGAATTCAGCCAGAGAAATGGTTGGGGCTTTTTTCTTCCTTGTTTCCCATAATCTGTTTGCAGCATGTGCTTCTTGGTGTGCACAAGTCTTTTTGGGCTTGAGGGCTCGCTGGTGATCCCAGGTTCACCCAGCATCAGCTGGAATGAATAACTGCTCCCTGAATCCAACCAAATGGAGAAGGTAGGGAGTTCTGGCAGAAATGAGTCTTTATCTGTAAATTACCTTGCAAACCACATCTGAAAGGTGCTAAAGAAGCACCCTTACAGGGATTATTAATGCACAGAAATCAAATGAAATTTTGGATGCTAAGTAACTAAACAACCCCCCATTCTAGCCATTCTGGAAAGGCTATAAATCAGTTGCAGGCAATAGGTTGGAACACAGTGTGGAGGTGCTGGAAACACATCTGTCATCAGGGAAGCTGTAGCACCCTTTTGTCCTGACTGCAGAGGGAGATACTTTGATCACTGCTGTCACTGAAGCACTAATTTCTTAAAAGTTGACGTAAAAGCCAGCATAAAAATTAAAAAAGAATGGCAGTTTATTACTTTGAAATCTTGTTTTAAATGTTGATTTTCTTTCTTTTTTAGTAATATGCATTTTAATAAAAATAACTTATGGCCCCTAGGATTTTGATTCCACAAGTTGATTTCACCTTTTCCTTCTTGCTTACCTGTCAGCCCCATTTTATCAACTTTTTAATGTAGTATTTCTTTCATTAGTGAATAGTGCCTAATGCTGGGGAACTGGAACTGCTGGGGTTGGATTACGTAGTGCTGTAAATCAGGTCAAAACACTCCTTGGCTACATAAAAGAAATTCTGCTTGTCAGGTGGGTATTTACCCTGATGCTTTAATTCAGGTCAGTGGTAAGCTTTTAAGGTAATCTCTCATTCACTGCACTGGGCTTCTTGGAGTGCACAAAGTGGATTTCTATAGCATGCAATGAAGTCAGAAGAGACACTCCAGGAGTTCACTTAATCTGTCTGCTAATGGACACTTTGCCCATTTAAACCCAGCCTGGGCTAGTCTGAAATAGCTGCCCCAAAATTCAGGGCCCACATTTCAGTTATTGCTGTTGGCTTGCTGGTGACCATCAGGCTGGGAAAGAGTGGCCTGGTGTGTTAACTAAGCTAAAAATCCATGAAACAAACTAAAAAACCACTTGCATTTTCCAGGGTTTGTTCACTCAGAGTTTGAATGTAGATTGGCTCTGATAGTGTGTTAGGATAAGGAAATGAGTGTTTGAAATAGTGACCTCCTCCTCAGCAGGCAAATGGAATAACCAGAGATGCTCTGAGGGAGAAGGGCAGTGATGTACAGTGGTGTTAAACGAAGCTGCTCGAATTGGTCCTTGGAGGTCAGGAAGGGTTCAAGGGAAAGAACCTGCGTGGGTTGGGTTGGTGTCCAGCACTTCAGGTTTGGCTGTGGGGTTTGTGTTTTGGTTTTTGTTTTACCATCCTTGAATGACAATGATGAGAGGTATTAGGATCCATTGTTTCTGAATCTGCAGAAGGAATTATCTCCTGGCTATCGTCTCAGACTCGGGACAGTGTAACATTCTGATGTGTTAAGTGTTTCATCTCTTATCACCATGTCAGATCTACTACAGCATGCTCATATCTTCTGGGTTTGAATGTGTGTGAATCCCTGATAATGCTACAAGGGAATAAGTGCAGGAGAATCCATGTTAAGTGAGATCTCATTTCTGCCTTTCACGTAGTTAAAGCCAATAATGGGCTGAGTAAGGAACAGATGTAAGCTCAGATATGCTGTGTAAGTACTTTCAGTGCTTATTCAGTGGTGCCAGGTGCATGAATATGGGAAAGCTGTGAAAGATCTGAATAACACCCATGCAGGTTAGCTGCTATCATGTCCTGATATCAGATCTCAGAACAGGACTGGGAGCAGAACAGCTTTTCTGTCCTTGAAGACTTCAGAATTCAGTCTTCCAGTGCTGATGCACCATTGGCATTGAATGGTTTAGAATTTCTTTTTCATGTGTGAAAAGTAGAAAAAACTCATCCAGACTCCCAGGACTTGGAGCCTCCTCCCATTCCTGTTCCAGAATGGACTATTGGGGTAACAGAATTTATCTACACAGAATTACTAATGTGAAAAGACTGTGCCACTCAAAATACAGATCCATGCCTCAGAACAGGAACTGCTTTCCCACATCTTCCATTAAATGTTTCAATGCTTTGAATATGGGCTTGAAGATACAGGCTGGGGGGAGAATTGCATGAAATTTTTTTTTTTTGGGGAAGTTTTTTTTTTTACTTGAACAAAAGACTCTAGGAAACACTCAGAAAGGGGAACTGCTTTTCCTGTGAAGATTAGAGAAATCAGCATTTTTTAAAGCATCGTGCCATGATGTAAAACCTCAGTGCCTTTCAATGGAAAGGACTGGAACTGACAGGGTATTTTAGGATGTGCTATTCCAATGGTCTCCCTGCTGTTACGGAAGTACAGACATGACCAGTGGTGAATCTTGCCCTTCTTTTTAAAGACAGTCGAGGAGTGAATTTTCTGGGGTGTATCTGAAGAATCTAAAATAGAGAAACCCTCACTGTACTGCCCTCTGAAACATCAAATGCTCCTGGTCAGGAACTGGTCCTACAGAGCCTTGGAATACAGAACTTTTGAAGGTTCCTTCCAACATGAACTATCCTAAATCCCAATTAAAAAAAAAAACCCAAAATCACTTGGTGACCCTGCCTGGGAACCCCTTTCCCGTCCCTGACAATTTTCCTTCTGCAGGTGTGGGCATTAGAAACTACTGATTCTGTAGGAGCAAAATTTCTGTGCTAACCTGAAAATCCAGCCTTGCTTGTGATACTCAGGATTTCCTCATTTATCATTATTCTAGGTGAGATGTGCAGAACATCTGAACTTCTACTCTGCCTTAACAGATCACTGGGATTTCTGAAAAGATGCTGAAATTCAGAATACATTGAGTTCACTTTACCCTGCTCCCCTGGTTGTTTTATGCAGAGAAGGCCCTTGCTCTGAGTTTGTCTTTAGGGTTTCCATTCCAGTTGGATTGCTGCTAAATAGTCCTTCCTCTTTTTGGTTCAGGCCTGGGAGGGAAGCTCTTTGGTAAGTTTAGCAGTAGCTGTGTAAGCTTTATTTTTACTTAGCTGTGTTATTTTGTTCTTATGACTGTTGCAATCTCCTGCCATCTGGGGGCTTCTGGACCTGCTTCAATAAATCCTATTCGCTTTTCCTGTTGCTCTGAGGATTTTTGCAAAGGGAAGGGGAAGTGGATGGTTTATGCAGTGGACTCTCCACGGCTGAAGGAGCATTAGACATATTTTACTTGTTTGTTCTTAGCTAAAATTGTCGTGGTAGGCTGCCACAGATGACAGCCAAGGAAGAAATTGGTGACTTTTCTTAATTAACAATGAGACAATGTGGAAGGGAGCTGCTAATCCCCTTCCTGCTTTTCCACAGCAGAGCAGTGCTGCTGACTTCTAGGAATGTGTGTGTGCTCTTGAGTGGATCAAATGCCCTTGAAAGCACTAAGTGGTGCCTACCGAAATGCCACCTTCCAGAGCCACCATCACAGACCCTGCAGTGCAGGGAAGTTTCCAGGAGAGCCACCTGTGTGCTGTGGTCATGAGCTTCCAGAAAGTTCTTGCAGCAGAGGCCTTTCTTGAAAAAGCCACCTCTTTTCACTTACACATTTTTAAAGTGCTTGCACTGTTCTTAGGACTCCTTATTTACAAGTTTCTGTGTGAAGCCCCCATGTTTTATACAGCAATTTTCTCCCCAAGAGATTGTGAAATGACTCAGCCCAGCAGCCCTCTGCTATTCCAGCATGTGTATTTAGGAGCTAGAGGATGTGTGTGATGAAACATCTCGTTTTACTTTTTGGTTTGTAGGCTTATTTTCACTTGGCACGTTACTCATCCCTCCCCCTCTGTAAACACACCATTGGTGTAGATCTCCTCAGAGCAGTTTTTACTCTCTTTGCTCTTTTGCCCTGCTGATGGTCCTGCTCAAGTGTTCTGTGGCCTTGGGGTCACCTTTGGTCCAGCTGGCACATCGTCATTGTATCAGCAATTCTCACTTCCAAATTGCCATGTGTAATAATAGTGGTTTTGAGATTCAGCATTGTCCACTCTAACTGTCCCCTTGACCTCCTCATTTTCCTGGGAGGTTACTGGGATAGCTGTATAATGGGAGAATATATTAAAAGAAATGCAAGTGGCATTTGTTACTCCTCTGATGAAGCTTCATTTGTAAATGCTGGTTAACGGGGATGTAGCTGCTGCCCAATGTGCTCTCAGTTAGCTGGTGCAGATCTGTGCCTTTCCTGCTGCACTGCAAAATAACTCACATTTGCACTCAGGAGTGAGGAACAAGCTGCCCTTACCCCTTTAGAGTAATAATCCATTCACTATGCAGGTGGATTAGTTCGAGTGCTTGGGTTAAAGAAACCTTTTTGTGAGAAGAAATAACCCTA
Source organism: Prinia subflava (assembly GCF_021018805.1). Taxonomy (NCBI): domain Eukaryota; kingdom Metazoa; phylum Chordata; class Aves; order Passeriformes; family Cisticolidae; genus Prinia; species Prinia subflava. The sequence goes on from NC_086256.1 coordinate 3,658,942, forward strand.
CTAGGTACATCATTAGCTTCTGCTTTTGTTTCTAATGACTCTAATCCCAGGCTTTAGTCTTTTGGGCCTTTTTTAAAAAAAACATAGGTATCCCAGGCATTCTCTAAGTGCTCTTGCAACCCCCTGATGTGGTGCTGATGCCCTCTTAGAGAGCCACAAGTGACACAGCTTCAGCTTCAGCAGGTCCACAAGAATGATAAAAGCAAAATTTTAACTGAATGGAAGTGAGTGTTCCACATTTGGTGGCAAGGCCAGACCCCAGATCTGGAGTTCTCTGTTCATCTTCATGCTTCTGTTTGGAGCAATTTATCATCTAATGGAGTTCTTGTTTCTTGTCTGAAGGAGCTACACTTCGCACCACTCTAACCAAGACAGTTTCAGAAATCTTACTAGGAGCATCAGAGTTGTGTCACCTTATATTTGGACCTCAAATATTACTTGGACATGCCTTCTTTTTTCAGTGGCAGAGAAGCGAGTGATTGCAGAATTGAGCACCCTGTGAAGATCTGCCTTACATCAGTCTGTGTAACTCTTTAAGAACATCCTCTCTTGCTTTACAGCACCTTCACACCACAGGCAAAGGGATCCTAATCCCTCTGTCCTTTGTGTGTTCATGATCACACTGAGATCACCTACAAACAGGTTTCACTGTATGTGCAGGGCAGGAGAATCAATGATTGATCACAAGTCCAGAGACTGCTGATGGTCTGTTTATAAATCCAGTCCATACTGCCTGAAATCCTGGGGAGTAAAAGAGCTTTATACATGCAAACATTCACTTTTCTTCTAAGTGGGGTAAAGTTGTTTCCACCTCAGAGGATGAAAATCCTGGAGGTGTTGGTGGAATTGAGCCCTTCTTTTAATGATTCTATCAAAGGTGCCAGGCTGACATTTGATTATCTCTGAACAGCTAGTGCTGCATTACCCCCTCTCCCAAATGGAATGCTTACCCAAGCCTTTAGCAACACCCTGGCTGAAATCATTCAGCTGTCCCTGGAGTGCTTCCAGCACAGACAATTCACTGGTAACAACTGAGTAAAAGTTTCCCTTCCAGGACTTTAACTGAGGTTTCTAACTCTCATGTTGTGCTCTTCCTGGGGAATGTCACGGTGGCAGCTGTAGCCTGGGCTGCACCCAAGGAGTGTGGAAAGCTCTCGAGGGGCTCTGCACATCCACTCTGCTCTGGTGAGACCCCACTTGGAGTGCTGCATGCAGCTCTGGATGCAGCCCGGTTGCTGGGCTGATTTTATCAAGGTGGAGCAGCATTCCCACCTTCAAACCATTGCTATCACCCTGCCCACAGCTCCAGCAGCCAGGGCTGGCTGGTCACTGGTGCTGCAGAAAGACTCGGGATGGCTGTGGCTGGGTTGAACTCTTGCTTGCATTCGTAACTTAAATGATCTCTTTGTTATTGCCATCCTAATATAACTAATGTGACCTGAAGGCATTGCACCTCTTGGGAAAACCTTCACTGGTTCACAAGGAGAAAGCCAGAAAAACAGCTTCTCCTCAGAAGACATTTCCCTTCAAGAAGGCTGGGATTAGATCCAGCTTTCAAACTTTATGGATAATGCTCCTGTCTGATTTGTCATTTGTATCTCTGCCATTTCTATTGGCAGAGCATCAGGTCTGAAAGAGCCTCTGACCCAATAAATGCATGAATTATTTAAGATGTGAGCTAATTTTCTTCAGGCTTTGTAATAGATCAAAACATGATAGCAGCACAGAGCACTGTTTTCTGGAATTCCACTCAAGTATCCTTTAACCATTTTAAATATATTTGCATTATGGTCAATTAAAAGGAGCTGAAACAATGCTAATAGTGGATTTCTTATTACTAATTCTTTTAAAGTTCCTAGATTTGTGCTTCATGCTTGAGGGTAAAGCCCCACCTCTAACTAATGAGAGCTGAGAAGAAGCTTCCCTGTGGGCAGATTATTCCATAACTGCTGCATGGCTGCTGGCTTGTCTCCCCAGCTCAGGAAGGGCTCACATCCTGCCAAAGTCTCTTCCAGCCTCTTCCCTTCGGGCATTGTTTATTAATTCAGACAAAAACCTCTGAGAATAACGCAAAGCAAAGCTGCTCCTTGAACACCACAGCCTTTGTTCCGTGCCCTCTGCTTTATCTCTCTGCAGCTGTAGGGGAAAGCTCTTTAGTGAATGTTCATCTCAGTCTCTCCAGGTTTTATTCGAGCATCAACCATTCCCTTTCCATCTGGATCTCCAAACTGCAGGGATGGTCTTGGCTGAAGTGGGCAGGATCCTGGACAGACAGCCCCTCCATATGGGCTAATACACCAATTTCAGTGTTTCTTTTTTAATTATCAGCCATAATAATGAAATGAATACTATAATGTGGCCATGAAATTGCTTCAGAGATGCTTCAGCAAAAGGAGAAATGTCTCTGTGTATCCAGAGCCGTGTCACCCGTGACAAATGCACTTGGTGATCCAGCACACCATCCCATGGGAGCAGCGTGGCTGCTCTTCCAGCCCACAAATACAATGCCTAGAAACCTATTTTGGTACCTTTTTTTGAATTGTATTGTTTGACATGCTGCTTGTCCCCAACTAGGGTTCACATTTATAACAGCTGCTCGTCTCTAAAACGATAAAGAAAAAGAGTGCATTCTATTAATTATATAAATAATTTAAATTTCTATAAGGGCTGCTTCAAATCTCGAAATGAAAAATCTTTACAGACTGAATGTGATTTAGTTTTAACACAAAGGGGATGTTAAATACACTTTTTTCCATTTTTTAATTTATTTTGGAGAACTTAAAGAAATCAGTAATTGGCTCTTTCATAGAGCTGAAACTGTTGATTTCTACACCTGATTTCAAAGCATGTTTGAATACAGAGAGCAATTCAAAAATTCTTGTGAGCAGCAGTTTTAGTAGCTGCCATAGCAACAAGTAGAGTATCCAAGCCCTTGCTCCCCATTGGGGGCTGGAAATTCCTGGAAAGGACATGATCTACAGACATTTCGAGTGAGTTTTGCAAACACAACTTGCACTGTGGCAACCCCTGGGACAGCAATCACAATTTTAACCTGGAAATCGGGGAGACATCAGGCAACTAGAGATGGCAGCACTAACTGAGAATAACAGGGAAACTTTGAGAAATTGAATGTTATATGGGTTTTAATGCAATTTGTGTTATTTTCATGGAACATGCTGCATAATTTCTAGTATCTTCTAGTTTAGTCTTAGTCTCTTTTTTCTGTATGTTCTTGTCTCTTCTATCTGTGCATTTCCCTGCTGATTGGAAGCCTTCATCTCTATTCAGTTACCTGTGCCAGGAAATAAGGAGTTTTATCTTATTAATGCTGTCACTGCCATGTTGCTCTGTCCTTACAATAATACAGGAAAGACTGAGGGCAGAGCTCTGAACAAGCTGCACATTTTGAAAAGAGGAGAGCTTGAGATGTTCTGCTGCTTCTGGGACCTCTGAACTTCTTCAGGCTCCTGGAAGCCAAACAGAACTGAATTTCAGAGCTGTCCTTATCTTAACAATAAGCCAAATCAGAACTCGAGATCTTAATTAACATTTCTACATTTCGAGTTACTTTTGTGAACACAATAGAGCTGATTATTACTGAAAGCCTCCTCAAAGAAGTTAAATTAATCTGATAAATCAATGTGACCAATGCAGATAAGTCTGGTGGAGCATTTTCAAGCTGCATCAGGATCTGTCAAAAAGAGTAATGAATATATCAGATTTCCAAAAGTACACATTTTGGAGACAGGGAGGAGTAAGATAAATGACACACACCAACTTCATTAACTTGCATGCTGGGCAACATGAGGCTGCAAATATGAAATTAAACTGGGTCTGCAGAAGCAACCTGAAGACAATAATGGAGAATGCAGAAACTGCTGTGAGTGACAGCTCCAGAAACAGATGGCAAGGAAGGGAAAGGGATGAATGGGAGCAATGGTGTGACATTTGTTCTCCTTCACATGTATCCAGATCAATAATAGTAATAATAATAGTAATAATAATAATAATAATAATAATAATAATAATAATAATAATAATAACAACCACCTTGCTGTGAATGAAATTCCCTCCCCTGTCTCATCCAAGCACGTTGAAGATCATTTGGTAGTAAATTCATCATAAACAGAGGAATTGCAAAGGCCTCAGGCTGTGGCTACTGCAGAAGGTTACAGCACTGCAGTTTTCAGGGAAAATTCTTACCTCTCTAGGGGAAAACTTTGCATTTTATTCTTGTTTAAGATGGTCTCTTGACTGTGCCAGGACTCTGCTGATAGGTGGCTTTGGATGCCAGTGATACATGGGTGGAAATGTGAGATAGAGTAGCTGTGTTTATCAGAAAGTGGAAGTGATGAGTTCCCACTGATAAAAAATACATTGTTTCTCTTTCTTATGTATGAAGCCACAAAAGCAAACATTAGGTATGTACACATAAGTATAAAAAAAAACAAACAACAAAAAAGCCTAGCCTGAATTTAAGAGGAAGAAGGAGGGTATACCTAGGGCCAAGAAATAAAAGGAAATTGCAAGGTATTAGAGGAGAGCTGGAGTTGCCCTCCCAACAGGCTCTGACTTGAGGGTTGCGTCCCTGACCTCCACCAGCATCAAATGTCAGGCCAGAGTGGCCTTTTCAATATTCTCATAAGCCTTTCTGACATGAAAGGATGGCAGATAGGCTGGAAAGGACTTAAATTAACACACTGGGTGCTGTTTGCTCACAGAGTGCTGGCCCTGTGCATCATTTGGAGCTCTGTTCCAGCATTGCCCCTGTTGGACCACACATCTCTCAGCCCCTGCCCACAGCTGCTCCTCCTCGGCGGCCCACAGGAGTGGTTGTGTGATTTAGAACAGATAAATTCAGTCAGATTTGAAGATTTGTTCAATTTTTATTCTCTGTCGATTTTGTGACCCTACAGACTCCCAGCTCCCAGCTGAACTTGGAGCAGGGAGCATCAGAAATCTCTCAAGGCTCTCAAGACAACCAGTCCAAAGCATTTGTGTTTGGACCAGATTAACATCCACATAAACCTTTGGAAAGTCAGCTCTCACTGTTCCCTTAGGATCCAGCCAACTCTGCCTGCTGGGTTTGTGTAATATTCTGGTGATTTAGGATAATAGAAGGTGTTTCAGAGGAACCTCAGGAGCTGTTGCACAGAGCAATCCTCAGGTTTGGATCTGAATGAGAAGGGACTGCATCCTCGGCAAGGCGTGCTCATGTTTCTCTCTTTGGAGTTAGGGGACAGGGAATGAGAATAGGTAACTTGTTTACAAGGTTTTCTTCTCTTTCAACTCTCTGAGCAATTTATGTCACCTTTTTTCATGGGAGATGCTGAGACAGACTTGCCAGCTCGAGTTGAAAGATAAAATAAAACAGATGAAGGGGGTGGAGGGGGGAAATTGTTCCAGTTTTTTTTTTTTTTTTCAGTTCTGTACAATGATATAAAAAGTGGGTTATGAACTAAAATATTGAATCACAATTCTTCAGGCAGTTTTATACTTAAATCATAGTCTTGTCAAGTCTGTGTTTGATATGGTTTAATTAATGCTTCCCTTATGTTGTGTTTGATTTTGATGTGTGTGTGATAGATTCGCACAAGCTCAGGTGATCAAAACCAGGCATTTGTCAGTGTCAGAGCCGTGCTGAAGTCTCGGCTGGCTCCGTGCACGCCCTGGATGAGGGAGGTGGCCATGGGTTATTAGAGGAACGTGAAGCAGCTATTAAGAAATCACCTACAGCAAATGAAGCCAATCCTGTTTTCATTAGGCTGCACAGAAACCGGGATCAAATGAGTTTGGCAGGGGAAGTCAAACCGAGTATGACATGGCCCGCAACACGACAGAGGGCTCCTCACAGCCTGCAGCTTTGCGTTTGTTAGAGAGGTTTGCTCACTCTTCCAGTGCAAACCCCTCATTTTCAGCAATCACCAGCTGAAGGGCCTTGTTTTTAATGAGACAATATTTGCAAACACCTTTATTATTTGAGACAATCCAAAAAGAAGGAAAGGAGATGGAGCATGTAATTGTGCTCTGTGGGCTGGTGGTGGGATGTTTACTGCACAAGTAGCTCGGGAGGAAGCTCAGAAGTCTTGTGGTTGGGATTTGCTCCCAGATGGAACTGGCAGTGACAGCAGAGCCTGGGATCAGCTTCAGCCAGCAATGACTCTTTTTCTGCTGTTTCCCTGGGTAACCTCCTCAATCAGTTAGGATGCACCGTGGTGTGTCACCTTCCGCTCCTGGCTCGCTCCTTGTGATGTTTCAAGCATCCTCAATGCTCTTAATTTCCTTAAGTGTTAAGGAAAGTAATACCTGATATCTGTAAGGTAGTGCTTGATGGGATAAAGTGCTTTGATAAGCTCTTAATTATGAGGATTCTTATAATTTGTTGACTTCCCTTCCCAGCAATAGTGGGATGTTTCTACCACGAGCCCTTCTCAGCACTGTCATTTGACATAATTCTGCTGATTTCATTAACTTTCGCTGGTTTGGGGTTTTTTTTGCAAGTCAATCACAGTGATTGATTGACTGGGGAAATGGGTTTTATCATCCTTAGTCTCCAAATGGAGTAGTTGTAGCAGTTGGATTAGGTTAATCCTGGCAGTATCCGCCTTTGGCTGATTCCCACTGCTGAAGGGAGCCGCCCCCTCTGCGAATTAGGGGATTAAGAGAAGAGGTGCTTAAGCTTAGCCCTTGATTAATGCGTGATTATGCAAATTGCGATGGAAACCGTGAGATTCCTGCAATCTCGCTGGAATATTGGAGACTCCTCAACAATGTGAGAGAATAACAAAAACAGCAACACACAGAGAAGGCAAGGCCCACGTACAGGAAATTCAGGATCTGGAACCCCTTTTCGACCCTGAAATCTTGTACCCTTGAGATCCGTGTGCCCCCTGAGCAGCTGCAGGGACAGGAGTGTGTTTTGAACGGGCAGGAGGCAGTAACTCCTGTGATGTATCCAAATGTTAAACCCTCTCCTTTCCACACAGACGTGGGAGGCGAAAGACAGAACAAAATGGCTCTGCTGTCAACCATGGGCTGCAAGGGAGACTCAGTGTGTGATTAAATAATGAATAAAATAGCATTGCAAATGATAATGTTATATTGTAAATAATTCCATTTGTTTACCCTACCATGGCATTGAAGTTCATCTCCCTTGGAGACTTCTCTGACTTTTGATGCTGTTTTGCTTTGCATATGCTTGATTTTTTAATTTTTTTTTCTTGCTTTTCACTGAACCTTCATAAACATTCAGGAACTGACAGGACTAGGTGAATAATTCACAGCAAACAATTTTTTGGATGAATTTAGCATCTTTATTTCTGTAAAAATAGCCCTACACACATTCTGTATGTTTTGCACTAATTTATTGTTAAATCAGTTTTAAGTATGAATTCCCCTCAAGCCATCATCAATCCCTCTATTTTTATGAATAGCATATAAACTCTACTCTGGAAATAGCTGGGTTTAGAAATTAGTTTATTTGTGACTGGAGAAATGTGCATTGGTTTTGTTTCCTGCATGGATGGCTACAGTATTGCTGCTGGTACAAATATGTCCCAACATAATATTTGCCAATGTGAATCTCAATTTTTAAGTTCATTTTTAAAATTCATATTTAAATAGTCAAGTTTGATCTCTCAAATGCTTTAGAAAGGGAACACAAGGCAATCAAAAGACATCTTCTATGTTTTCCTCTAGAGAAATCATATGTTGGAATATATTTTAAGGAAGAAATAGTTCAATTACTATTAGAATTATTTGCTCGACTTCTACCTTGGAGAGCAGTATTTTTTTTGGATGTGACTCCTGCATAAAAATACAAAATGATTCTTCCAGTGGATGAAAGGTGTGGGCGTGTATGTTGTGGTTGTAGCTCCAGACTAATGTTTACCCTTGAATATTAATCCAAAGATTGGAATTTAGTGCATGTAGTGGATGTTCAGTGAGGCAAGGCATTTTAGTGGGAAGTGTCTCAGAAATCCCTTTTAACTTCTAATCTCTGTGTGTATCTGTGTGAATCTGAAAGATGCAAAGTCAGGCCAAAGTACCTGAACTGCCTCCAGACAGTGCCACTGGTCAAGCAGGAGCTGCTTCACTGCAACTCTCTGGCCAAATGGGGATAATGACCCCTGAATGAAGCTCCATGAGGTGCTGAAGTGAACACACTGCAGTATAAAATCCAGGATATTTATTTCTGTTGAGACTTGTGGTATTCCTGGGCATGTATTTCATTAAGCACCTCTGTCATGACTAAAACAGAGCCCTAAGGTTTCTGTTTTGGTTTTTTGGGGTTTTTTTTAGGCGCCACCAGAAGATGCAGATCCTACCTGAGAAAGTCAGGAGTTTCCCAAAGTCATGAAAAAGAAGGAAAATCCTGAAGCAGCAATGAAGGATGATGACAAGACAAATCAAACCTCTCTTTTGGGCAGAGACAAAAGTTTTTAAGGTGTTTGAGTTGATCCTCACCTGGAAGTTCTGTGTTTGGAAGTTTTGAAGGTTTGGGGGAGAACTGAAGTACTTCAGTGAAGGTGGGTTTGGTTTCCTCATTGGAATTTTGGGTTGAGTGGATGCTACAACCTGAGCTGCTCTCAGACACATCTGATGGGGATTTGAGCAACCCCACCTAGGGAGAGGCAGGGGGTGGAATGAGGACAGCTCTGCAGTCCCTTCCAACCCAAACCATTCTGGGGCTCTGTGATTCTGTGAGGCTGTTCCTGCAGCTCAGATGCCTTTGGAATTCCTGGTTCCAGAGCCCTTCACATGGCATCGCAGGCGGTGTTTTGTTCCCAAGCCCAGAAGGATGAGACTTGTGTAGGAGCTGCTAATTTCCTCTGCTTTGAGTACACAAGCTGAAGCCTCCACACGCACAGAGACCTCAAGACCAACGTCAAGACGTGAAGGTAGAAGTAGTTTTTTGTTTGTGTTCCATTCCTGGACGAAACTTTTTGAGTAACAATTAAAGGAGGGCTCTGAGATGAGCTGAGTAATGGTGAAACAAAGGCACCCGCAGCGTGCTGCCTGCTCCCCTGTTGTCTTAGAGCAGCGTCTGCTGTAGCTGCTGGGTACTGTGGCAGGGAAATCTCCTCCTCATTTCCATTTCAAACTCTGCCTGCTCTGAGATGAGGATAATCAGTCCCTCGCTGCAGTTGTGCACTGCAGCATCTTCGCCTCCTGCTCCCTCTCCCGGGGCTGGCTCCTTTGCCGGCCCAGCTGTCTGTGGCTCTGCTTCCCAGCTGGCTCCCGGGCGCTGGAGCTCCGCGGCTCTGGGGGAGCTCTCCAGCATGCTCACATCCACGGGCACTCATGTGGCTTTTCTGCTCACACATCTGTGCTTAAGGAATGGAAATTAATGTCACTGGCACAGAGATTTCTTTCAGTAATCTTGTGCAAGCATCTCCCCGTACTGTGTGTCTTTGTTTGGGTGGGGTTGCAGAGAAGGATTTGTACATCCATGCTCTTGGTGCATCATTAATTCCCAAAGCCCAGGGAGTCAATCATACCAACAGCAAACTCTTCTACCCAACTGATCATCCTATCTAATCTTTGGCAAGTAGTCTTGCTAAAAGTAAAGGGAATATCTACTGGAGTTAGAACTAAACCCCCATCTCTCACTTCCCACTTGGCATTGGGATCACAAGCCCACAACTGTGGCTTTATTCATTGTTATGTGAACCTGCAGATCTTCTACCAAACTCTGCTCTCCAAAATCAGGCAAGAAGACATTAGGAAGGAAACTGTTGGTGTCTAGAAATCAGAGACACCATAACACCAGAAAGATGCAGGGCCTCAGATCTGACATACATTTTTGCCAAGAGTTTTATTCCTCACAGAGATGTGGAGGGTGGGAAGAGACTGGGCTGACAAACTGCAGGTTCAGTGCTGTTCGAGAGGTCTGGTTCCTCTTGCCATCCTCACCCAAACCCCAGGAAAGAAAGTGAACGAAAGAAACTCAGTATTAGAGGGCAGTCAGGGTACATCTCAATCACATAATCAATAGGATATTTGACAGCTTTATTCATCTTTTATCACCCACAAGTTAAGGGTAACAAAATGTCCGAGGCAGCCATTACCAAACAGCTCAGGGTTTGCCTCAGAAGCCCATTAAGCAGGAAGAGCTGTTACTCCTGCAGTAAATATGTGACACAGGAGAACAGGTAAGAGATTGGGGCCAGAAAAAGTGGTTTAGTCAAATGTGTCAGGTCACAGTGACAAGAGGTGAACAGCCTGTCACACACATGCCCACAGCCACTGAATTTTGCAACTATTAACACCTCCAACAAGGCTCCCTCTGCCATCAGGTACAATAACCACTGATGCCTTAATGATCTTACATATGAAGGAATATGTAAAGCAGCTTAAGTCTCATTCTCTAGCTATTACAAGCTTGATCTCCTAGAATTAGACAGAAACTTTAATCGCTGTCTCACTGCTGTGGTTTGTGAGCTCACGCGTGAATTTCTTCCTTGCCAGGGATTAATTTTGCTGTTTGGTGACATCCCATTGAAAGAGTGGACAAGGAAGAGCAAGAAATGTATCTGTGCACAGACAGTAATTCTCCTTCCTGAGCACTGCCCTGCAGGACAGGCACCCATTGACAGAGCGGCCTAGGTCAGAGCTTGCCAGAGAAACACTTAACACCTGCCTGTGAACAGCAAGCTGGATCTACCGTGGCTATAAGCTGTCACTCAGAAGTATTTCTGCCTTCAAAGTCCTTTCTCAAGCATCAGGAGCAGACACCTTCCTGCACAGGGGAGACTGCAGCCAGGAGCAAACCTGTGGGACAGCCAGGCAGAATCCCAAGGCAGAGAAGGCAGCAGGGGAAGGAAGGGCGATGCCACATCCCTCTGGGCCCAGAACGCCTCTTGTTGCCTTCCCTGGATGTGAGGGACCAAGCTCCGCTGCCCAGCGCTCGCCAGTGTCCCCAGCCGCCACCCACTGCCTGCTCCCGACTGGGCACGGCTGCTGCTGCCCGGCCCAGCGCTCAGGTGTCCCAGTGCCCACCGCAGCTCCTGGCTGCACCCCCGGCCGTGAAGCCGGGAGCGATGGCCGGCACGGCCCCGCTGCGGCCGGCACGGCCCCGCTGCGGCCTCCCCAGCGCTGGAAGGGCTTCCTCAGGCGCCCGCCGCAGCACGGACGGGCACAAGGGCGAGCCGGGCCACGGTGAGAGGTGCTGCCGGGGCCGCTGGGGTTTGAGCGGGCGGGCAGCGGGTTGGAAGCCGCGTCCCCTCGCAGGGGGCGAGTGGGGGAGGAAGGAGAAGGAGCCCGGGGCTGGAGCTGCCGGAGGGGGGTCCCCGCCGGGCGCCGCCCCCTGCCCGCGGCCCGGGCGGGGCGGGGGCCGCGCTGGCCGCTATTGGGGGGATGCGCTAGCGCGGGGGACCGGCGCTGCCTGCGGGGGACCTGTGGGGGCCGCGGGGGACCGGAGGAGGCTGCGGGGGACCGGCGCTGCCGCCGCGGGCGCGGAGCCGCCTCCGCCCGCGCAGGCTCCGCGCCAGCAGCGCCGCAGCCAGCGAGGCACCGGGACGCGCATCCCGCCCGCCGCCACAGGAGGAGGAGGAAGATGAGGATGAGGATGAGCGGGGCGCTGCGGGGAGCGGCGCCGGCTGCAGGTAGGAGGAGGCGGCGGGGATCGGCGGGGGGAGCCGCCCGCGGCCGCCCCGCTGCCGCCGCCGCCGCCGTGCGCGGAGCGGGTCCCGGCGCCCCGCGGAGCTCGGCGGAGTTGAGCGCAAAGTTTCTCCGCCGGGAGGGAGGCGCTGGCGCGGCGGAGCCGGCGAGGAGGCGGGGAGGGATGCTCGGGCAGCGCGGTGCCGCCTCGCCTGCCGGCCAGCCCTGCGCGGCTGGGACGTGCGAGCGGGGATGCGAGCGGCGGCTCGCCCGCAGGAGCCGCGCTTCGGGGCCGTGCGCGGGGATTTAACACTTCCAGAGCCGGGCACGGGCAACTTAGAGCCGTAGTGAGCATCTCCGAGCCGTGCTGGGAATGAACGTGAGACACCGCTTGCTTTCTTACTTGTGTGTGTGTCTGTGTGTGTGAGACTCTCGAGCAGGGTTTTCTCGCCATCCACCTCTGCGTGCCAGCCGGGAAGGGGCAACTTGAACCAGCTGGCCCCTCTTGGTTTAATATTTACAGCCCGAGCAAATATTTTGTTGCCCTTCTGCCTTTTTCTCGACGCCTTCTTGTAGTGTAGATGATTAATCAGAGAGGTTAGTGGCCAATTAGGCATAACCTTGTAGAAAAATAATTATGTGAGGATATATGGGGATTTACTAGTGGTGTGATACAGAATACACCCAGATCTTGGTAGCTGCTTCCCCATGTGTGCAGATTCAGTGCGTTCTTGATTTTGAATGGAAATGAAAGTGTAATGACAAATACGTTACTTCCAGGGGAAGATTATTATTTTCCTTGCCAGTGAAATATGCAGCAGCTTCAAAGTAAAATGTGCATGTCTGGGAATATAGAAAGGGGTTCTCTTTTTCTGGTCAGTCACTAAATGTTTTTCTCCCTTTTAAATATGGTCTTTCTAGTGGTGCTGGTTGCTTTGAATGTTTGGTTTGCAGAATGAATTTCATTTCAGTGCCCTCGGAGTCTCGTGAGAAGAAGTGCACTGCTGTGTCTTCTGAGGCTGCTTGTTTTCACTGATCTTGTTAAATAATGCTATTATTAAATGATGGCAAATTGAAGCAAATGTGTTTTTCATTGCCCACAAGTTGTGGTTCTGAGCTAAATTTCTTTTTATGGCTGGAGAGTCTCTTGCACTGCAGTATTACAATACAGCCATATTAAAAAGGTCCTTGGAGCAAATAACCCTCTAATGCTGCAGCTACATTTTCAGTAGACTTCAGTAGTTCTGTGGGAAGTGATTATGTTGGATTTAAGGAATATGGGCTGAATTGATTGTGCTTTTTTAATTGTGGTGTTAAACTGCTTGTAGACGTTCATGTGAGTGGTAAATCAAACCCCAAAATCTAAAGAAGCAAAGCTCCAAAGCCAAGGCTTTATTTGTGATGAATTTTTTTCTGCAACAGGTTTTTCTGTATTTTTTCCCTTCCTTCCTTCTCCCTTCAGCTGGCAGAGACGTCTCCAGCTAAAATACCTTTCCTTAACCAGGCAGAGTGCAGTGGTAGATGATACCATCATTCTCCTCTGTGTTTGGTTTACTCTATCTCTGCTGCTGCAAGCAATGGAGGCAAGTAAGACCAGAGATAAAAGGGAAAGAAGATTCCTGAGGCTGATGCTGTTGGCAAATTGATTAATTAAGGTTTGCTCTGAGGAACCTCACTAGGTTTTAGATGGTTTCTTTGGGATGCCATGCTGAAAGCACAGGTCAGCACCTATCCTTCAGTGATTTCACACCAAATTCTCTGGTGAGTGCTTGGCAGGTGTGAAAAGCAGATGTGGAACCAAGCTTTAATGTCAGTACTTGGTGCTAAAAATTAATTTTAAGAAGACAAACAGGTTGGTTACTTTAACTACAGCTCTTCATTACTGGTTTTTGTTTGCTCTAGTAAACAAACACATAGCTCTTAAAATTGAATTAAGTGTATAAACTGCTTGAACCAGTGAGGGGAGACAGACTAATAAATAAAGAATTAAGCTATTGTGCCACTGACTGGCTGATTACAGCTTTGGCCTGATCACTCAAGCAGTGCTCCAAGCAAGCTCTCCATGCCCAGCACCCTTTTTTGTGGATTGGAGGATGGGAGTGCTGGGGGTGACTGTGGGGTGGTGCCTGCTTGGCTGACAGACACTGCTCAGTAATGATTTTCTCCAGAGAGCTGAAAAAGAATTAAAATGTTTACAGCCAGGTTTTTGGAGGGGTTCCTCAAGATGCAGAGAGGGGGCTACGGAAGTCCATCCATTTTTAGATCTCGCTAATCCCAAGCTTCTCTAGCTCATGCTAATCATGCTAATTTTTACTGATTTTCATGGCAGTGGCTGTTTCAGAGCACAGGAGTGCAAACGTTTCCACTCCACACAGGGTAATCTTAAAAAGAAATCAAACTGGGAAGGAAGGAGTGGCTGAAAGAGATACCTGATCAGTCTTTTCTTCAGGTTGTAATGGCTGAAGAGTTGCACACTTTCAGTTTCATGGGAGGACTGAAATTTGCATCCTGTGTTTGCTGTAAATGCCATGTAATCTTGACACTACTGATCATAAGGATGCAAAAGTCAAAGTTCTCCAGCTCAAGCCCATTTCTCCACTGGTGCAAAACCATGGGAGCAGAGGAGTCTGTGGTGGAGGGTGGCAGTCATTTCCCATGTGGATGTCAGCTGTGTGCAAAAGGAGCTGAGCTGGAGTCAAGGCTGGTACCCACAATGGCAGTGGATGCAAACAAGGTGTCAGTGATTTCTGGTGATAAAATCTCCCCTTATCAAACTCACGTGCGTGCTGCAGATCAGGAACATGGTCTGTGCTTCTTTAACCATCTGATGCTGACCTAAAATCCCTTTGCAGATCCATCTGTGCTCATCAGGTGAGCCTCAGTCATGCTGGTGCTGTATTCACCCTCTGGTACCTTTAATTTCCTCTCTCACTCCCATACCCCTCACAGGCATGTTTGCTGCAGAAGCAGGATGCTGTTGGAGTTTTCCCACGCCCCTTTTCCATCCACACTTTGTCAAGGGAATTAAACATGATCTTGCAGCCAGCCCAGTGTGGAGCTGACAAAGAGGAATCCCTTTACAGTGACACCTCCTACAAGGGGAAAAGAAGGAGGGTTAGGATATTCAGGGGAAAACCCATAATGGGATTACTTGGTGTATTCCCTGTGTTCTCCATTTTTCTGGCTGCAGCCTGTCTACAATTGCTCTCTTGGATTTTTAAGGATGTCCTTCTGCTTTCAGAGCTCTGAAGGAGGAATAAGTGGTGTGTTTGTGGGTTTATGCTTAACCAGAGATGCAGGAGCAGGCTGGAAGTGAAAACAAGCCAATCTCAGCTGCTGCTAAGAGCTCTTGGAAGGGGGAATGAGAAGGATTCTTTTGAGTAACCTGGATAGCAGGTGGAAATGACCCTATACACAGTGTCTATAAAACAGCCTGCTGGATAAAATGGTCCTATTACAGGAAGTGCAGAGGGCAAAGAACCTAAGCAGTCTTGACAATCATTTTGGGATTGTTCTGCAAGAAAATCAAAGGCTTGTCAGTTTTTGCTTTTATGCACATAAATCACCTTTGCTCCTCCTGTTTCATAAAATGCACTGGGTCAGGACTTTCCAGTTTGCCTCTACACTATTGTGAGTATTTACAGTAGAATACACATAGCACACAACAGGAGATTCATATTTCACAGCACTTTCATTTTTCATCAGTATGCCAAGTTAAAGAACCTCCAACTTCCCTTTAAAATAGCATGAAGATTTGCAAGCCAGTTAAAAGGGATGAGAATACATTCTGATATTCCTCTTTTATATCCACAGATTGATGCATTCAACAGCCAGCTCCTTTGATTCTTCCAACATTTAAACATGAGTGACTTAGTGAAAAAAACACTGTATGAATATTTACTCCTGTTTTAATGTAGCAGAGCCCTACAGAAGTCAAAGCAAGTGCAGCTGATTCCTCAGGCTGAGGATATGGCCCAGCAAAGGATTTTCCTAATTGGCAGGAGGCTGGTTTGGTACCATTCCTTGCAGGGCAATATTTTAGAAAAAAGAAGGAAAAAAAATAATCTTACTAACATCAGAGGGATTTCTCATTTGTAAAGTTAAATGCTCCTCAGTGAGAGGTGAGGGGATTACTCCAGCTCAGAGAGTGTTTTCCCTGACTAATATATCCAAAATGTATGTTGGGATTGCCCAGCACTGATAATTCACACACCTCTGGAGTGGAATACAGCAGCCATTCCGGGCTGGAAACATTATGCAGGAGGGGTTTAGGGAAGAGAAATGAAGAAAAACTAATCCAATTGAAACTGCAAGGGGAATTTAGGAAGCAGAATGCAATTATCCAAGTTGGATATTGGCCAGGACATGTTAGTTAACATTTTTGCTCTTGTGGGAATTTTCGTGGGATCTTTAATGACGATGAATGGTCAGGGCTCTATTTTACATCTCATTTGAAAGCCTGAGCTTTCAGTTCTTCATGAGGATGAAGTGAATGCTTTGCCTTCCTTCAAGATGAATTGCTTTAGTCAATCTGCTTCCCTCTCACAGGGTCAGGGCTCTCTGGGCACACCTGCCTGGCAATTCCACCTGGCCATGGGTTTTCTTCACCCTGAGCTGCAGAGTCAGAAGGAAATCCCAATACTCAGCATTGCACATCAATGCCCAATTCCAATTTGAAATTCTTCTTCTCTTTATGTGGAGAAGATTCCCCACAGTTCAACCAGCCATGGCATAGAATCACAGAATGGTTTGGGTTGGGATGGACCTTAAAGATGAACTCGTTCCAACCCCCTGCCTTGCCAAATTTCCCTCCTTCCCTAAGCACCAGGCTGCAGAGTTTCTTCCCTGTTTTTTGAGGACTAATGGATGGAAGAATCATCTGTCAATAGTAAATGTGATAAATCTTATTGAAACTGGCATTCCAGGAGAAAGGAGTTGATGCATAAAATACTTTCTTCTCTGTAATCACAATTTTCTGTTTAGCTATCTGAACTTGAATTCTTTCTGCAACAAACAAGCAAAAAGGCACTTCTCTGTAAAAATCAGTGTGTGGTTACAAATGTGGTTTTATATTCAGGTTTATTTTGGTATTCAGGCAAGGAAAACAGTAGGATGGTAGTTTGCTTCTCGGGGGGAGAAGGGGCTTCCTCTTCTTTTGGAGGTTCAGGGATGATGTGGTTCAGTCAAATATCATTCTGGGAACTCAGGAGATTGCTCTGTATCCACTGAATTACCTTTTAATCTGTTTATCAGTGTGCTTGCAGACTATCTTAGAGGTCATGAAGCAGTGCCAGATGCTGGGAGATAAAATTAGATATGATTCTAGACTTCACTATATAATTTTGTTAACAAAAAGAGCAATGTAGTAGTAGATACACCTTTTTTCCTTTCGTTTTCTACTGTCCTGAGATTTTGTTTTCCAGCAAGATCCAATATAGGTAGGCTGTGCTTCTAACCCACACATGCCACTGATACTCATGTGCAACACAAATAATTAAAAGATAACAGGGTTATCTCCTAGTAGCAAAGATTTTTGCTGTTTATCTAGGAATTTCCCCCCAAATTCTCATGGTAACATCAATGTCAATAATCTAAAGTGCTGTTTCAAAATCACTCAAAATACTCATAATGTATCAAGTGATACATTTTGTGTCCAAGGATTTTCTTTCTACATTTTTGTGTCTTTGTGGACAGTTTAGGTTGTTTTGTGGCCCACGGAAGGATGGGTAAAGCCAATGTCTACATCCACTCATCCTGAATTTCTGAATTTCCCTACGGAATTTGTGGGATTTCCCAGGGGTGAGTGCTGGGGCGAGTCTCACCACTCTGGTACTGTCAGACTTGCTTTACCTTACAGGTGGATCTTGATTGTGCTCATCTCCTCTCAGGTTGTGAATCGAAAGCCCAACCCTGAGCTTTTCAAGAATATTCAGAATATGTGGGATGTAATGTTAAGGGTCAGCAGGAGTCAAGATCGTTGTCCAAAAACCTCAGAGGAAACCACATTTCCTCATCTTTTAAAATAACAATATCTTTGCTCCAGGGCTTCTTGGATAGCTGTGTAAGGCTGGGTTTTGTCCCTCATAAAGTGAATGTGCTTGGGGACCCCCATGTAAATAAAGTGCCCATTCCATCTGCCTCTTGTAGCTTGACCCACAAAATCTCAGCAAATGTTTCCACTGCATGGAAGAATTTGATGAATATATCATGTTGGCCAGGTGTAAAGCTGTGATCTGTGACATTTCATGCCTCGTGTGGGCATTGTGCTGTCATGTGGCACAGTGGGCTGCATTAAAAGAGTCTTTGGGGATGAAGAGAGACAATATGGACAGAAGCTGTTGTTAGGCAAAATAAATTATAGAGTAGCTCATCCTGTGTGAGAAGGATTGGGAGTGATGTAGTTTCAAACATTGTTTTTTCAGTAATTGTGCTGTTTGAATTGTGACCTACTTTAATAACATTCCATCGTTTTTAATATTTCTTTATTCATTACATTTTATACACACTCAGGTGGTTTACTGCAAGCTGTGTGGAAATTACAATGAAGGTCAAGTGCTCTCTGTGAGGATAACTTATTACTGAAAATATTAACTGTTGTCATTACTGTTTTCCAACATGAAATTTTATTTGTCTGGTGAATGAAAAGATGATGTTGGGCTTGTGTTAAAGTGTGTGATTACTGTCAACAGACCAAAGTCCCTCCAGTCACCGTTTTCAGATGTGCATGATCGCCGAACAAGTCTCACTTTAAATTGATTTATTTTTCCCTACACTCGTAAGCTGGTACAGGCCCTTATCAGAAATATCTTTGAGATCAGGACTGGTTTATATAGATTTAATTTTTAAAAGCCTTCAGTAAGCTGAGGCTAAACTGAGATTTGCAACTTCACTATTGAAATAACCATGCCTTCTCTTGGCTTTGCAGCCCTTCAGATGAGCTTAAATTCATGCTTTAAATTATATTAGTTCAGTGTTTTTCATGTGGAAAAGGCTTTGGCCCACTGGAGGTCTGTGTAGAGTTGGAGTAAAGCCTTAGTTAGGGTTGAGAGCAGGCTCTCCATGGCCAGTGCTGGGGTCAGTTAAATCACAGGTGCCCTATAGTGGTTTTCCATAAAAAAGACCTTCCAACAGTTGCTCTGCAGTTAGTGGACATGTAATTGTGAATTTTCACTGAGAGTTTGGAAGAATGGGATCAGGACATCACCTTCTCAAATCATAATCCCATTTTGGTAGAGCAAATATATTACTTTTCTGGGAGCTGTGGAAATCCAGGGGAAAAAGGGGAGCCTTGGAGCACCCCTACTGTCCTTACTAACACAGTGCATAATTCCTTACACATTATTGAAATAGAATCATTTTTTGTAAAGGTCAGCTGTCCACACTGTCTGAAGCATTTCAGTTTTTATTATGCAGATTTGAGGGTCCTTTAGGAATCCAGTCTAAAATGGGCAGAATGAAGACAGAAGAGCTGCAATGAATATTCACCCTTTTGGCTGTGGCAGCAGATCAGGGATTGAATCTTCACCAGCTTTCTCATTGCATTATCAAAATTCTTGCCTGCTGGTTTGATGTGATGGACTTAGAGGTTTCCCTGGTCCAAGGCCAGGGACATCTCAATTTACAGGTCATGTGTATCTAATTTTCCTTCTGAGCTATGTAATTTGAATTCTCTACAGTTGTGTCTTCTAAGTATAATCTGGAAGAAAAATGGAGTAGGTAGGTAAATGTCCTGCTGGTAAAGTTTCTGCACTGCTGTGCTGGGTTTGGGTTGGACAGGTAAGTTAGGAAGGCAAGAACTGTTTTATAGAAACAAAAATGGGAGATTTTGGCTGAATGTCTGCTGGGCGCAATTGAGATAGGCAAAGCTTTCATGTCAGCCCAGCATAAGCCCAGAGAGGAGCAGGAAAAGGTTAACCCAGGAAAGAGAGGACTTCTGATAAAGACTTATTAAAGCCCTCTGGAGAACTGAATAAGGAATTGTCTTTTCCATTCCATGAAGTGAGGGGTGTCACACGGTGTGAGCAGGCAGCAGGCTCAAGGACACCCCACGCAGGTGATGTTCTGTGGGATGTTGAGGGTGCTAAACCCAGCACAGACCAAGCAATCTCCTGGAAGAGTTTGTGGTGGAGCTGAGGGCCCAGACTGGGGGTGACACTCCTCCTGGCACTGAAGGCTCACAAATGTGATTATCTCAAGATGTGTGTGCTC
The DNA here is from genome assembly GCF_021018805.1 of Prinia subflava. Lineage (NCBI taxonomy): Eukaryota > Metazoa > Chordata > Aves > Passeriformes > Cisticolidae > Prinia > Prinia subflava. Next base: position 3,678,751 of record NC_086256.1, read on the forward strand.
TTGGTGCCTGCCAGGGAGCCAAGGCTGCTGCACATGGGGCCAGCTGGCCCGCTGCTCCCAGCCAGAAGGGATTTCTTACACTGAGGTGAAGAACTCGGCCAAAATCCAGTGTGGAGCAGTTCCTCTCTTCCTGCTGTCACCCAGGTTTCTCTCGAGTCAAGGCTGTCTGAGTGTGGGACACAGCAGAAGTTGTTTCTAAGACAGGCACCAGTGTTGGAGGAGAGGTGTTATCTTCTGGCAAGGCACCCAGTGCTGCAAAGGTGTAGAAAACAGAAATAATTGGTAGTGCAGGTGATTTATTTTGCTGTAGTTTTAAGCAGTGACTTGGGTTTTGTTATTTCCCTTATTTGGTGATAGGTGCTCTACCCTTGGTGTTTGACAGGGTAATGATCTCTCTGCTGGAGCTGCTTGTTCTTACCGAATACTTGTGTTGGATGTGTCTGGATCCATCTGTACCCATCTCTAAAGCTTGTAAAGGGGCCCAGCAGAATTTTAAATGTATATATTAAAAGAAAAAAAAAAAAGTTTAGAAACCATTAGACTCCATCTAGGTCATGTTAGAAGCTTTGTTCCAAGCTCACGGCATGGAAACTCCATTTTTATTGGAAGTGGAGAACCTTGGGTAATTGCTTGACATGAGGAATTAGGGCTTAAGAAGAACACTAAATATCATGAGACTTGTGATAAAATCTTAAGCAGTGTATAAGCCATGGAGGCTGGCAGATTGTAATTAGGTTTGATTGTTATCAGCTTGAGCCAGATTCGGACAGGTTGCTGAGGCCACGTGCCCCATCACCAACTCCATGAGCAACTCAGAACCCTTCCTTGATGAAGGTGATGTGGCCTGACCAGGCATTTTCTTTATTTCCTTTGCATTTTTGCCTCTTTCCTTCTCGGGTTACTTTGCACAAACTGAGTTTATCTCGTGCCCAGCCACAGGCCACCAGCAATTCCTCCCCTGTGATCTGGGCTGAACATCCCTGCTGTTCCTGTAGGTTATTGTTTGCCCAATTCTCCCTAATTCTGGAGATTGAGGAAGTAGTTTTAATTCTAAATGGTTGTCTTTGAAATAGGTTGTTTTTCTGTGGAAATGCTTGTCTGTTTTGGTAAGTTTTTGTAATCAAATCTTGAAAAAATATAATATTAATCTTAATATTAAAGTAAGAATGTCACCTTATGCAGGGCCCTAGGGTACGTTTCTTAGTGGTAGGACCTGGAATAGAGTTTATTAATAATTCCACTTATTACAGACTCTGTTGCCTTCAGATTACCATTTCAAGTGCAAATACACAGTGGAGATTACACATGGCAACATTTAAAAAGCAAAGTTCAGATGCTGTAATTGCACAACAGAGTGGCTTGGAATTATTTAATAAAAGAGGCATACAAAAAGGTTCCTGGCTCTAATTTCATTAATAATGTATTTTGCATTTGGCTGGAGACGTTGGGCTGGCAGCTTTTCTTTCAGGGTGCTGTGGAACAAAGCAGTAACCCACAAAGATTTCCTCACTGGGCTCAGGCTGAACCTCATGGCTGCTGGGAGTGTCAAGGAGAACACAGAGCTCTGATTTCAAAAATCCAGACTAGGGAATGGAATAGCATTTTTTAGCTGTCAGCAAATAGGAGCAGAGATGGGAGAAATTGTGATCTGTGAAGGAAAATGGCATGTCCACTGAAGCTGCTGATTTATTTTCCCTGTTTACTGAAGAAGCACTATGGACACACACACTCACTGCTATGCCAAAGACCTTCACAGGAGCAGTTTATGCCAAAGCAGCCTCTTCTGCCAGGGAGATTTCTCTTCTAGTTGCAAACATAATATTTTACCTTGCAGATGTCAGTGCTGGCTCTCTGGTTCTGCTCACCTTTGCTTCCCCTGCAGCTCCCACCCCTGATGGTGCTCCCAGCCCTGCAGTTGTCTGGCTAACTCACTTTCTGCCTCATTTACTTCCCAATGACTGCTGAACACCGTTCCCAAATCCAGGGCCAGCCCACCTTTGTGACTGGCTGCTCAGTTTGCTGCAGTGGCAGCGTGTTCAGTGCCTTCTCTTTGGAAATATTGCAGCCATACATCTCTGGAATTGTGGAGCTGGGTTTTGTCACCTTCACCAGAAGGAGGGAATGAACACTGGGGGAAAAATATCCCACTGAGGGCACCGTGAGGAATTCCAGCTAAGGGATTCAGCAGGGTAGAGCTGGTGCCAGGGGTTGTGTGTGTTGGTATCTCACTGTGTGCTTTCTTAGGAAAAGCAGGAATTCCTGGTTACCTGATCCATCCTGAACATCTCTAAGAAATACCAGGCCAAGCCACTTGTGTTGTTGGTATTTTGCACTTGAAGAAGCGAATACCAAGGTTTTGGATAGAGGTTTAAATATTTTTTCACTGAGAAGAGACCTTCTTTTGAGTAAACCTAAAGGAACTTGAGATCACTGTCTTGGAGTTCTGATCTCTTGTCAGCTTGGTGCTCATCGTGACAGAAACACACGTCAGGGTGTGAGCTGTGAGTGCTTTCCCCATCAGTTGTTTCTCTGTACAAAATGATGTATTCAGTCCTTGGTGGCTCCCAAGGAAGAGTCTTGGAGTGATTCCCTTCTCACTGCTGCATCTGCATCTTTGTGGGCCCTCACTGCTCTGGTTGCTGACTCTTCTGTAAGAAGATGAACAAGTGTGAGTTTGGGGTTTTTTTTAGTTTCTTTTGTTAAGATTCTGCTCAGTTTGAGTTGAGTCTTTTTTAATGGACACTTGCGTGGATTGATTGTGCCTTTTTTTTCCCCATGTGGTTGTTTCTAAGATCTTTATTCCATCATATTTAGGGCCTTTTATAAATCCTTGGGTGGGTGTATCCAGATTCCATTGCAGTTCAGGGACAGCACTGTTACTGCCCACCTTGTGCACTGTCTTAACCCAAAACTCCCCTTTCATGCTGTATATCTCCTATTGTTTTTATCAATTTCCCCATCTATTTAAAAGTTCTATGTCCAATTTCAGAATCCTAGTTTCTTAAATGCTGGAAAGCAGGTGGTATTTTTGCTTTGAAGGTCTCTAAGTACCATATTAACAGCACAGAAACAAAATCCTACATAAACTCAAGTAATTTTTCCTTAATTCCTTAGCTAATTGGGGCAACTATAATAAAGTAAAATTGGGGCTGAGATGTGGCATTCATGTGCTTTGCTGTATTCTGTGGACATCTGATTTGAAATTGTAATGTTGGTTATTTTGTAGGTGGGATATTATTTTAGAGCTCAGCACTTGAGCAGGAGAGCTGCTTGTGATTCTGTTGGAGGATGGGAGAGACAACAGCACGAGGCAGAAATCTTTTTTTTTTGGTGTTTTTCTCTTGGAGGAGCTGAATCTGAGAGCCTTGGCACTGTTCCATAGCAGAGGAGCTTGCAGTGATGCTGCAGTTTTGTTGGTGCCACTGCAGACACAAAGGCTAAAACAAATCAAACTGAGCTGAGAGGAGCAGATGGGGCAAGTGAGAAGTTGGGAAATCATTCAAAGTGTTAGACACCGAGTGATTTCAATTTTCCCGAGACAAGTGGGTGCTGTGGCACAACATGGCTCTTTCTGACACTCAACACACGTGAGACAATTTTGGAATAAAAGCTGCATCAGGTGTTCTGTTCCCAAATTTCCCTGCCTGAGGGGGAGAGTCTGCATTTGGCAAGGATAGCTGTAAGGGGGGTGGGGTGGCGAAAACAAGCTTATCATGAATCCTTTCAGGTGTTTGGTTGACTGTGTATAACAAATAAGCAAAGTTCCTCCATCAGAGGCAAAAATGGAATTTGTAGGGCTATCACAAGGCAGTGGGGTCAAAGAATTTGGACAGATACCTCCTTCCTTCTAGAAATGTTGTCTTGATTTTAATGTTCTCCTCAAAGAATACAGTTCTCCCCCATAGCATGAGAATAAGCAAAAGAATAAACCCCTCACTTTGATAAATATGAATGTTGGAAATTTTGGCATCATCAACAATGAATCCACAGAAGTTCCTTGTAATGTGTGACCTGTATCCCTCTGTAACACTTTTCTTCTGTTAAGATTCCCCTTTAAGGGGTTTGGTTTCTTTTAAAAGTGTGGAAATCAGATACAAAGAATTCTGGTCTCACCTGATAACTGTGGCCTCAACATGATTTTGCAGTATTTACTGTTTATAATAAATAAACAGACTACAGATAATTCCTGCCTTAAAAGCTGTAGCGCACAGAAAAGTTGGGTGTAGGAAAAATGTGTATGATAAGGCATAGTTCCAGCAGAAAGAAAAAAACTTAAATAGCACTTGGATTCTTTCCATCCACCCTACAAAGAAGAAAATTGGTTTGCAGGAAATATAGGTCATGGCAGTGTTCTGGCATCTTGATGTTGCTGTTTTGTAAGTACAGTGGATAGCTGGCAGCGCAATTTGGGACTCCCATTAGAGCTGCTCTTTGCTGTCAGGCTTAAAGGCCATTTAATATCCCTTATCTGATCTAATGCACTCCTCACACAGACAAAGAAAATTTAAAAGATGCTGTGGGTTTGGGGGATTTCTGTTTGTGTTTGGGTTTTTCAATTTTTTTTTTTTTTAACTAGTTACTGAAAGCCAATTTGGAGATTCTGCCTTTTGGTGCATCCAAAAGTCAGTTCCTTCAGTAAGAACCTAAGGATCAGGGATGCTCCACAAATGAGGCACTGAAGGGAGTGTTTTCTCCCCTCTACAGGATAAAACACAGGAGAAAATTAAACCTTGCATTATTGTGCCACGTGGTTTTACAAATACCAGCTTTCTATTGCAGGAAAACCTTGGCTTTTTGAACATGGATTTTGGTTGGGGATCAATCTAATTTCTTTGTGTTAGGAAAAGTATTAAAGGTAGCTGTATCCTGTGATTCAGGTGGTCTGTATTCTCCTCTGTGCCCAGCACCAGGACTGGGTCAGTGGTGTTTGGAGGGACTGGGGAACAGGCAGGATCTCTGGGGGGGACAGGAGGTGACACTGCTCCCCTCTGGAACATCATGGCACTCAAATGTCAGGGAAGCCACAATTTTTCTGCTTAGCTGTGTACAACTGCCCACTGTGAACAGTAAGAGGCCAGGATGAAAACAGAAGCATGGAAAGGAAATTTGGATGAGGAATTGTAGGTCGCCTTCTCCTACCCATCCCACAGTACTGCTGTAGTTTTAGCAGTTAGTCTGTGTATAGACACCAGACTTGCTGAAAATGCTCCATCTTAACCTATATTTTCTTTTTAACTGTTTTGTCTTGAATTAGACTCTGTGCTGGTTTGAAAGCAAAACCAGTGAGACTCCAAGTCAGAAATACAATTTAATAGGAGGGGGGAAGAACCCAATAAAATTAACTAAATAAAAAGCAGTAGTACAAAAGACCAGGGACAGAGTCAGAACACAACCTGACACCCTGTTAGTTATGGTGGTGGTAGCAGTCCAGATGAAGCGCTCTTGTTGAAGCAGTGATCCTGTAGAAAGGTCTGGTAGCTCCTGTCCTCTGGGAATCCAGTGGGTCAGAGCCCCTGTGCTGTCCCAAATCCCAGATCATATCCAGCTGGGAATGCTTGGCTCCTCCCCTTGGGCAGAGCATCTCCCAATGGGCTGATCTCATTCCATGAGCCTGCAGTGGGTCCTTGATTGCCCATTAAACAGAGAGAGCTCCCAGGGAGTTACCTGTGAGCCATGGGCAAGGCCTTGATGGCCCATGAACAGGAGATAGTCCGGAGGGAGGGGCAAGGGAAACACTGCCAGACCTGGTTCCAACAGCTCCTGGAGGTGGTGATAGAATACATCCTTTGGGCACATCTTACATTGTAACCTAGGACAGGCTGGAGGTTAATAAATCCAGGAAATCAAAGTCTATCTCAGCTCTCCCTCACCCTGTCCTGGGGTCACTGGTGGCTCCTGGGTTTGTTGCAGGTGCAGGACTGTGATTCCTGGGGTTGGGTTGGTGCAGGACCCTCTCAGACTCCTTGTACCAAGCAGGGCTGCACTGAATTGAAGCCTTTTTGTTTCAGGTGAAGCAGGATTTTTTTTGAAACGTGCAATCAGGAGAATCTCCTGTGATGACAACTAGGTTTTTCTTTTGGGTGGATCTAAGTATCAAACCAGTGTTATTGTACTTTAGTTTCTTTGTTTCGTAGCTCCTTTTTATCACTTTCAGCAGGATTTCCAGGACTGATTCTTTGAGATGTGAACAAAGTGATTGTGTGTGCACATATGCAGGTGTGTGTGATTTTAAAAAAAGCCAAAAGTAATACCTTTAAAAATATTTTTATTTAAACATAAAGATGCGAAAAAAGAGCAAACAGAAAGGCCTATCAGTTGTGTCTATCGTGATTGAAATGCATAGATTCTTATACATAAATTATTATTGCATGCAGTTGCATGAACAAATGGAAAAGCTGGGTTTAGGACCCCTTGAAAATAATCTATTGCTGTTAGACATGCATATCATTGAGATATATTCTTGTCTACGCAATGTATAATTTTTCAGTGGCTCTTTCAGAGGTAATTGTGGAAGGCAAAATGTGCTATGTGAATATGGTGCTTCAAATTGTTGAATGGTTCCATGAGAAAATATATGATTAGTCTGCAAATAATCTCTTCAAAGGCCCTATTCCAATTCTGAACTCTCAGATGGCATGAGTAGTCTTTGCTCTCGCTTTGGAGGGACTGAAAAATGTTAAAACCATTTACATGTATTGTCACAAAATAATTTTATGGGGTTTATCCTGCCTGACATGATGCTTCACACCATGATGGAAAAATTCATAAATGTTTTCTCCCATTTGATGCTCAAGAAGCACTTAAAAGCGCTCATTTCTGTAAGAGTTATTTTCTCTCTTTATATCCAATTCAAAAGATTATGGTGAAGTGTTCATTTTTATGGTATTTACAAGAAATCAGTAGAGCCAGCTTGCTCATAACACCCTCTCTTCATCCCCTGCCCAGATTCATCCTTGCAGCATCCTGGAACAAAGAGAGCCGAGATTCTGAGCCATGCTCAGGTCTGATTCAAGAATGCATTTTTCCCTGTAGCAAATTTTTAAAAGGCTGAGTTGTTTGTGGTCAAAGACTCTAAGGTTATGGCCTTTACAGTAAAGGAATGGTGGTTAATAAGTTTCTGAGCTGTCTAAAAATTTTAATTTAGGATGAAGCTCTCAGTCTTGTGTTTAGCAGCCATGAGACCAGCTGGCTCTAAGGGAGGTGTGTAGAATTCAGTCAGATCCTGCAGCTGCTTTAGGTGTTGGTTTTACTCACTTGGGTAACACATTTGTTTTATTTCTGTTGTTTTGGCCTCTGTTCTCCATGAAGAGCTTGGGCAGCACAGGATAAACACCAGAGCTGGTTACATCCCCAGTGCTCTGTGCTGAGGGAAGGTTATGGGAAAGGTTGTGCTGAGAGAGCTCTGAGGAGCAGAGCGTGTCACACATCATCACAGTGCAGAGGTGTGGAGACGACACGTTGATTCTGTTACTCAGTCCCCTCTGGGTGTCCGTGACCAGGTGATGACACTGATTTATCACAGAACTTCAGCTGCCTTTCACAGGTTCACGATAATTTATCAGCCTGTGCCCCTAAGAGTGAGCAGTTCTTTTATAACTTTGCCTTGTGTTCTGTGGAATTGGTGATTTAAAAGGTGTGCCCACAGTACATTGAATAGCTAAACTTGCTTTGGAATTCAGATATGATTAAAACCATTTGGTTACCACACCAAACATAGCTATGCTAAATAGTTTGGCAAATATTGGACTTTATTTAGTTTAGATGTATAAGAGAAGGAGCTCATAATTTCGGTTTGTCTGCAATAGAATTAATGTAGCAGAATAACGGTTACCAAAACTTACTGGGTGTCCCCTGCTTTCAGGTATTGGTTAGAAATATCTCACCCTCTGTCACCAGGGGCGATGCTGGGATGTTGCTCTAGCAAAGAAAGGCTTCTGTTGGCCAGTGCCTGCTCCAGTGTGGCTCCTGAGCCTGCCCAGCTGCGTTCTGTGTGCTCGGAGCTCATTGCTGCACACACACACCGAGCTCCAACTGGGCTGTGCTGACTTTTCCAGGAGCCCAGGGCTGCCCTGGAGATGCCTCCCTGCCACCCCACATCAGCTGATATTTTTGGCAAGGCTGTATGTCAGTGCTTTGTGAATTTTTCCCTGGGTCCCTCCAGAAGAGCAAACTCAAGCAGTCCCTTCCCCAACTGGTTCGGGAAAAGAAAAAATCCTTGGAGAAAAGTGAAAAAAACCAATTTATTTAACAAGCAAAGTATCCACAAGCATAAAAAATGAACAATATGAAACAATAAAACCTCTTGCTGTTCGAAGAGATGGCAAATTCAGAAAGTCCTTGTCTTGGAGTGTAGCTTGGCTCACTCAGTCTCTCATCAGTCCCTCCGGCGCTGGAAAATGCCATCCTGGGCCCTGGTGGGCCACAGGTGATCTTCTTGGTTTTCAGTCCAGAGCAGGTCTGAACAATTCCAAGAAAACAAACAAACAAAAAACCCAAAACAAAACCCAAAAAAACCAACCCCAACAAAAAAAAAAAAAACAGTCCAGGGAACTTCTCTTTCTCAGCCAGCTAAAACCAACTAAAAGCAAAGGAGAGATCTGTCCCACTGTCTGCCTGTGCTGCAGACAACAGAATCCAGGAACGGAATGCAGAGGAGTAAGTTCAGCTTCTGAAAACAAAGTCATCACTTCTCTTTCTCCCCACTTCACTCTCGGAACCAGTCTTAAGGTACAGAACACAGCAAAACATAACATATCCAACAAAAACAGACAGATAATTGGGGATAGAAGCATCAAAAATTCACCCTAGGGCGTCCTCCAGGGAAGCAGTCCTCCAGGGAGGCATGGGAGTCCTCTGGCTGCTGGTTGGCCTCCCTCAAGGGTACATGGGTGCAATACCACCGATCTATTTCCATTTCGAGTTCCCTAATGCTCCTCAGTCTTGCAACTTCCTCCCTAAGCTCGGCCACCAGCGAAAGGAGACCTTTCACTTGCTGAGTCTGCTGGCAGATTTCTTTAAATAAGCTCAAACACTCCTCATAGGAATGTGTCTGCACAGACACATCCTTTTTGGAGGGTTCCACATTCACCTTTGTATGTAGAACTGTATGGCTACATACACTTTTACTAACTGTAGGTTTGGATTGTGTAAGATCCATTACTAACAAAAAACCCAAAAATGATACAACCAAAAGAACAGCAAAGTGAGTAAACCTGCAAAAACCCTGCGTGAACTGCAGGCCAAACTGATGTGCCACTTACCTGTTTGCCTGCTCCTCTTCGCCGTGCTCCGGTGGCTGCGCTCCTTAGATTTGTCTTTTAATCAGCCCTGCCGGTGCTGGAGGGAAACCTCACCTTGTGCAGCTAACAAGATCCTGTAGTTGTCTTCTGAAGGTCCAGCAGGGGGCTCGATGGATCTGGTTTTCCTCTGGGAATCCAGGATGCAGCCTGAGTTCCAAACCTCTGATTATATCCAGGCGGGAATATTGGGCTCCTCCCCCTGGGAGGAGCATCTCACAATGGGATAATGTGATTGTATCAGCCATGCAGTGAGCCTTAATGGCCCATTAACAGCAGATACCCCCTGGAGGGAGGGAGGATGGGTGGAGGACCAGATAAAGAACCCTGCCCCACCTGGTTTTAACAGCTGGTAATAGAAATTTTTTTTTTCTCAAATAAGCCCTGTAACGAGTTGATCCTTTGACTCACCCACAGATAAGACAGTCCCAGTGAGAGAAGCTGTTTTATGGGTTTCATTTTGGAAGCTATTCAGGGAAATTACTGTAGGCTTTTTGAGAAAATTAGTGAGAGCATGGAAGGACCACAGAAAGATTTTTTTTCCCTTAAGATTTTAAGGAGGATCTTAAAGGGAAGGAGAAAACCTAACCCCTGTTAATGAAAGATTTTTTTAAATAATGCAATAAAATTATGCAAACTCTAGGTTTGGATGTGGGTAAGTTCTTAGCTGTTCCTCCTAGTGAAAGTTTTATTTTCAATTAGTGCGTTTAGAAAGGAAAGGAAATTACTTAATCACAGCTCCAAATGTGTGTGTATATAAGGGGGTGTGTGTGTATCCCCTTTGAAGATGTTAAAGAGTTTGGATTTAGGATGATGTTAATAAATGAATATACAACTTGTAGGACTGAAACGATCAAGGCAGCTACTCTGTGGGAACCTCAGGGACTCAGCTCGTGATGAATATAATCAGCTGGATTCACCTGAAGTTTTTATCATGGGGAAAAAAAGAAGAAGTGAATCAAACCTCTGGGTCTTTCACAGGGACTTTTTAATTATTTGAATTGGAGAGGGGCATTTCTTGGTGCTTGAATTAGATAAATGTTTTGTGGGTATACATGTATGTGATCTGGGGCATGGAGAGCTGCTGAATCTACACTTGGATTTCTGTTGAACAAAATGATGTCTTTGACTCTTAATGACACAGGTCATTAAAGGAAGAAGTCAGATGGTTGGAATAACTTAATCTAATTCTTGTAAATGTGAGCCACACGTGGAGCGTGCGATGCTGAACTGCAGCGAGGGGAATGGAAGAGCAGGTGCTGCTGTGGAGGATCCCAGCGGTATCCTGTGAAACCTTGCACTAAATACCAAATAACTTGGAAATGTGCCTTGTCTATGCATGGGGCTAATTGATTTCTGAGCCACTTGGTCTGGAGGCTTGGTTGTATTTAAGGTACTCCTTTGTCTTGGTTTGGAAAGACAGGTATCTGTCAGGGAAAACTGGAGTTTTCCTTGGAATGGAGAATGTAAAAACCCCTCCCTCCAAATTATTACAATTTTGCAATTAGGAGCTTTCAGGCATAAATATGGGAATAGAAGTAACAGTTCTTTACGAGGAATATTAAAAATGCAAATGCAGTAATACAAAAAAAAAAAACAACAAACCAAGGAAACAGAAGTCCTAGAGAACACTGATAGAGTCAGGAATACGACCTGACACCCTGTCGGCCAGGGTGTTGGAAGCAGTCCAAATAAATCCTCCTGGAGTGACAGATGTGGTTCTGTTGGAGTAGAAATGATGAGAGATGTGGTTCTGTTGGAATAGAGATGATCCTGAAGTGGTGGTGAGATGACTCCGGTCTTCCTCTGAGAATCCAGTGGAAAAGAGGATGCTCAGCTGTTCTGAATCTCAGGTTCGATCCAGGTAGGGATGCCTGGCTCCTCCCACTGGGTGGAGCATCTCACAATGGAATGATTTAATTTTATCAGTCATGCAGTGAGCCTTAATGGCTCATTAACAGCAGATATCCCCTGGAGGGAGGATGGGTGGTGGAAGAGACAAGGAATATTGCTCCCCTGGTTTTAACAGCTGGCCCATTAACAGGAGGCATCCACTCCACTCCCCCCTGGAGTTAAAAGAGATAAAGGAAAAAATGTATCTCCCTAAATGGTTTCAACAGATGAAATAGAATACACATTTTTTGGTAACATAACCCAAGACATCCTTGGAATCTCTCTCTGGCCTATTCCTTTGTGCAAACCCTACATCAGGGACCTTCATGTCAGGCAGCAGCCACACTGAAGCCATTCAAGGAATTTTTTGGCACACTTTCACATCACAGGACAGATACTGGGCCCGTGCTTCTTGCATAATCTGGGGTGTATAAGGCCCAAGACAAGTATTCTTGTAAATACTTGTGTAAATATAATTTTTGTATTGTTCTCACGTGGTGTAAGCAGAGTGTCAGGGCTCTGGACAGGTCTGTGTGGTTTCACTGTCTCCATCAGTGCAGATCTGTTGGGTGGGGTGTCAGTGCTGCTGTTTCTTCCTTAGATCCTCATGAGGGAGTTCAAGGATGCTCTGTGAGAAACTCCCTTGTCCTCTGCATCCTTCTCCTTCAGTGTGATGCCTTCATTATCCCAAACTCGAACCCCTTCCTGCTTCTGGATGACACAAATATCTGTGTGGGATGTGGGGTTTCTCCTCCTCTCCTCTAGCCCCTTCTCCCCAGTATTATTTTCAGGGTGGGAATAGCACATTAACCTATTTAAAAACAACAACAACAACAAAATAAACCCAAACAAAGAAATCCCCACCTTGAATGACTGAATTTGTCACAATAATTAAGTATGGTAGCTACAGCTCTGGATGCATTTCACCTGCTAAGAGCTACTGCAGTCAGCACCATATGGTGGCCTTTTTTTCCCTTTTTAATAGACTTAGAACAGCAATTTGTTTCACCCGTGAGCCAGCACCACGGCATGCATTGCTTAACAGAAACAACATAAGACTGGTGAGCTTTTCATTTTAAGTTTCAAGGAGCATTTAGCCGAGCTTCAGAGCCTGCTTTCTGGCTCTGTCTGTCTGCATTGTAACTCTTTGATGTATGAAAGTAAAGGGCTGAAGGACAGAAGGGCTTGGTTTTCTGACCAGACACTCCTCAGTGCTTCAGTCTTAATGTTTGCAAATAACATGCTAATATTTACCTGCCTCTTCGATTTATTGCCAAGCTCTCACCCGTGTCTGTAGGTCACCCTGAGACTCTGGAGAGAAAATTATTGAAGATATGGAAAATATTATTTTATTCCATGGGTGGACTGAAAATGCAGGCTGAGTTGTGGGTATGTCTGTGCTGTGAAACAGGGCCTGGTGCAGGATCCCTGATCCTTTTCCAAACACAGAACAGTGTTCCAGCACCATGGTGCTGTCCCTAACAGTGCCATGGGCATGTGGCAGTGCTACTTTAGTCTGGTTTTTTTTCCCCACATGACCAGAGGTGCTCAGATTTTGAACCACTTGCTGCCCTGTGCCTCATAAGCTAACAGATGTTAATGCAAACTCACAAATAGTTCAGGACCTGCTTATCTGAAATCTTTGTTTTGTGATTGATGGACACAATGACTACAAAAATAAGATTTTTTTGCATATTTTGAAGCTTCCTTAAAACTTGGGCTAGTCGTGCAGTACATTATCAGCCTGGAAGACATTTCCAGAATGGAACAATGACCTGGTAGCACAGCAAGTTAACCTGCGGTACAGACTTGTGTCTGATTCCCCTCCCACACCACTCCAGGTGAATTGTTCAGGTCAGGGAGGCAGCAGGATTCCCTGGGTGGAAGGGCCATGAGAATGCACCTGCAGAACACGGTGGGTGTCACACCCTGTGCTTGGGAGGCTGTAAATAACCCACCTCAGACCCTGCCACCTCCCCAGTCAACCAGTCCTCATTCAGATGCAAGAGCTGTGGTCCTGGTGCCTTCCATCCTTCCTTCCTGTCCCCTACCTGCTCCTGGGATCCTGCAGTTTGTGGTGGCCTCTAATTCTGGATCAATATCTCAGGTTGCTTTTGTTATTTGATGGTGTTGATAACCTCATTCTGCAAGTCACTGGCCTGGTGATAACCAAATCCTCTGCTTAATTAGGAATATCTGCTTAAAAATATGTATCTGGGGGAAATGCAGGTTACAAATGGTTGCAATTAAAACTCATGTAGCAGATTTCCCACATCTGTCCTATTGTGTTTCTTTTTTTCCTTTCTTAAAAGGCTAAGAATTCAACATTTCTAGAGGGTACAGGTGTTCTGTTCAGAGCTCAGATCATCTGCAGCGAGATGAGTTTGAACTGTCACACCCCCAGCCTCATTCCTGTCCTGCATCCTTGTGTACTTTGGAACAAAATGTACTTTTAATTTCACAAAGCTTTAGAAACAACAGGGAATGCTGTGTGGTTTGTCTTTGTGAAATAACCAGCTTTTCTGGAGATAAGGTGGGATTTTTTTTGTGTGTGAACAATGCCCCGTTGTACCCCTGCAGACCCTCCAAAATGTGGGACTTTGCAATCCTGAAAGCAAACTTTTCTTTAATTTTGCACTAAGAGTATTTGCTCTGCACAGGAGAGATTTAATTCTGAATTTTGATTGGATTTGGATAGAAAGAGTTATTTCTTGGTGTTCTCTAATGAGATGGGAGAAAGGGGAGCTTAGGGAGGGTAGTGAAGTGCCCAGGAGCTTTTTGTTCTTCACAGTCTTTTAACTTCATGTGCCTTTGCCACTTTCTTGTGCTCAAGTAATGTTCAAATGGGTTTAGTTTGCAAATTTAAATGAGCTTGCTAATGTTCTCATTTTAGCAATACCATCTAGAAATACTGATTAAAAATGTCACCTAGTGATTTTAATCCATGAGGAATGGGCACTTCTGGAAAAAGTAGATCAGTTTTTTCCTCAGTACACCTCCATCACAGCAGAAATGGTCCTGGTAATGTTCCTTGCCTGAAAAGTGCATGTTTGGCTGGTTTGGGGAAAAATAGGAATTTGCATTCTATTTCTGAAGCACCAGTAAACTCCAGTCTTTTCGACCAGCACTGGATTTGGAGTTGAAATTTCTGGTTTGAGGGAATCTGGCCCACATTGCATTTCTGGGATGATTCCCCTGAGCCAGCCTGCGCTGCAGAGCTTCCCAGGGCCAGCACCTGCAAGCCTGGGCTCTCTGGGAGGTGCTGTAAGGTCACCAAACGGGGCTCATCTGTCCAAATTCTCCTTTTATCAGAAATTTTCTGCTCAGCTGTTTGAGCCAAGATCTGCTGATATTTGCAACACAAAAGATGTTCTGTGTTTCTTCTGCTTGCAGGTCCCAGAGTCAGTATTTTTTTGGTAAATGCTGATATTCTAATTTGTTTTGCAATGCAAAGTCCTTCAGTAATCCAAAAATCATTCCCCAGACTAAAAGTAAAGGACAGAACTTCATCTTGTGGGAGAACACATTGTCAAGTGTCCTATTATTTGGTAGTCAGGAGGATTGTCCTGCAGTAGGAGATATTTCAGAGAGCAGGCTGGGGACAGTTTTACTAGATTCATTTAGAATCATTAAGGTTGGAAAAGACCTTTTAAGATCATCCAGCGCAATTTCTGAAAGTCAGAAGAGATTCCTGTTAGTTCAGAGCACCAGGGGCTCGTGGTAGAGGAGGATTCTTCTCCTCTGCAGCAAACAGATGCCTGGTATCAATTGGCACAGACCTGAGGGCACCTTGTGCACTCAAATAAAGGAAGGACAAGAGCACAACATCACCTGATTTACAAAGAATGTGAGTTGTGTAGTGGCCTTAGCAGAATCACAGGATATTTTAGGTTATTCCTAAAAGTCTTTGAGGGAAAGGAAGCTGAAGGATATGGACACCCAGAGCATGGAGGCCTTAAAGAGGAAAGCAGAACAAAATAAGAGGGGTAAAAACAAATAAACTTCTTTTAATTTCTCACTGAATTTAGTGTCTTCCATTTAGACAAGAGATGGAGGAGGGTAAGAATCAGTTAACATATGCCAGCACTAGTATTGAATATGTTCTTTCATATATGAAATTATCCCATAAGTGAGACAAATTGCTTGAATCATTAAAAAAAATCCCAAAAATGCTGATGTGGGAAAGACCTTGGGAGATAACTTAGCGTGTTGCCAGGCTCTTAGGTGAGATCAAGTGTACCTGTCTCACCTCCAGAAGCTGACAGTCTGCCTAACCTCTTTTTAAACCTTGGGTATTGATTTCTCATCTTCCCTAGACAGCCTGTTCTGGGTCTTCACCACTCTTACTGTTAACAAGACTTTCATTTTTCTAATACCTAATTCTTCTCCCACTTGTCCTCCTGTCAGTTGCCCGAGAAGAACTGATGGATGCCCTCTTCTCTTGCTGCCTTGTTGGAATCCTGTGGATGATGCTTAGCACCTCCTTAAATGAATCTCAACTTTGCTTTACAGGAAGAAGAAATGTTGGTTCTGTTTTTGCTGACAGAGCTTGTGAAATCGCAGAGTTGTTTGTGGTGGGGTTTTTTTGGTGGTCTGTTGTTTTTTTCCCCTCCAATTGACCTTTCCTGTATTTTAAGGAGTTGCACAGAAAATGGGGTATCTATTGAGACAGCAAAGGTCTTTATAGTGCAGTGGGAAAAGGAGAAGAAGGTCCTTGGTCTTGGCATCTCATGCTTCTGTCACACTTCTTGGATATTTCTGCTTTTCCAATAATACTGTATTTTTCACTTGTATTCATTGTGAGTGGCTGAAGTGCAGATACTTGGCCTTTTATCACCTCACACTTTCACCACGTGAATTTTAAAAGGAAGAATAAAATAGAAAATCAAGTAGGAAGCGCTGCACTCCATCCATCAGGCTGCAGCTCTCAGATATTGTATCCAAGTCTCCAACTTGTTGATTTATTCCTTATCTGCTGATTCTGCTCACATTTCTCAGCTCTGCCACCTACAGCTGTTCAGTCATTGTTGCTGCTTGGTCCTGAAAGAGCAATGGCATCTGGTATTGCTGCTGATGGTGGCTGTTTCAGAGATCATTTATCAGGAGAGAGTTGGTGACTTGAGGCCTTGAGCCAGGGACTCTGGTCCTGCTCTTGGCAGAGCTTTACATGAGCCACTGGATTCCAGCCTGTGTTACTAAAGATTAGAAACAATTTCTGCTTTTAGGGCTGGTCATCACTGTCTGTGCAAAATTTGGAAAAAAAAAAATCTTAATATATTAAGTTTTATAGGATTGTATTAGAACCATATCTTGTCTGTGTATTGATGCTGGCATCATATAATCAGTGTTTAGATCTAGTAATACTCCATAATCCTCCACTGAAGAGAAAGAAAGATAATTGTTAAAACATCCATTCCTCCTCCTTGAAAAACGCTACCAGAGTTGTCAGGTAGCTCAGGTGATTTCCAGGAAGAACTTAATGGAACAGATCAAATCCCACAAAGATGGATGTATTTGCAATATGTAGTTACAGGGTGGTTATAAAGTACTGTGAGACTCTTGAGTCTGATGTATTGCTACTCAATGATTTCAATCACAAGGTGATGCCAATGCATTTGTTTAAGCTGTTGGTATTTCAGAGTTAATTTTGCACTTGAGTTGAAATAAGAAAATAAGGGGAGGACTTAAAGAAATGTTTGGAGGCGCTGCTATTATTTTAAATTACTTATGAAACAAAACCATCCCTTCCATATTCTGAAATACGAGTGTCTAAAAGGCCTCATTTTATTTGAGAGGGAACTGATGAGGAAAATTTTGAGGAAGTGCATTTATGATGCACCCTCACATGAGTACTTACAAAAAATATTTACTGGGTGCCATATAATGCAACTGCTCTTGGTTAATGCTATGTCTGAGAGAATGTTTCCTACCCCAGGAAGCAAAATTGATTCCCTTTTGTGCTTCAGTTTCTTCTTTTCCTTGTGCTGGGTTATTCTCTGCCAATATCCCCTCGTTGCTGGCTCCCTCCTGTGCAGACCACGCTGTCCTGTGTCCCTGTCCCCTGTGCCATCCCACCCCAGCAGGTTTGCAGCCTTCCCCTGCCCTCCCTCCTTCCCCCTTGGTTCTCCTAACGCTGCTCTGCTCGCCTGCTCTGTCTGATTAGCTGGCTCCAGGCTGCGAGTTAAATGTCAGGATAATTTTTTTCTTTCTTGCAGTCTTAAAGAAGTGCCATGAAATGGAATTTGAACCAGAAAAACAAAATTCACTGCTGCTGGGGAAGGCTTAACCTGTAGGAAAGGCCTCCAAGCAGACACTAAATCCCCACAAGGTTTGCTTCCCTTCGTTGCTAGAATCCATCCTCATCAACAGTTGCATAGTGTAAAAGACTGGGAATAAAAATGGTGTGGTCAGTGAACTAATGCCACTGAGTGTATTCTCTTTTGTTCTCCCAGCTTGGGTCGATTTGCTGCTTTCAGTGAGCTCAGACACTTGCCAGAGGTTGCAGTTTCTCTGCTCTCAGGATATGACACTGGCCTCGATAACAGCAATAATGAGGGAGTGGTTGTGGGTGCACTTCACATCTTCCCCAAGCAGCTACTGCTTAGTTTTTATTTATTTAATACAGTACTTTTCAGTAAGGAGAAAAAAAGATCACAATCAGGTTTTTATTAGAGCGTACTGAAGGTTATTAAAAAAAAATAAAGATTTTGTGGCAGTGGCCAGCAGCCAGGAGTGGTGTGTGGCCAACTGTGACCAAGAAAATAGGACGAGCAGACAGTGAAACAGGCTCTGTGCTACAAATCAATCCAGTGATGACAGGCAGGACCGGGGTCAGGGTGCAGGGGGTTTGTTGTGAGCACTGGGAGGAAGGTTAGGAAAGACGAACAGCTCGACAGCAAGAGGGGTTCAGGTTGTTTTGCCTCTTGCTGACCATTCAGCAGTTCGGGGTGGAGGGATGCCCGGTCAGTCAGGCTGAGCCTGGGCACAGGATGGGCACAAGAGCTGCAGAGCCCTGCCCTGTCCTGAGCAAGGGCAACATCCAGGGGCTGCTGTGCCAAATCCTGGTGGGGATGTGCCAGACCTGCAGGACTCCACCCTGGACTGGTGCTTTTGGCAGCCCCCTGGCACTGGGGAGAGCTGCACCCTGTGCCAGGAGAGCCTTCCATGGCCAGGCACCAGAGCTTGTGCCTTGGAACAAAACTGAGTTCTGCTCTGCTTTATAGAAAGGGACAAAGTGCTCTTATTGCATCATTGACCCCTCTCTCTCTCTCAATTTAAAGCTCTCCTGTATCGCTCTCAGCTGTTCACAAATACTTTATATGAAGATAAGGATCCTTGTTTGGTTTTTAGAGAGATTTAAAGTAGCCTCAGGGAAAGTGTGCTGGCAAGGGCAGTTACTGAACAACGAAAAGACACTGCTGCAATAAATACAGCAAACAAACCCAGCTCAGGAGAGAGAGAGATGACATTTTGGGCATTAAGTCCTGCCTTACTGAGCTGTGCTTCGGGTCAGTATTTTCTGTCCAGGGACATCCAGGAGCCACAGTCGAGGGGTTCCTTTTCCCTCTAGGGGGAGGCTGTGTCCAGGGTGTGAATGGAAATACACAGATAACCACCCTGGGAGGATATTATTGGCTTTTTATTCACCTGACATGGAGCAGCAGATGAAATTAGAATTGGTGTTGATAAATACAGAGGTGATTGTGGCTGGGATTGGGCTGTGCAGGGTGTTCTTCCCTGCGGATTGTGCTAATGACATGATGGAGGGAGAGGCAGGGAGTTTTGATAATTAATGTGTGTTTCATTCCCAATGGTGAAAAATGGAATAAGTTAATATTTTACAATCGTCTCCTTTTGCTTTCTTCTTCAGTTGAGCAGGGAGTCTGTCAGAGCAGAAAACCCTTGATGAGTGGAAAGATCAGGAGGAAAAGTGGTTTTAAAAAGGAATGAAAGACTTTATTTGTGCATGGCACATTTTGTTTGCTCTTTTCTCCGTGCTCATGGGAACATTTTGATGAAAATTTAATAAAAATAAATTAGAATTTGGTATAGAAATAAAAATACACCTACTTCCTACTTGAAATCTAAGCATTACTCCTAAGCCAAAATGCATCTTTTAAAAAAATAAAAGATAAATGGCAGTGGAACTGTGTGCAGGGTTTTAGCTGCATCTGTTAATGGCTTTTTTACACTGGTTCATCTGCAAGACCTTTAGGAATCTCACTTCTAAGCTCTCTGCATTGTATATTCCCAGGATCTGTTGTGTCTTCTTGGCCTAGGTTTTAGGAGATACTGAATTTGGGATCTCAAGACTTGGTTATATCTGAGACCTTGAGAAAGACTCCTGAGCATGGGTTTCATGTGTTGACACTTTAATCCTGTCCCACCTGAAACTCCATGGGGAAATAATTTTAAAAGATAAATATGTTTTTATCAGACCAATTTACATTTTCCTCCCTTTTCACCAAAACTGACCCTCTCTGAAGATTTGTGATTATCCATCCTCACTGGATAATCCTCTCTCCTTCCTTTCCCCCGAACAGAAAGGGAGACTTGAAAGGTTGGCAGAAAACAAGAACATTTGCCTTCAGTAAGCAGCTTATGCCTGACAACAAAAGAAAACTTTTGCTTGTTTTAAAATGTCAGTGGGCAGAAGAGGTGCCCTGGGAGAACACATGGCTTTTTAGTGTTCCCTTTGTCACCTGAACACCTCTCAGATGAGCTGCCTGCTTTTGTGGGACTCGGGGTCAGAAGTTTAAACACCAAAATGGCATTAGGACTGCAGACAACACTGATCTGTTAACAGGCATTACGGTGATTAGCAGCTTTTAAAAACATTATTGTATCAAGGCAGGTTTTTCAGTCGGATTGTTGAGATCAGTGGAGAAACCAGTGTTGGAGAGAAACCAGCTGAAGAGAGTTGTGAGGGTACAGCAGTGCAGGAGAGAGATGTGCTCCTATTTTTGTTAATGTTGGGTGATAACCTTAACTGGTGAGTCCTGCCCTCCTCCTTTTTCTTCATTAAGCATTTTACAGCTGGACTGGGCCTTTTGACTTCCGATTTTTCACAGCTATCCCTGCTGCTCACGGTGTGCAGCAAACATGCCTTTGTGCTGAGTAGCTCAATTTTGGCATTTTGCCGTTCCAGCTTTGTTCTAAGCTCCCTGTGTGAGAAAAGGGAATCGCTGTGGGGTCAGAGGAATTGTCAGCACGCTGGGGTTTGTACCTTGCAGTCCTACAGCTTGTTTGTCTGGCTGTCACCCATAGGAACCCTCACTGTGGAACAGGGCTCTGTTGTACTTGTAATTAAACATTGAAAGAAAAGAAAAGAAGGTCTCCCCACACTGCGAGCCTGGGGATGTGGGAGATATTTGATGCATTTCTGTAGGCACGTGTCAAAAAGAAAAAGGGTCCAAATGAACCACTTTGAGAAAGGGTAATCTCAGGTTGCCCCTTCCACAAAGTCTTTTGTCAGGCATTGCAGTGCAGAACTGAAAAAGATAAGGAGATTTTGTAGAAGTTGTTGGAAGCTCCTGCGAAGGGCCCAGGTCAGGTGCAGATAAAATCTGAAGGTGGCTGTTGGAAACTGCGACCTGTAAGGAGCATTTATTGACCAAAGAGAGGATCAGTTCTCAGTGTAGTGATTGAGAGATGAGAGGTTAGGTAGAAAAAGATCTAGTGAAGGGTTGTTTAGACTGAAGATAAGTCACATTGACAGAGATCGAGGACTTCTGTGAGGTTTTGGGAGTTTGTCTGTTCACCTCTCACCAATGCACGACACAATTTGCAGTACTGACATTTCTCTCATTTGGACTCATCATTTCCCTGTTCATTTACCTTGGGCTTTATGGATTAGCATGCAAATCATAGCCCATGCTGATATTTATCTTTCTGTTGTGTGCTTGGCTTATCTGTGTGTTTTCCAGCACACTCCCTCCCTTCTGTGTTGTTAAGGTCAGTGGCTCTCAGTTCCATCTATCCATCTCATGGTGAGCCCGGCTATTTGTTTAACCACTTCAGCATCTCTGTCACCCTCCCGCTGGTGATTGAGTCTGCTGAAGGGACACACATCTACCCAGCCACACTTGATTTGTTGCAGGTCATTTTTCCCCCCTCTGCATTCAATTCTCCCTTGTCATCACTCAACTGCTCCATCCCTCAGCCTGTGTGTGTGTCCACGTCGGCCGCCGCCAGCCACACCAGATGGGAGCAGAGCCGTGTGCCCACCATGCCATGGAGCCATCCAGGCCCAGGGTGGCACGTGCCAGCTGGCTTTGGAGGTGCCATTTCACGTGTCCTCCAGTTGCCATTGGTTTGGAGGGTGATTTGGCACGTTGGTTTTGGTCAGAAGGGCGATCTGTTCATCTGTGGTGAGCCACCTGTGCCGTGTGCAGTCCATGGCACAGGAGGGGTGGGATGGTCAATGCACCTGACCCTTCCTGCTGGACTGTGGCCAGCAACTTCTGAGTGCTGTATGTGGACATCGAGGGTCTGGCTGGCTCAGGGTGGCAGTGACATGCTCTGTGCCAGTGTGTGGGTCAGGGACAGTGTCCATTTTTCATTGCCCCTACTCACCTTTGTTTTTCCAGTATCCTTTGAGGCTGGGAGCATTGCCTGTGCCTTCCAGTCTCATGCAGTCAGTAGATCTGGGTTTCCCTGGTGTGCTTTGCAGAGCCTTGGGTCCTTCTGTGTGTGTGTTCCTGTACACCTGGGACACCCACAAGTGCTGGCACTGTTACCAGAGCCTTTCTGCCTGTGCTGCTGTCAGTGGTGTGTGAAGACAGACTGATGCTGTTTGAAACACATTCCTACACATTTCCCTCCTGCCTCTTGGCTCAGGCTGGGCTACTCCATTGGGAGCAAGGCCAGAACATAGCCCTGATTTTGCACTGTGCAACCACCAGCTTGAAAATGCTAAATCAATTAAACATGGCCTCACCCAAAGGGCTGGTGGTGTCTGTGCTGGTGCTGGTGTGTGCTGAGCACAGGTCCATAGGTTACTGCACTTTTTCTCCTGGGAGCAAGAGGGTGGCATTATGCCTGACCAGATTCCTAGTCATGATGTTTGCCATGCTATCTGCTGACACATGGTAAAGGTTGATTTTAGCTTCTCCTCACCTCACTTAATAAAGTGAAGCTGGAAATATTTCATTACTTTGTATTTGCTGCTGCATATGAATGTAGTGGTACTTCCAAATGGGAGGTTCAGACTTCTCAAATGTGAAATTTGGTGCTTGCGTCTCAGTAATTTCTTGCTCATCAACGTGTTTGAGTCACTCTGCATTTGAATGGGTGAAGCGAGGTATAATTAATGTTCCTATTGTTTCCAGTTGTTACAAAAAGCAGATTGAGCCAAAAATTGCCCGACTCTATTCTTAAACAATAGGATTAGATGAATTATATTCCTAAACAACCAGACTAAATTACGTGTGTACTTTGGCAGACTCCAAGTGAATGACATTGAGTCCTTAAAACTGTGGCCATTAAATCAAGCCCTGGCTTTGATACATTAATGAAGAAATAATGTTTTGACTTTCATACCTTCATAAATTCTGACACTTCCAATTGCCCTCGAGTACCAAAATACCATTGTCATCTGCAATAACTCGCTCTTTAACAATTTTGCCTGAACTGTATGAAGTTGGGCGCTTTGTATTAGGAAAGGACAAGCATTTCTTGTTTGTGTTTTCATTTCCCTTCCTTTGGTGGCTGCAGGTCCTGCTGTCTGAGCCCCCAGCTGTGCTTCAAGGTCTTGTGCAGTGACTGGAGTGGGTCAATAAGGCTTGGGCTGAGCCTGCAGCCCGAAGTGATGTGTTGGGCACTGACTTAGATATTGATGTACGACTGCTTCCTTCTCCATCCTCAGGAAGAGCTTTAAAGCTGCTCTTTCTTTTGTTGGTATTGCCTTTTGTTCCCATTACGCGGAGGACAATCCAGCCTGAGAAAGATAAATTTCACAATTTGTCCTGTCAGGCTGTGAGATGGAGTTTGCTGTTCCGCAGAGCCGCGGCGGAGCTTGATCCGAGCGCGCGTGGGCGGCCGAGCACGGAGACCCCTCGTGTCCTGGTGGGGTCTGAGTGCTCCCCTCCCACACAGCAGCCTGAAAATGCACCTCAGGAGCTCACAGCTCCTTGTCTCTCTCTCCCTGCCCACCAGCGGGGCTCAGCCATGGGATGGAAAAGCACTGCTTGGAAAGTCATCCATTATTAACGCCTGCTCAAGGATTCATGGTGTTGCCTTTTGGTTGACCTGACAGAGCTGCTCAGTGCCTTCCCTGCCAGTGCAAAGTCCTAAATTCAACTTTGCTCCTGGGACCGTGTATTCAGCCCTGGCCGACCTTTCTCAGGAAGGAGAGAGAGCACAAGACATTCATTTCTGGAGAGAGCTGGGAAAGGTATAAAAAATATTTTGCTTGCTGAGAAGGGAAAAATAGCAGTGATCATGCTGAAGGTAATAGGAATCTTGTTCACATTCCTCACTGTCCTTACTGCAGCATACAAATGGATGGAGAAACCCTCTCACTTTAAACTTATGTTATTGTTGACCCATTTTCCCAACAGCTAATGGCTAGGACTGAATACATATTGCTACCATTATAATTGTTACATTTTGCCTCTCTGCACCGGGAATTCTGTGGATATTGTGAGTCTGGCCCAGAGCTCTTTGCTAATCAAACACAAATTAAAACTAACCCAACTGACTGCTGTAAAAATATTGGTACACTTCCCTGGTAGATTTACCAGTCTCGTGTACTGAGAGAGCTTGAGACCCTCTCTTAAAATACATGGCCATATTTCTATTTTACAGAGGATGAAAATGAGATGCAGTAAGGTCTTTAACTTGCAACCACACAGCAGATGAGAATTGGCTGCTCCTAGTTTGAGGCTAGGAACTCTACCTTTGGTAGAGTGGTAGACATTAGCCAGATTTACTTCCAGTCTTCTGTATGTAAGAAGTGATTTGTAGTCTTGGTATTGCATTTCTTGCTTCAATAAATAGCTGTTTTCTGAATGCTGTATATTGGTGTGGTGCCAAAAAAGGCCATTACAGGTTTTACTGCAATACATTCCAGCAAAGAAATACATTAAATCCATTTTTTTTTCTTCTTTACCTTTAAGAACATCAGCCCAAACCCTGCAGTTCTGAGGTGGGAATAAAGGCAGATAACCCCCATTTTACTGAAAATGCACATTGCATGCTGTCGATTGCCATTTTCCTTGCGCTGTACTCAGCGTGGCATCCTATAGCACAATGTAAACAAAATTATAATCTTATCAAGCAGGCTGCTCCTACAGTGATGACAGCTACTCAGATTGCCAGAAGCAGGGCCAGCCAAACAGAGACCATTTTAAAGCAGCTGACACATTTTTTTTTTTAGCAGTGTGGGTTGAAAACAAATTATAATAAAGATTTCATCACATGCTATTCAGAAGGGTCAGTGCAGTCAGTCTCCAGCAGACCTCAAGCCCGGGACACAGATGGGGTCAAGTACCTGGACACAGCAATATCCTGGGGGTTCAAATGAGGCTGGGAGCACTCATGGGGTTTAATTCTTGTGTGTTCAATGCATTGGGGTTATTGCACCATGCAGCTGACGGGATAGGAGTCACTGCTAGCTGCAAAGCCAGCAAAATGCTTTGGGCTCACTAAGGACACAAGAGAAGGTGCCTGAATGTTCTGCTTAGTGTGGGGTGTCCATAAGTCACCTCCACGCTGAACGGGTTCCCAAAATACTCCCTTGGTGTGAATTTGTAGCATGATGACTGGGGCTTGTGGTTTTGCTCACTGCAGGAAGACTTACCTCACCCCACCCCTGGTGAGGACCTGAAATATAAAATTTTGCCCATTTTAGAGATGTTTTGGTGAATAACAAACTTGTCCTAGGACATGAGATCGTAAGCATATGCCAAAATTTAAAATGTCCCAATAAAAGCTTGCTACCTCATTCCCCATTTATTGTGTTGACCAGTACATCCTAAAAAAAACCTGCAGGCATGGAGTGAAATACCACTCTAGGGATGGCAATATCAGTTTTAGCTCAGGAGAACTGCTCCATCCCACACTTGTTTTTAAATATGGCATGAAAGGTTATGGCCCCAGTGCATCTTGTTTCCCTGGCAGAAAGGAAATACATTTGAAGTTGGCTACAGAACTCTCTCTCTCTTGCTTGTAAAATGTTGTTGCTCCTATATATTTTCAGCTATTCATGAAGTGTATTGCATATATAATTAAAACATTAATAAAAATAACAGCAGGAAGAGTTCATCAGCAATTCAAATACAAATATTTGTGAAAATCTGTCTTCTCCAACATGTTCCTTTCCCCTCTGACTGATTTTTTTATTTTGGGTAAAAATATCATAAGCAACATTGCTTAACCATTTTCACAGCTCCAGGATCTCTGTAGGATAGTAAATTTGTTTTGCTGTTGAATTAATTTACCATAGATTGTGCAAACTCATTATTGCTGTGCTCTTCAGGAGACATGCCATGCATATTCAGGGCAGGGGAGGCTCCTGTCTGGGACTGTGTGTCCATTCCCACTCCAGCACTGGGAAAATCCATGGATTTGGGGGCAAACCTCACACTCCTCTCAATAGCTTGGCACTTCACAGAGATCACCGGGCACCTTGGTCATGGAATTTTTTCTGCAAAACTCTTTTTGAAGTATGAAACAACCACAGCTGCTTGGGTTGTGTTGGGCTTGATAGGGTAGCCAGGAGATCTCACCTGCCATTCCCCAGAATTTTGGTGGCACTTGTGTGCTCACCTTTCACAACTGACATGGAAATTCTCAGTGTGTGGATTCATCCTTAAAGAAGATTCTCAGTGTGTGGATTCATCCTTGTAAGAGCCTTAAAAACCTTGCAGCACGTGCCCCCTTCCTGAGCTCAAATATCTCTTTTTAAAGAAATGCTGTCAAATGAGTTAAACTTTTCTAATTCTGGGTTATTAAAGTTCCTCAAGGTAGAATCTAAATTGTACTTTGCCCCTTATTACTATGATCTGTTCCATGTCTGTGGCATTTGCTGTATTCCTAAGCAAAGCATTTGGACAGTCTGCAGCACTGGTGTGTTATTTAGGGTAAGGATCACAGGATTCAGGATTTCCATTCCAATGCATTGGATGGAAATAGGTTTCCTTTAAAACAGATGGATTAAAAAAGAAGGAAAAATGTAAAAAATGGTTGATATGGAAAGCACTGCTCACTTCCTTAATTAAAGGACCCTTTTTTGGAGGTGGTTTTCTGCTTTTCAAGTTTACTTTCAGACTTTTGTTAGTCTGAGCCCATGGAGAGAAGGGAATCACTTTCTGGAGAGAGTTCCTTCATCATTTTCTGGAGTTTTGCCATGTCCTTGCTGCTGTTTCTCTGCATCTCTTGACTGATTTAGCATTTTTTTAAGTGGTGTCTTTAGAGTACTCAGCTCTCAGGAGGATCTTTGTTTTAAGAACAGAAAGAGAGGATTTGAAAACCTGGCTGCTGCAGGATGCTGGGCTCTAGTGCTGGCAATCCCTGCTTCAGGTTATCCTTTTTCATCGGCTGTTTGAAGGAGCAGTGGACTCTTCACCCCTTGCATTTCACACCAACCACCCAAGATTTTGCAATGAATCCCATGATTTTATTGCTTAAACACCACTGTTTACTGCCAGCCAGCCTGGCTGTGTGCACCAGCCACGAGACGCTGATTTAGTCCCCAAGGAGAGCAGATCTGCTTTCTGCTGTTCTCTGTGTCGATTGACATTAATCCCCTCATTGAAGCAACCAGTTTTGGGATTAAGCTGATATTTATCAGCAAAAAACCTGCCAAAGAAGCACAGATTTGTGGTAAATGGTGATTTAGACCAACCCTGCCAGCTTCTGCAACACACATCAAACTTTTCCCTATTTCTTGCTTCTTCACAGCTCCCTAAATGCACGGAGCTGAGCTGCTGCACACTTTGGTGGAAAACTGCTCCAGTCAGCTCCGTGACATGGAAATGGCTTGAGCAGGCATGGGCTCAAAGTGTGAAAGAAAATAGCTCTGAAATTTATAATCAGATTAATGCCACCAACCAGAAATTCAGTCTGTAGCAGCAACATGATCCATTTTGGGAAGAGAGAGGACAGAGGTTTGAGTCACAATTCCCTGAGCAGCAGGTTGGTCTGAAGATGAGCAGCAGTGCCTTTGCCATTGGGTTTGGGAGTGGATTCAGTTTGTTCCCAAGATCAGGAATCTCAGGGGTGCTGGCAGCCCAGGGGGAGGCAGCCACCTCTCTTCACTGCAGGGAAAGTAAAACAGGTTTTATTTTATCAAGGCTACCTCGGTTTATAACCTTACCTCAGTGGTGACAGGGAGTGTCAAACTGCTTATCTCTGACAGAGCATTTCCTTCCATTCCTTACAAATACCTTTAACTTGGTGTGTGATGCTTCAGTTCTTTTCAAACATGTTGTCTTCATATTTTCATACAAGTGTTTTTTTCACTTTGTTTGCATTTAATTTTTATTGTTTTCTTATTCTTCACAGTGTTTCCTTCCTGGCTTCAAAAGGGAGCTTAGCTAGACGAAGGGAATTCTATCATAAAAATGGAAAAGAAATGTTAGCCAAGGGAGGTATTGCTTTTTTCTTCTGGATATAAGCCATTATCTTGTAGCACTGCAAGAATTTGAATGTTTCAAAAACAAATGTAATTGAATGGAACTCTACAAAATTCCTTTAAAAAAGCCACCAACATATTTTGAGTAAGAGTTGAATATTGTGATGTCTCTCTTGGATGTGATTACTGTCTTCTGGAGATTTGCTGCTCTAGAACCTCTGTGACAAACAGCAGGATTTGTGCTGGGAAGGGTCATCCATTCCAAACTGCCTCAAGTTTTGGATTGGGATTTTTTCGGTGTTTTATTGTTGTCTGTATTGTTTTATCTATTTTTTGCAGGCAAATCCTAGGACTGCTGTAGGTTAAAAAAATTGGAAGGGAAAAGAAAGTAAACAAACCTTTGCTTTTTGATTTATTATGTTTCATTTCACAGCTGTTCATTCATTTCAGTTCATTCTGTTTTGCTGTCTTTTAGGTAGCTGGAAAAACAAATTTGGAAATTAGGCAAATATGATTATAAAATGACACACAACTGAGAAACCTAAAATCTGAGGAGCAGGTGAACTGCCTGAAACAACTCCAGAGTATTTTTGGCTGATTTCTTAGTCTGACTCATTAGGACAGTGTCATGTCCTGTGACTGAGTTTTAACTGAGGAAGTCTGTCTCTTGTTTTTAATATTTAAGTTTTTTAATGTTTCTGAACACACTCCAGGGCTTGCCAAACCTGAGTGAGATGGAGTTTTGACCTCAAAGGGAACTTGTAGAGGTAAAGGCAGCATTAAAATCACCATACAAAGAAAATATTGACTGATTTATGAGGGATCCCTGTATCTTTAAATCATCCTTTCAAAACCTGTTATGTCAGCATGAAATTTCATGGCAGGAATAGTCAGTTTTAACCCCTTTTAGCTTTTCAAAGCTCAGATAAATCACTTTTGAATTCTATGTGACTCGTGAAATACAAGTGTCAGGCAAGTTAGACTCAAATACTGCTTGTGTTATGGGTTGTGGTGATTCTCACTGCTTATGCCTTGGAATAAGAAATGAATAAATGAAAGATAACAGCTCCCAGTTACAGCAGAGGTGAGGAACAGGTGATTCAGATAATTCTCATCTTGGATTTATGTTTTTAGATGAGCAGTATTTCATGGAGTTTTGTGAGGGGGAGGAGAAAGAGAGGCAAAATTGAACAGAAATCCCAACAGATGCACTGAAGAAGCAAGAAAACACAAAAAGCAAAGTAGAATCCTCAGCAATAACGAAAGTGCTGTGGAAAACTGGGTGTGGACCAAAGCCCTCCCACAGGGCAGGAGTGCTGCAGGAGCAGTGAAATCCCAGGTAATACTGGAATTAGGGAATTGGGGGAAGCTGGGGCAGTTCCCTTGGTGGTTTCCAGAAGCACTGACTCGATATCAGCATGTCACAGGGCTGGGCAGTATTTTTTCCTATGCAGGAGTTACTCTGGTTGTATTTCATTAATATTCCAGTATTGTATTTCATTAAGGTTTGCTGTGTAATTAAATTCTGGAGAAGTTGTGCTTCACCCAGTCCTGATACACAGCTGATAGACTTATCATTTGGGATATGTTTCATATTAGGGAAATGAAATGCCAGTGCTTCAAAAAGGCTAGAGAAAAAAGCACTGAAATTTATTAAACTGTTCTATAATTGTTGTTAATGAACGGCAGGTTGGGTTTTTCTTCTTTTAAATGAGCTGTCCTTAAAACACAAATGTGCATGAAGAGGTATTGCACGTTTCTGGAGTCTCTTCAGATTCCCAGCTGCCAACCTCTTGTCTCTGCATGGAGATCCTGGGTGTCTGAGGGGATGTGGAGTACAAGCTGCTTATTCTATTTCATGGCATTTCTCAAAGATATAAAACATGTTTTCATTCCTGAATTCAATAAACTCCAAACCATTTAGGTACAATTGAATTGTTACCACGAGGAAAGGGCGCGACTGGCGGAGGCACTGCTGGATTTCCAGTGGAATTCTTCATCCTGCCTCTCTCTGACTGATGCTCAGCCATCTCCCAGAGCTAAGCCTGTGTTAGAAAACATCTGCTTCATTCTCCTGCACAGAAACGCGTCTACAAAACTGTTGGAAGGTTTTGGCTGCCGTGCAGCAGGAATTTGGACAGAAATCCATTTCACTGACCGTGTTCCCATCAGCTGCTGTGGTGATTTGTGGGGTTCTCTGGGAGCAGTGGTTGCCAGAGCCATTAGGGATCATCTGATGTGGGATGCAGACACCCATCCTGGCTGCACAGGGAGCAAGCCAGGGTCTGGGATGGCTCTTCTTCCCAAGGCAAATGTGTTCCACCTCATCTCCTTTACCAAAACCACTGACATCTCATTTTTCTCTTTACTCTGTTTATTTTCTCTGTTTTCTCTTTTCTTTATGTTTTTCAACTCCTCCCTTCAAGAAAGCAAAAAGGAGAGATGGTAGAGAGACTGAGGCAAAGACCTCAGTGAACATTGAAAATGGGGAAAAAAATGTAATCAGCTGGGATTTCTTTTTCCAGTTTGGGTGCAAATATATGTAAGGAAACATCCATGGACTTTTCCAAATTAAGAAAGCATGTTTTGTCCAAAGTATTTTCATTTCAGTATTTTTGTTTGCTTTACTGTGGTGCATAACTCTCCTTCAGCATTGGTAAATTCTCCCTAATCATCCCTAAGGGCCCAGGGCTGTGGAATTGAACCTGAATTTGTTCCATGGGGAGCAGAGCTGGAGAGCTGCGTCTCTGGGCCAGCCCTACATTTCTGCTCTTACAGATTTCAGGAGCATGCTAATAGGATTAGGTACTACAAAGCTGTCTTGCATTCAAAATTAATATCAGAGGGAGTGTGCTGTGGAACAGAAATTCTTGCACGGAGTGCTGATAGCAGAGGCACAAACTCACCGTGAGATTCCACTACCACGTCACCATCCCTGCCCTGAGCTATTCCATAGCTTTGGATTGCTGCTATCCCAAACCCTTCTCCTTTTCACACGGCTCTTTCTCCAGAAGGTCCCCTTGGGATGGGCACTGGGCCACACACAGGTCCCCTCATGCCGGGGTGTTGTAGATGTGGCTGTGTTCTGGCTGTGATGCCTTGGACTGGCTGTGTGAGCAGCATGTGCTTCAGTTCTGAAAATACCTTAGCTGGTGATTTTGCAAAAGTCTTGGTAAGCTTTGTCTCAGGCCAATATGTTTCCTAAAATGAGGGATATTTTTACTCTGCTGCTCCCCCCCACCTTTATTTTTATTCATTTTGCAAATTCCTACAGCACTGCAACCAGAAACGTAAAATTACCAAGTCAACATATGCCGGGTTAAAAATAGAACAAAAATCCAATTCCTGCTAAGGGATACAAAGCTGAGTTTCAGATAATTGTAAACAAGAATTGACACGAGGTCCAGCCCAGCATCCCCTCTCCAGCCGTGGCCATGGGCTGGGGAGTATGAGCAGGGCAGGCACATGTGATGCTCTCCTCTGATGCTTCCCAGGCTCCAGCTGTTTTCTGCTCAGGGACTTTGTGCCAGGAGTGATTTCTGTGTAGATAGTAAGCATGAATAGATTTTCCTTCTGCGAACTTAATCTTCTCTAGCCTTAAGCCAGTGCAGGCTTGTGACATCCCCAGCTTCTCTTGTTAGGTACAAAAATCACCTTTGTTTGTTTGTGTTAGACACGGCTCCAGTTTGGTTTAAGGGGTCTTTGTGTCAGGAGTGGAAAATTCCACCAAGAAGCTGTTCCCATCCGTGCTGCCCATGCTCTCTGTTTCCTTTCCCCCTAATGATTCTCAGCATTTGCTCCTCTGCCTTTTTTCCTTTGCCTGTTGATAGTGCTGGGCTGACATTTCCATGGTACTGTCCACTGTAAATCCAGGATTTCACTCCCCTGCAGTTGTGGTTGGCTCAGAGTCCATCATTTCATATGTGAGGTTAGGATTGTTTTTCCCACATGCATATTTGACATTTATCTCTATTGAATTTCATCTGCCATCTCATATGTCATATCATTTCATAAGGTCCTTCTGCAGTTCCTCACAGTCAGCCTTTGTCCTCATTACCCTGGATAAATTGATATGAACAAACCTCGTCCTCCTGCTTTCCAAGAGGCTGTTGGAGAGTGTAGATCCCTAATTTGACCAGTGAAGGAGACAGGATTTCAGTCCTGTGCATCTCCCTTGGTTAATTTTACTCAGTATTGCTCTAATAAATTTGTTATGCTGGGAAACGAATCCATGTGTGTTCTGTTTGCTCCAATGAGTTTTGTTTACAAGAAGCCAGAACAAACTATGGCAAAATGACTGCTAACATTTCAGCTTTTGATGTTCATTGTGTGTGTGTGTGTGTGAGTCCCTGAGCTGGAGAGTGGGAGAGGAGCAGAGAACAGGGATCACAGAAAGATCTTCCTGAACTGTTCGCAATTTAATTCCTGTGGATAACATGAAAAGCACCAATACAGCCTGGAAAAGAACTGGAAGACTCAGAGGTGTCTCCTCTGAAGACTGTGATGTAGGTGACTTGGAAGAAATCTGCCATTGGTGTATTGCACTGCTTTTCAAAATGGGCACAGTTGAAGTTGTAGCAGGAAGGTAAAGACCAAAGAGGATTTGATCAGGTACATGAATATACAGACAGGAGGGGAACACGGTCCTGTGAAGCTCCTTTGCATTTCTCTCTCCTGCTTTTATTTCAGCTAACACAAAGCCTTAGTGGTTTTTGGCAGTATTTCAGGCAAATCTTCAGATAGGGATGAACTGTTCTTGAACCAAATCTCCAAAGGATTTGGCACAAGTGTGCTCTCCTGCAATATGAAATGTAGATTTTTGTTCAGTATTTATATTTGAATAGACATTAATGAATACCTAAAGAAAATCACTATCTCCACTTTTTCCCTTGCTATTTGATTTCCCTTTGTCTGCTTAATGCTTATGCAGATTGTACTTATTGTACTGGGAAATCCTCCCTGGTGTCAGTCTCCCTGCCGAGGGGGAAGGTGATGCAAGTGAGACAAAACATTTGCTGATCAAGAACATCAATTTCAGTCCTGCCTGTCTGATGCTGGTGCCAAACTGGAGGAAAAATCCATCCCTTAATTTCTTGGGTTTGCTCTCAGTCTTTCCACGATCTGTGAAGTTGCTCCATGGGTGTCATTAAGAGGAAAAAGCACCACAGAATCATGGAATGGTTTGGGCTGGCAGGGCCCTTAAAGCTGTTTTATTCCACCCCCTGCCATGGGCAAGGACACCTTCCACTATCCCAGGCTGCTCCAAACCCCATCCCACCTTGCTTGGGACATTTCCAGGGATGGGACAGCCACAGCTTCCATGTCAGTGAAGCAGCTGCCACCACAGGATAACAAAATACCTGTGACCCTCTTGGCACTGCTGAGTCAGTAGATTTATTGCTCTTCTGTGTTCTTTGAGGGTGGTTTTCATACACCACCTGTCAAATTGTAAGTCCTTGGAACAGATTAGCCCTGCAGAAGGGATGCCCCAAGTTTCCTCTAGACTTCACACATTGCACTGAGTAATGATTCTCTATTAATGAAAAATTGAGTTTGTTTCATTTGCTGTCACGTTTGAAGCACGAGGATATTTTTCCTTCCCTAGGACTGGTTACATTTTAATGCGTGTATTCAAAATTCAAGTCCAATCTGAAATGACCTATCAGCTATGATATAGTCAGGGGAAAGCATCAAAACATGATGCATTGAACATATTTTACATTCCTAGCCCAGCAGCATCCTTGAGTTGATTTTATGCAATACATACATCCGATATTTGATTTTGATGAGAGGGGCTGTAGATGCAGATGTACTTCTCTGTGAATATATTTTGGCACTGGTAACACATACAGTGCTTTAATTTTGGATGCAGAAATCATATTGATGAATTTTTTTAAGCTGTGATTAGGCAAACACAGCTGAAAGGGTCAGGCAAACTGTCCATAATGACTTTTTAGGGTTTAATAGGGAAGGAAAAATAAATTATTATAAACCAGGCATGGCATGGTAGGTTCCAAAGAATTTCAGTGTTTTTAGCAGATATGGCAGGTTCTCAAGTTGCTTATTAATGGACGAGTAAACCTTTCATTAATTTCTTTTTTCAGTTAGACTGTCAGATATGTAAAAATATTTTATTTAAAATTAGCCGTATCTGAGTTGTGTGTCTCAGAAGAAATTGTGACTATCCTCATAGGCTGCTGTTTATGGCTGAAGAGAAAAACCAAATAACATGCAAGAAGTAGGTAATTAGAAGCTGCCTGTTTGCTTCCAAATTTCTAATCAGATTCATAACTCCTGCTTCAAATGGATGGAATAGCTTTTTTCTTTGGTGTGTGCAAAAGTAAAAAATAAATATTTATCATATCAAAACCATTCCAGTATTTCCCTGAACACATCAGGATTATAAGACAGAGCTTTGTAGCTAAAATGAGTCCCTCAATGGCTTCCTGAGCAGAAAGGAAATTATGAAACAATCTCAAAGCAGAAGTTGTAAAGAAAATTTCATACATCACACCTTATTAACATGCAGACTTCAAAAGGGATGTTTGAGGATAACTGGAGACATCTGTAAACTCTGGGGCACGCCGTGAACCCTTGGAAACCTTGCAGTGAGATTATTTTAGCACAAACCACGTCTTGTGGCGCTAACAGAGATTTGATGGAGAATTTTAAAACTTCCCAATCTCAAGAAAAAAGTCCAGCTCAAGAATAATTCAGCTTGTTGAGGAGTTGAGGTTTCAGCAGGTGCCAGTCCCCGATGTGCTCATGAGAAATCGACTGCCCAGGAGCCGGGAATCAACCGGGGACTTTCTCCCCTGTGTCCCCTGCTCAGCCTTTACCT
The DNA here is from genome assembly GCF_021018805.1 of Prinia subflava. Lineage (NCBI taxonomy): Eukaryota > Metazoa > Chordata > Aves > Passeriformes > Cisticolidae > Prinia > Prinia subflava. Next base: position 3,713,357 of record NC_086256.1, read on the forward strand.
GCTGAACCTCTTGCCACTGGAAATCCAATTACAGTGAAACAAAGATTCACCTCAGAGCCTCGTGGAAAGCTTTGAAAAAGGTTTTGCTTAAAGACAGTTCTGTCTGCATGTGCTAGGGAGGGACGCAGGATCTTCTGAAGGTTTCAGTGCTGTGTTGCGCCCTCTCCTGAAGCAGGATATTGGCTAATCCTGACATCAGTGTTCATCTGGACCAGTCTCTTTATAGCTACAGAGGCCGTGTGGGTCACACTCTTAGTGCCTGTTTCCTTCTGAGGTTGGCTTAGAAAGCTGACTTCATTAAAATGAAATGTTTTCTCTTTCCCTTTAGTTTTTGGTCTACTTTTCACATTGTGTCGTTTCAGCCCCAACATATTCAGGATTTTCTCTTCCTTCCATGCATTCCTCTTTTAAAACCCAGCAGGCAGAAAATCACTTTGACTAAAGCTGAGATTCTCACATTAAAAGCTGAGATTGTCCAGCTTTTCAAAGTATGTGATTATATAAAGTATCAAATACTGTGAGAATTGGATTAAAAAACCACGAGGGCCGATATGGAGACAAATGGTAATGAGCAGCAGGAAAAGACTGTGCCTACAAATACAGTAATGGATAGCAAATGTCAAGAGTTCAGCATTCAATTTTATTTCCCTGTTTTTATGAGGTGAATTTTTATCATGTGTGTCATGGGGATTGTGTGTGTGTGGTTAAGGGAATAGCTGAAAAGGTGTACAGAGGAGAGGGGTGAGGGGTCAGGATAGTCAGAGGAATTTGGGATGAAGAGGACTGGGATGTAGTCAGGGCTTGAGCACCAGTAACACATCAGGGATCAGATTGTCAGCCTCTTTGGGATGCTACAGCATTTCTCCAAATTCACATTTCCCAGCTCCCTCAGTAACTGCACAAAGCTGATGCTTTTGGTGGGTTGCTTCAGTGTACAATGGGGATGGATCCAAAAATGTCTTCCTTGCATGGATGCAGAAAAAAAAATCCCTGAAGAAAACCACAGGTTTCTGTTCATGCAGCTTCTCCTTCTCTCCTTGGGGAGCTGGCTGGGAATTTTAGGGATGAGATCTGACTGTGGAGACCGGGGCTCAAGCACGGTAAGACTTTCAGCATATTGCAGCAAAGAGAAGTGTTTTTCCAATTGAGAAGAGTGTCAGGAAAGCAAAGATGTTCCCCAGCATCCTGCTAAGCTGTAGACTCCACCACTGAAGAGAATAATGTTTACTCCAAAGCTTCAAGTGAGCCATTTTCTAAGGCTGAGTTCAGCAGCTGCATCTGCAGCTTGAGCAGCCCAGGGCTGGGTGTGGACACTGGGCACGCTTCAGTCGAGCTGTGGGCAGCTGCAGCCAGGTACACTCTGTGCTCTGCTGACTTGGTGATTCAGTTTTGCCCTTTTTGTGGTTTTTTTTTTAAAGTCTATTCTGCCTTTTTTCTTTGTTCTTCTCATCCCTGTGTTCACTAATGAGTGCCAGAGTGCCCGTGTGTGGTACAGCACGGCCTTGATGGAGGATGAGTCACGAATGGCAGAGCTCCTGACCCACAAACCCTGTGCTGGTTTGAGGATTAAACCCAGCTTCTGACAAGATTGTGCTTCTGAAGCTCCTCTTGGCCACATCTCCTCAGCCTCCTGCCCTCTGTTTGGCAACTTCTGAAGTGCTGCTGCCTTTTGCCTGATTTAGGATTAAAAATGTGTCATTCCTGGCCTTCCCTTACCCTCTGTCCCAGCTTATACGGAACAGAAATGACCTGTGGCTTGTTTGAGAACAGGCTTTAGGGAGGAGGGAAGCAGAGACGCCCTGCAAAGCGATTGAATGTGCTTGGCAGGGAGTATTTAGTCTTGATTTCATCCACACACCAAGCAGAGAGCTCCTTCCTGAGGTTTGAGCCTGCACTGGTTACTCATGGTGGGTTCACTGACCCCTGCACAGCTGGGGAGGTGCTGTGGGGATTCCTGAGCACATCCATGCCAGGGCTGTGCAAAGGGCACTTGTGAAATGTGAAACTCTCCTCTATTCCATCTCGGTGCCTCGTGTTCATTCCTGCTCCTTCAGTGACCTCCTCGTCAGATGTGGTCCATTTAAGGATTCACAAGGAGATTTGTCTCCAGTGCCAGCTCTGCAGCAGCAGCAGCCTGCTCTCCAGGAAATCACGGAGTGTGCTGCCTGCTCCATCAGTCATTCCCAGCCCCTGCTGACAGGGAGGAGTCAGGAGGGAGCCTTGGCTGGGGACCAGCGGCTCAAACACGGGCACAGGGCTCTCCAAATCCCAGGGGAGAGAAGTTTCCTCTGTTTCTTAAGAAGATCAACATGTAGTATTCCAAACCAGGCTTTGTTTTTAATTTAATTTTCCTCATTTTTGGGGCTATCCTGTCTTGAAAATTAGCATTTGATAACAGCAGCAACATTTGGTTGTTGGGTTTTTTTTCCTTTTCATTTTTTGTGAGGGCAAAGTTTTAGAATTGACAGCTTTGGCATCCCTTCCCAGCACTCCTGTTGGGGCAGCACTGTGTCTTCACCACCAGCCTCACGGGCAGCTCCACCAGAGCCACACCTGTCATCGTGTCTGCTGTCCCCTCTGCTGTCACCAGGACCAGAGACAGGCTCCGTGTGCCACACGCATCCCGTGCTGCAGCATTCCCCAGCATTTAGGAGCCTTTCAACAGTCTGGAGCTGTCCTGCATGGCTTGATGGATGAAAGGCCTGTCCAAACCCTCGGTGGCTGTTTGGAAAAGTCAGAGTGTGACGTGGTGTCAGGCTTTCAGAGAGCTGCTGTCCCCTTGCACATGCTGTTTGCTTTCACACATGACTCTGAGAGAGCCAAAGGTGAAAATGCATCATCATCAACTGATCTTCCTAGCTGGGTGACAAGTATCTCTTCAATCGTGAGCTTTACAGACTTTTTGTAAAAGTTCCTGGGTTTGAAATCGGGATCAGCATTTGGAAGTGGGGAAATCAGAGCAGCTTTCAGGTGGGGAACAAGAACTGTCACAGAAATTGATGCCTTAATGTCTATCCTGGGGAGGCAGGGATTGGGTCAGGCACACCTGAGACTCTGCAGAGAAAAGCCATCAAACAGGCAGTTATTCCCATTTTTGCAGGCCTGTCTACAAAAGCAAAACCTCTCCTGTTAAGATCTGCAGTAATTTTGCAAAATTGTTTCCCCTTCTTGAGTGAAAATGAATTAAGTCCTACTGTGAGCAGTACTGTGGTCAGTGCCTCGTAATGGAAAAATAGCAAATAAAAATTACTCCTCGAGCAATGATGGGTTAATATCTTTTTAGTGCCAAATAAAATTTTGATAGTTATCACTGATGTATTTTTTTAAATAATTGACTGGGGTGCTTAATAATGCTATATCTAATTTAGGAATCCAATTTATTGACAAAACCAGGAAGAAATCACCATATTAAATAGACAGAAAAATCAGTTTAATGCAGTTCATGGGGAGGCATTGTAACTTCACAGCAGGCAAAATACAATAAGCACTAATGTAACCTTGTAAAATAAGGATTAAGACAAAACCTCCCAGCCTGCCCAGAGTACAGCATGAGATGGTGTGGAGGCTTGGATGCCTTGGGTCAAAGCCTGGGGTCTCTGTGGCCACCCAAAAAAAGCTCTGACCACTGTTCCACTTCTCACCTGTCACTTGAGCTGCCTTCAGTTCCCTTTTCTAAATGTCTTTCCTTCTGTGTACTTTTCACAGTATTTTGAAAAAAACTCTTCCATCGTGGCAGGGCTTCCTTCAATCCTGTTCATCTTCAGCAGCTGAGTCTGTTTAGTGAGTTTATTAATTACCATGTTGGGCTCATTAAAGTGAGCACCTCATTTGGAGAAACCTCCTGGGGACTCCAGCAAATACACACGTACTCATTAGACTGAATGTTTTCCACTTGTAGATCAGCATTTTGATAATAAACACTTCATAATCCTAAGGAAAATGGTGCAAGTTGAAAGTTAGAATTTAGTTGAGGCTGGGTTTTTTTGAGTTTTTTTTTCCCCCATGGGCATCAACATGGCTATTAGCTCTACAGCTATGGGTCATCAAACAACCAGCAAAGTAATTTCTCACATGATTTCTGCACTGTGCTTAAAGAAATTCACCTCTTCTGTCCTGCTGGTTCATGCAGCTCATTATAGGACACTTGGCTTGGCTGTTGGCAAGTCAGAATCTGAAGGGCCGTGCAATTAAATGTGGTTCTGAATTCCCTCACCTTCCAGCAAGGGCACATTAACAGTGTCTGACGTGGTTTAGCACCAGTGGCTGTGCAGTGTAACTCAGCCTAGGTGGAGGATCCAAACTCAGATAAAGCTGTGAACTGGGTAACCCATAGCTGGCTTTAAAATTCAGCGTAACAAGGTGACAGTAAGGTGCCTTGGCTGTCATGTATTCCAGGAGGGCTGCATGTGGAAAGATTTTGCACATCCTTGTGATGCAGTGACAGCTCAGATAAAAACCTGGGAGCATTTTAAGCTGGCCAGTTAAAATGTGTGTGGAGGACTGTGCCCATTTTTTGGGAAGTTCCAGGTTGGCTCATCTGCAGCAGCACTCCCCTCCTGCCTCTGGATGAGCTCTTGAGTCCTTGGTATCTACTGCCCCCTTCTTGCTTAATGCTGGAGAAAACAGTCCCAGATGTCTTTGTCTGAGAGGAGGATGTTTGCTCAGGCTGTTGGAGCTGTAATTTCTTTCCCCAAAGATGAGCAGAGCTGTAAAACTGAGCCCCAGCTCACACCATGGATCATCCTTCAACCTCTCCCTTAAAATTTTAAAATCCCGAGGAAAGAGCCCAAAATCCAGCTGGGTGACTGGAGGCTGCTGGTGCCCTCTGCTCCTGCAAGAGGAAACACAACACCTCCACTGAGTTTCTCTGGGGGCACTTAAGGCAGAGTTTATTTACTGTGTAACGTGGTAGTTTAGTGGGATTCCTGCTTGCTGCCTAATTAGTTCCACTAATTTATTTGGAATAAGGCTTCCTTCCTTTCAGTTGAATGGCTGGCAGTGGGTTCTGGGAGCCCATCTATTCCCTCATTTAGCCCAGGATGCTGTGCTCCCTCTCCCAGGCCCATGCTGGGATAACCATTACCTCTGTAAGGATTTCACCTCATTTTACCCAAAGGCCCTTTGGGAACGATTGCTGCAGGCTTGTGCAGACAGGAGGTGTCCTGATCCATTTGGAAGCTGTGGGATCTTAAGGAGCTCCAGTTTAGGGGCAGGCACTGGAGCACAGGGATTCCTGAGAGCCCGAGATTTTTGTGTACTTCAAGTTTCTCCTGCTCCACATCTGCTGCCTGTTCTCCCTTCCCTGCCCCTTCCTACCCTTGCTTACTGTCTGCTTATTTATCACCCTTAAAATGATGCAATTAATTCTGTAACATATGCACACTTGTAGCTAAAACTCTTTATCTGGAGAGCGATTTGTGCATAATCAGACTTGGTACTGAATATTCCTATGGGAGTTCTGCTTCTCTGGTCTGTTCATGGACAGCTGGCTGTAACCTTTGGGATTTCAGTAGGTGGGGTGCAAGAGAGGGGATCTCACAGGCACAGCAGTTGTCTCTTGGCAAGGAGGTCAGGACTCAGCACCAGTGGATCAGGGAGCAAAAGTGCCAGATGTGACCCTGTGAATCAATTCCTGTGTCACAATCACTTCCTCCACTTCACCTTGGCCACGTGGATGCTCAGAGCCAAGAGAATCCACTGACACTTCGAGCTCACACAACCACATGGGTGCTTTTCAACCTGTCCCAACTCCTCCTCAGAATTTCACAAACATTTTAAAACTGTTTCCTGGTCAGGGTGGTGTTTTCATCTGGTTTTGTTTTTGGCAGAGGAGATTCTCCCCTTCCCTGGCCTGGGAGCTGGAGGGCACAGCCGACTGCTCTGCCAGAGCTCGGTGCCTGTGTGGAAGCAGACATGAGCTAATCAGGCTGGCACAAAAATGGGCTGTTATTTATGAAGCCAGCCCTTTTCTAACTTTTCCTTTGTTTATGCAGTGTAATTTCAATGTCATAAATACTAAAAGGTTTACCGCTGGGAGATGAGAAATTCCCTCATTCATCTCTGCAATTAAACTTCTTGTGCCCATGGTGGCTTTTCCTTTTAACTGCCTTTTAGGATGGAATCCAGGATTTTAAGAGGTTTCATTGACTGAATGTTTTTAATGAGGTCAAAGAGTTTTTGAGGGGATTCAGAAGACAATTTAGGGCTTTTTTTGTTTTCTTTGCAGGTTTAGGCTTTATTCATCAGCACAGTCCTTGAGTTTCTAAGTGACTTCAAACGATTTTTTTTAATGTCTTACTTCCACCAAATTTCTAACAGTATAAACCTTATTATTGACTTTAACTGTCTTTAAAGTGTCTAGTGCTGTATGGACAGAGCTCACCACCCTCACAGCAAGGAATTGGGATTCTGAAGATTTGGGATGGAAAAAACAGCCAAGGAAGTTGTCTTTGGACTCTGAGTTAACTGCATTGTCCCTTTCAGCAGCAGTCACAGATTTTGTGGGTAAATTTTATCTTGAAGAAGAACATAAAGAAATTCCGTGGTCACTGTAGAGCTGTAATAGTTTTAAGTTTGAAGTTGCAATTGCAGGAGGAGCAGGCATGAATCAACCTACTCCCATTTCAAACAGCTGTTTAATGAGAGCTTCTTGTGAGATCCCCTGTTAAGAATAGGCCATAATGAGTGTGATGAAACCACCTCATCCTTGAAAACAAATTCCTTTTCATGGCTTAATTAAAAGTGCTCCTAGTACTTCTGTAAGCAGACATGATAGCTTAGGAAAAGTTCTGTTTTAATTTATAGAAAGAAGTCTCAATTAGGAAGCTAAATAGATAATATGTTGCTTTAATAATATATAGTGAAAACTGTTCTTATTTCTGAACTTCTGCTGTCTTCCAGTCAAATATATTTGTCTTAACAGTTTAACAGCTTTCCCTGAGAGACCAGAGTGACAGCCACGTCCCTGTATGCTTTTAGTTGTGTCTTAATGTGATGGAAGAAGTGCAGACTGGAGCAATGACTTAGGCATGATTTGTGGGTGACTTTTTGGGGGTGGCTGAGCCTTGTGAACTGTTCAGCCGCAGATATTTTTAGGAACAGGCAGCACTAATTAGAGCTGTGTGCTGAGCAGCAATGCCATTTGCCCAAAGCGCAGCAGAAGTGTGATCAGGGGTCTGTGTTAGTGCACAAGAAGCTGGAGGAGCAGCAGCTGGTGTGGCCAGAGCAGGTTTGTCACCTCTCAGGGAGCTGTCCCTGCTGTCCCAGTGCAGGACACATCCAGGTGTGGGAGAAGAACCCTGCTCCACACCCCTGGCAATTCCCGTGCCTGTTCTCGTTTGCCACAGTGAAACATCACTCCCTCTTTGTAGTTTCCTTGTGAGATGCTAATTAAAGGAAGAAATGTTGGTTTGAGAGAAAACTGCCAAAGTGAGGATTGTAAAAAGCAACTGTTTCTTTGCATTTGTCTGAAATTGCTGTGCCCTTGGGAGAATCATAAAGGTAAGAGCTCCCCGTGTAGAAACTTCCTGGCTGTGATACCTGGGGAGGAGGGGACAGGAAAGCAGATTGGTTTTGTACTGTTTCCTTTGTGGGTGTCTCTCCTGATACACTGAGGAATCAGTGAATAAATGGCACTGAAACACATCAGACCCTTAAAAAGGGATCTTTTTAAAAAGAAGAGCGAAGTGTTGAAGGAAGCTTGCTGGCTTGGTGAAGAAGTTTATTGCTCTTTGGGAAGTGCCTTGTGCTCTGGCTTGGCCTTTGGCATGGACTGGCTTTTGGGAGGGTCGTGGACAGCTGTGCTGGGCAGTCAGATGGGGAAGAATTCAGAGTTATGGATGCAGCTAGTGAGGAACAAGCTGAAGCTCCCTATGCTGGTGTAGTCCTGCCCTGTTCCTCTTTCCCTTCTATGCCTTGCAGCTGCAGCATTTTGATTTCCCCACAGAAGGCACATTTGTAGTTTGGACAAATGTGTTCTGATTTATCACTTGGATTGTGTTCACATTATCAGGTTTTCTCAGCTTACTAATGACCTGCCAGTGGAGCACAGTGGTTCATCATGTGAAAGTGAGGGAGACTCAAATCCAGGAGTTAAATTGTGGCTTGGTCTATACTGCAAACCCCTGACCCCTGCACTGAGACACCACAACAGGAAGTGTTAGCAAAAGGATTGTTAAAAAAATAATAATGACTAAGGAGTCTTTGTTTTCATAGTGATTTCTGGGGTGTCTCCTGAATGATCAGGCTGACTCTTTGCTTTCCACTCAGTTTACAGCCCTAATCTTCTACTTTCCGTTCCATCAACACTTGCAGCCTCTAATTTTTACTGATTTTGGGGTTTTCTTGCAAATGTCAATCACACTAAACAATTTAGGTGTGATCTTTCTCCAGCTCTGCCTCACCCAGAGCTGCCTCCCATCTTCTCTCGTTGGGTTGTTGCAGGCGGCTTTGCTTTCATGCTAGGTGGGAGATCAAACCCTTCAGCAGAAACTGCCCTTGGTAACATGACAATTTTATTAATTGCTCATTGATGGCGCCTTGGTTTGCTGTTATTCCGTTGTTTCCCCTAAAACGAGGTGTATTTGCTGTGCTGAGTGATGTTCATAATTGCCCCCCTACTTTGCCACAACGCCACTTGTGAGAGGCTGAGAGATTGCAAATGTCAAGCGTGGGACCCATGAGGACAATCCACCAGTCACTGCAGAGATGATTTGAACTAGTGAACTCATGTTAAAACTGTTAATTGCTTTTTTAAAAACACTTGATGGAAATTGCCACGTTTAAGTAGCCCATAAAACCACGATGACACCAGCTTTAATCAGGTGTCAAAAAAGCACATCCATTATAAGTACCTGGCCTGAAAACTTTGAGGATGGAAATCAGTTGTGACAGCCTGGTGTTTACAGTCCTGCATCTCTCTGGAAGAGGAGAATAATTTATTTGGTTTACTTATGAAGAGACTCCTCTCTGAACTGCACCTTTATGTGCAATAAAGCTTATTGAAGAGAATGACCCCAGGGAACTCGGAAGTGTGGAGGGTGAGGTAGTGCTGCCTGGTTTTGAATATTTCCTACTGGGATATGGTAATTTGTTTGGTGACCTTGCTGCAGACACAGATAGCTCCTGAAAAACAAAGTGCTGTGTTTTTCCAGGGGTGTTTTGTAGATTCCAAAAGCCAAAATGTTGAAGGGAGGAAACTGGTGCTGGGCAGTGATGTCCTGCATATTTTAGGTAATACAGTTACTTGGGGCTGGATTTTAGAGAGTAACACACATTTATGGGACATACTTTTTTAAAATGTTAAATGAGTTAGCTATAAATCCCACTGAAAGCTTAGGTGGGCACTTTATTTATGAGGATTCTGGAGGCTGTCTCTTTGCCTTTTCAAGCTGCCTGCTGAGTCTGATAGGGAGGGGTGCACTGGGAATACCCACTCTCCTTCCCTGGATCGTGTCTCAACGTGTGACCCACTGGAAAAGCTCTTTGGAAAGAAGAAAAGATGGGAGCAAGCGTTAGGTGAAGGTGTTCATGTGTGAGAGGAACATTTCTGTTCTGTGTACCCAGGTCAGACTCAGCCTCCAGCCTGCGGCTGCTGGGAGCTGGGGCTGGGTGTGCTGGGCTCCCTCCTGCTCCTCAGATCTTCCCAAAAAGAGGTCGCTGGTGGCTGTGCCCATCAGCAGTCTCAGAAGAGGCCTAAAACCAGAATTTTTTCTGTGACACATTTCCTAGCCCACTTCCATGGGCCATCTCAGGTCATGGCAGCTTAGCAGGGCCCTGCACTAAACCTTCCAGACCTGTTCTGGTGCTCAGAGGGTTGTTTGCTGTCCAGCCCCTTGCACCTTCACACATCACACTCACATATTTTATTATACATTAAAAAATAAACCTGGAATCGCTGCTGACACCAAGAATTGAACAGAGCTGTGGTAGCAGCAGTACTGCAGATGGGATATTTTAAGTAGATTGTAGTGACAAACACTGGTGTAAAAATGCTACAAATCTCTCATCCCAGTGTTTCCACCTTCATGTCATGTGGAGTTTCTTTACTACTATGATGGTGTTCCTTTTTTTATGCTCCTTAAAGTTTTATACTTGCTCTTGCCACAAGTTATTCGAGGTAACTTCAGGATATAACCTTAAATTCCAGTGATCTCCCTGAAAGACCTCACAGAACCCTTCCACTTCTTTTGGGATAAAAGTTCACTTGATTAAACCGATTTAATTTACTGGCTGTGCTGATCTTGAGCAGAGCTTGGGAGGCACAGGGAGGTACTTTTGCTGCCAGTATCCTGAACTTTCCTAGAGCTGCTGTGAAGCAATTCCTTGCCCCTTTGAAGCTGTGAAAACACATAAATAAAAGTAAATATGAAATAAGAAGTAGTAGGTCTTTATTGCGCTTGTGTGATATTTTGTAAAACCTTATTTACCTGTGATCCTGACATTTTGTACTATTATTACTTTTTAAAATACAAACTCTGAATAGTGCAGACGGATTACCAGCAGAGCTAAAGGTAATTTAAGGTGGAAGATTTACAGTGGAACTTGAAAATCCTTTTTTTTTTTTTTTTTTAGGCAGCTGTTCTAAAGGAAATGTAGGAGAATTTTGTCTCCTCCAGTTAGGTCAATAAATAAAGGTGAAAGAACCACCACAAAAACATCCCTGAATTATTAATTTGCCAGAAACAGCATCTCAGAAGAAAAAGCCTCCTCAGGATAGTACAGGAATGTAGAATACTCATTATTCACCAAATGTAAGAATCTGCACAGATAAGTAATGCAGCTGGGCCCACACACCTGACACCAGTGACAGGTGTGAACCAGGTTTTGATGTTCAAAAATAAAATATATCTGGCTCAAGGTATCCTTTCTTTGTAAGTCAGATGGGGAATACCTGTGTTAAGAAATGAAGCTGCTGTAAGGTATAATGACAAACATGCTTTAGTTTTGGTATGAACAGGAAAAAGTTCCTATTGCAATGCTTGGCCCAAAGATTAAAGGCTGCAATTCAGAAATGTAACAAAAACCTTATGAGTCCCAGTCCCTGCTTCTGCAAGCACATATCCTTTCTCTGTGGGTATCTTTAAAAATTAAATGTACAGAAGAGAGGTGAAATATTACCAGTGGATCATTTACTATATCCCAACAGTTCAATCATCAGTGCTGGAAAGTCAATATTATATTAACTTCAAACTAGTCTCTACTGAAGTTCTCCAGAATGATGGAAATTCCGAGGTCCTAGTTTTCTAGCTGTGCATGTGGCTGCTTATGAAATGTCATCTAAAAATGATGTTTTGGTAAGAGATCATTTCCACTGTTCTCCCAAAGGCAGCACTGCTGGGTTACATCAGGTTTGCTTTCAGAATAGACTTTGCTACAAAGTATGTCACGTAAATTAAAATAATATTGACACAAGGTGGCCAGATAAGGAACAGGGCTCGATGATTCCTATTGGAAATTCCTTGAATACTTCTCAAATTGAATGTCAGCAATAACTCTGAATGTCTGTCAACAGATGACTTCCCAGAAGGTGTTTGTTTTCCATCCTGACCGCAGTGGAAGATCATTACCTGGGATATAGATTGTTTCATCTGTATTCTTCCTGCTGCTGCCTAATTGGCATTTATAGAGTATTTTAACACCTGGGTTAACAAAGGCCTTTGTCTTCCATTTACAGAAGATAAAAAAGGATTTGAGCTTTTGAAACGAAATGTATTTTACAGTATGGTAATAGATGAAACTGCTCCCTATCATATAAAATACAGTTAATTTTTGCTAAAAGCTTCAGGGGCTTCCCTCCAGCCCTCTGTAAAGCAGCCTGGGAGTTTGCCAAGGGAGCTGCAGAATCTGAGTTTGATCCCCAAACTGCTGGATCCCAAACCAGTGAAATAATTTCATGGAAATACTGCAGCACATCAGCACACAGCAGGAGTGTGCGTGGTGGCTTGGTTTCAATGCTGTGGGTTTAGTTGATGTAGATCTGTGTGAGTCCCAATCTGCATTTCTGAAGGCTGATATCTTGCTAATGTCTGATTCCAGTATTTGTACAGTTCACAGGAATCCTTCAAGGGTTTATTTGCTCTGTGTTCACCCGGGATGGAGCGAGTGTACCATGTAAAATAATATGTCAGCTCATAAACTGCATGTACAGTGATGAGATGTGAGCTCGTTTCACTTTTATCACAGGACCTTGAATCAGGCTTGTTCTGTTGCCGAGTCCCCAAACGCCTCCTTGCAATGTGCCTGGAATTCACTGCCCTGCAATTGTGTTATTTAGGTGTGTCCTTTTGTGTTTTGTCAGGCTCTGGTGCAGGAGACTGGTTTGAGAGCTGGGAGGGATGCAGCCAGTGCAGCTGGGACACTGTTGCATTTTGGATCCTTCCTGAGGAGCTCAGGAATGTCCACTGACACCAGCACAACGCTGTAATCTGTGCTTCCAGGGACACTCTGCACTGTTTGGGCTTCCTCTACCTGCTCCCACGGTTGCTGCCATGTGCACACTGATTTTTGTGCCTTTTCTCAGCCCCATCCACAGCTCTGTGAAGCGCTGTGGCGTGTCCTGCTCGCTGTGAGCTGTGATGGGACACGGTACCTCAGAATGGAGAGCAGAGATGCCAGCAGGGTTCCTTCTCCTCCTGCTCACCTGCAGAGCTGTGCAGGCAGAATCACGGCTGCTCCCAGCCTCTGCTGCGTGGAACTGGTCTTAATGAGCAAAATGTGCCCCGTGCCCATTGTGTGTGGAGTGGAGACGTCTCAGGAGTGTGCACTGCAGAGGTTTAGGGAATTTATGAACTCGACTCACCCACAGAGGACTTAGTGGGGAACGTAATTCCTTTTAGTTTTTCTGTTCCAGTTCCCAAAATGACTGTTTGAATCCCAGCCTTCTCCCAGCTCCAAACGCCGTCTGTTAATCCCCTTGTCCTGCTGGTGACAGCTGCAGTGTTGGACAGCGACTGCTGCTGCAAACTTGATTTTTTTTTCCATCTTCTCTCACCATCTCTTCATGAACTGATCTGCTGTGACTATGAATATTTTTGGACTCTCCCATGCCTCTTTTTTTGTTGGCAGAGTAATACTTGTCTCCTCATAGGTTGCTCCTTTGCGAGACAGGATGAATCACGCTCGGAGCGAGCTGTCGTGTTGTCTTGTGCTCTGGAGGAGCTACTTGTTATTTGTGCTCTTCATATCCTTATGACAGCTTGTCAGGGAAGAGAAGTTTTCCTTTATTTTCTTTTCCCTTCATCGCTGTTGACTAATTAGTAGCCAAATAGACAGCATTTGTTTTTGTGATCAGACTGGTGGTAACTTAAGGGTTGGATGCAATCCAGAGCTCTGGGACCAAATAATGAACTTTGGGTGTGGTTAGGTGAGGATGTGACTTGGAGTGGGAAATTTTCCATCCACGGTGAAGGCTTCTGTATTCTGAACTCAAACCAATCATGGTTACTTCTGAAGTGCCATTTCAACAGTTCACGTTAGACAGTTCAAGATGTCATACTCCAGAATCAGGGGGGATTGGTCGGAAATTTTGGATCTGATTCTGGTGTCCTTTGTTTGTTTAAACAAGAATCAAGCAGGGCATCAGAACTGAGGTCCCTGAGCAGAGGTGTTGTCTCCTTAAGATAAATGGTTGTCATTTAAACTCTGTGTGACTTTCTGGGTGACAGATCACCCGTGTACTTTGTGTGTTTATTTGTATGTGCCTCCAAACAGGGTGGCCGCTCTAAACGGAGGGACCTGCTTGTCCAAAGGAGTTAAACATCCACACGTTTGTGTCCTTTGGAGAGTGACCAGGGCCCTGTTTTTGCAGCCAGTGATTAATTGCACAGAGCAGCAGGTGGCACATGGACATTTTTCATACCTAACGCATTCTGGAAGGGGGGACTCGTGGAACTGCACATCCTGCACCTCCCTGACACAGCGGCGGTGGAGAGCAGACCTTGTTGCTGGCAGCTTTCCTGATCCACCTCACCTCATGCGAGGAGACTCCATCACCTTCCCACAGTGGGACCAGATGTCCCAACATGCAGTGTAATATTGCAGAGAAGGGGAAAAAATGAGGTAAAAAGCTCTGAGAACTAATCTCTGTTTTGTCGAACAGTTGGAGAGCTCCTGGCCATGGCATCTCAAACCTGACAAAATTACCCCAAAGTCACTGATTTTACATTCCATTTGGCAGTAGAAAACCTTCCAAAGGATTCAAATTCTGCATTCCTTCATCAGCTCCACTGGGAGTTGAAATAATCCCGAGTAAGGGGTTCCCGTGTTTCACTCAGGCCTGGGACTGATCAGCCATTTCCCCACAAGATTCCTTCTTTAAAGTTTTTCTTGTCTCTCTTCCTGCTGGCTGTGTTTGCAGTGCACTGGCACGTGTCTGCTCCAGTTTGATGAGGACCAGCCATCTTGGGGAAGCTGGTTTAGAGTGAGACCTTTGCTGTATAACTCTCATTAATGGCAGGAGAAAAGTAGCTGGGAATTTCATCTCTGTCCGTGGAGCTGATTATCCATCCCAGGCTGCTGCCTTGGGGACAGGCTTAGGCCCTGCAGCCTTAATGTGTGTGTGTATCAAACACGGCTCTCCCAGATGGTAGCAAGCCAAGTGTGTGTTTGCTATGCATTATTTATGGAATTCAAAATGCACTCTCTTAAAAATGACTGTGGACTATGCACTTTTTTGCATTGCAGCTGGAAATATGGGGAATCTCTGAATGTCTGGAAAGGCTTGGGGTGGGCACTCACACAGCCTTGTGCCTTGCACAGGGCAGGACCATGAAGCCCTTTGAGGTGCTGAAGATAACCAATTAATAGTTTATCTGTTGGAGTTTAAGTTTCAGTGAGGGAAGATTAAAAAATAGCTGTGCAAAAACATGAGTATGGCGTAGCAATTCTAGAAAGGCATTTTATTTTCAAACAAAAAACCACCCATGCAATGTTTTGTTCATCTTTTTTGTAATGGGATGTACAAAGTGTTCTCTTTCAGATGGTTTGCCAGGCAGGGTGTGTTTATCTTGATCACTAGGCTTTGTTCAGAGGTGCAAATTTGCCTTTAAAACTGTGTTGTCCCCACGGGGTAATTGAAGCACATGGAATTGGTGCATGCAGGGAATTCCACCACTCCCAACAGCCTTCTCTATGAGTGTTCATCCACTTTATCGTTTGTACACACCAAAAAGAATCAGTTGGACCTTTTTTTTTTGATTTTGGTGAAATCATGGCTCACCCAAGCATGTTGTTGTTTCCAGTGGGGATGGACAGACTCAGTATCTCCCTCACCACTCTCACCTGCACAGGTTTAGGTGAGTTATGAACCCTCATTGTCCTCTCTGTGGTGAGGAGCTATTAGTGCCTGGACTCTCCTGTCTTCTTGATTAGCCTGAAAATGCTGTCTGAGAGCCAAGCTTTAGGCTGTGCACTGGCTGATGTATGGCTGAGCTCAACCAAAGACAGATTTATATTTGTTCCAGCAAATTTAGGGCTTGTTCCCATGCCTTTTGTAGCCATCAGGAGGAGTTTTGGGTGTTGCTCATTAATGATATGCATCATGTGTAAGGCAGGAGGATGAATTAGATAAATTGCTGGCAATCTCCAGCCAGCATTTCTGTGTGGATTTAAAACTCTTATTTTCCCCTGGATATTTCATCCTCATCTACCAAGAGGCGTGCCTGGAGCGTGCCAGGGCTGGCCTGCATGCAGGTAATGTACACAATAGCTTTATTATTCCCAGGTAATAAAGAGGAATGCATCAGCACATTGCAGGCATTAAAATGTATGGTTTCTCTGTGGCCTTTAATGAGGGTGTGCAAGAGTTCCGGTGCTCTACAGAAAATATTGGATTTTTCTCCTCCTTTCTTGCAGGGCCCAAAGGGACAGGAGGAATTTGCTGCATATGTGTTTTGAGGAGAACGAATTTAGGATAATCAGGGTTTTTTTTTACTTGTTTCTCACACACACCCAAACCTGGAGCTGGGTAAGCTCTTCAGCTGTGCATCATTCCTGTGCTGGTGCCTGGAAGAGGTTAAAGTCCCTGTGTCCCTGCTTGGCAGCTGGAATTAGCCATAGGTGTGTTTTCCAAAGGCAGCCACTCTGCCTGGGCTTGGTCCGCTTCCCAGGACTGTGTAAGCTTGCACAAATGTTCTTTTAGATATGACAGTAAATCCGCTTTAGTTGTTTATTTTCCTTTTACATTTATTATCTATAAATGTACTAGCCAGTAGGTTTGCTGGCTGCAGTTAGCGCTGAGATAGGAGGATTGAAAAATGTTCCCAGAAGGAACATTTGGGACGGGTAATTGTGATTGTTCACCCTGGAAACCTGACTCTGAGCTCGTCTTTTCCAGTCAAGGAACAGATAGACTGTGTGACTTATGTCTTACCACATCCACTTTGGGACCTTACACAATCAAACACTGGGAAACTTGTCACAGACTAGGGGAGTGTCCACAGAAGGTATTTAATGACAGATTTCAGGTGATATTCAGTGTCTGCTGCCATAAAGTCAGGGCACTCATGAATTGTTCTCAGGCATTTTGCAGAAAGAAAAGCAGCTGAGGTCCTTCAGATATTCCTCACCCATCACTTGGCTGAAGCCACACCTGGAGACAAGTGTAGGACACTGTCACAGAATGGGTCAGGCTGGAAGGGACCACAGTGGGGTCATCTGCTCCCACCTCCTCCTCAAGCAGGGTCATCCCAGAGCCCAGGACTGCATCCAGACAGTTCTGGAATATCTCCAATGAGGGAGGCTCCACACCCTCTCTGGACAACCTTTTCCATTTCTTGGTCACTGGACAACAAAGAAATTCTTCCTCACGTTCATGTGGAGCTTCCTGTGCCCCAGTTTCTGCCCGCTGCCCCTTGTCCTATCGCTCGGCACCATGGAAAATGTGGATTTTTCAGTGTATTTCCCTTTGTTGATGCATCCACATTTAATGCACTGTGGCATGCACACCTTTACAGCTCCTCTCTCTCACTGCACCATCGTGACTCCCAAAGGAGGGGCTTGGCCAGGTTTAAACCCCCTGAGAAATGGTGACTGAGTGCCCTTTGCCTCTCACCTGAGTGTCACGTTCCCCCTGCAGCAGCACCGTTTGTTTTGGGACATCTGCTCCCCTGTGGGAAGGTGGCAGCAGGAGACAGCAGGAGATCAGTTAATGATTGGAAGTACGTTCAGGCAATCTGCCAGTCCGAGCACTCAGCCCGTGCTCCTTTTTTTAACTTGTCAGGAATTCAGAGTAAAAATACTGCAGCGAAGAGGCTCATCTAGAAAAGCAGCATGTTAATTACAGCAGGCAGTTTCTTGGCTATCAGTTGCTGTCCTGCACGGAATAGCTTGGAGATGCACATTTTTACTGTGGGGAGACATTAAAATCTGGAGCTACTGGCTCTGCTTCTTGCTGTTTGTTACTGCTACAGCCATTCAGTGAAATCTCGAATAAAGATCTTTTGGAGCTGGACTGCTCTAGACTGGAAATGAAGCTATAACCTGGAACTCCAGTTTTCTCCATATTCCTTGTCCATGTAGACTGGAACCCCAGTTTTCTCCATATTCTCTGTCCATTTATCCAATTATTTGATTCATCAGATAAAGTATCACTCCATCAGGCCAAATTTTCAAATGTTACCAGAGAGTTTTGTGTCCAAATATCTGGTAGGTTTTAGAAGCAGCTCCAAGTGCCAGTGCCTGTCATAGGGTTGATGTTTAGTAATATATAGCAGAGGAGAAATGACAGCATTTCAGAAATTAGGCCAACATTTATGGCTTATATGTCAAGATGTGTTAAAAATGTGCAAATCCATAGAAAAAGAGAATTCAGGAGGTTAAAAAATAGAGCCCTTTGTATAAATTGTCAGGGTAGCATCAGATCTGTGTTTGCTGAGTGGCAGTGTTTGTGTGACCCAGGACTCCATACCTATACAGCAAATACCTCAGTCCCTGGGGAAGTTTTAATGTCTTGAAATTAAGGATGCAAATAGAAACCATGATGGGAGCAGTGGGGCGAAGGGACTGATGTTTTTAATTCTTCAGTGTCTACTTTGATCGGTTTGTTGCATCTTTTTAAGCCTCAAATTCAACTCAATCAGCAAAATAACAAACCCTGCCTCACTTCAAGCCAACCATTTCCCAAATGCTACAAGTGGAGGGTTTTCCCCTGAAAGATGGAGAAAGACCCTGCAACAACCCCAAAAATACAGTTGTCTGCTCTCAATTACGCTTGAAAAGAGCTCAGGGATTCCAGTGATGGATGACAGTATACAAATCTTAAGTAGCTTTGCTTAGTGTGTTTTGTGATATGATACAGGAGAGATAATTCTTACCCAGTGTCTTTTAAAGGGAATCCTGAGGGTGAATCAATTACCTTTCTTTTCTGAATCAATAGAGAGGGGATGTATTGCAGTTACTTCTGCTTTTGCGAGTGCTCGAGCACAAAGGATGGCTGCTGATGATAACACTGCAAAGAATGCTGTGCCATTTCTTTTTCTCTTTCTTCTTTTAAGGACACTACAACCCCCTCAGTTCACACACTTTATCATTCCCAGTCGCAATCTTTTCTCAACTAAGATTTAAGAGGAGAGGAGGAAGCTCTCCAAACATACAAAACGCACTGAAACACGGCTTGGAGTCCCAATGGCAGCACTTCCATTGCCAAGACTCCCCAAACCCTTGGCATTTGTGAATTTTCCCTCAAAAACATCCAGGTTGAGGAGATGGAGTAAGGGGAAGTGGGGTATGGGCTCACACAGTGGTGCTAGCAAAGGTTAAATCAAGTAGTTGAGGCTCAGCAAAGGATAAAAAGATTTCTTGTGTGTTTAAAAGCAAATACCTTTGTGTTTTAGCAAGATGTTTCTGTGTATCCCACCACAGACTTCCGTTCAAAAAAAGGCAAAATACTGCTAAAATCAGATGTCATATTTTAAAATTGTGTGATAACTTATTGCCTTCATAAAGTCATTACTATGCTCTCAGAAGGGAATTAATTTGTGTGTGCAACACGATTTAGCAAGAAATCTTCCTGAGTGGAACCCACGCGGTAACCTGAGAGCAGCTGAACCTCAGGAACACAAATTCCACGTGGCCTGGGGTTCAAGGTCTCACTAAAGGTATCTGAGGACAGGTGAGGACACGATTCCTTTTTCCCCATTTGCTGCCTTTCTGCCCATTTGCATCTCTCCAGAGATCCAGGGTGTCTGAGAGGGCTGCACAGGTCACTCTGGTTACCTGAAGAGTGTGGGGAGACAGGACAATGGAAATGAGATGGAAAAGGGAGGCTTCTTAAGCTCTGCATTTTTGCCTGATGCCGAGGTGCCAGGAGGGCAAAGGCAGGCTGAGGTGACTGAGAACTGCACAGGGATTTTCTCTCTGGTTCCCTGGATCAGGAACCACTTTCCTCCTCAGAAGGAATCTAAAGGCACCACAGAGACAGGGAGGGGTCTGACCACAGCTCTGGCTTGATGCAGAAATGGATTTACTCTTCAGAGAGGGTTCTGCTCTTTGCATTTCGTGGCTTAAATAGCAACAAATTCAAAAGGAAAAGGAGCAGTGTGAACCCTCCCTCCTGTGGTGTGGCTGTAGCTCCTGTGTATCCCCCCAGCCCTTATTTGAGCAGCCCCATGCTAACTGGTTTTATGCAGATCTTTAATAAGATTATCAATGTTATTAATGTCCAAACTTATAATCTAAAATAGATTCAAGGAATGTCAGTGGTGCTTTGTCTGGGAGTCAGAGATGTAATATTCCCTCTACAAAGAGCCTTTTTCTGCCCTGGAATATAGCATTTATCTACAGGTAGTTCAATAATAGAAACAGGTTAACAAATTAGGTGGAATTCAGGAAAGAAAGATGATTGTGTCTGAAAGGGAATTTTCTGGGTGAATAACAAAATAGTTTTGATATATTTCATTTTGATGGAAGACCAATAAGCTTAAAAGGGGCAACTACCAACAAAAATGTTTCAAGGATATTTAAGGTACAGGAAGGGCTTTTTAGAAAAGTTATGTGTGTGTAAAGTACTGACAGGGATATAAATGAACTCTGTCTGGAAAAGCTGGATCCTAGAAATGCTGTGCACACCGAGGAGCCACAGATACAGCTGCACCACAGGGGTATTTATGGGTTTCAGCTGAACCGTGTTTGAGTGCCAGAGCTGCTTCTGAAGCCCTGAATAGGACCTTAATCACTGAAGGTAAAAAATAAATCTGTGCTGTGACTCCATGCACTTCCAGAGGAGGTGGAAACGCATTTCTCCCAAGGTATTTCTCTCTTCTCTTTTGCTGGGAGGGTTCCCTTTGGAGAGGAGATCCTGCCAGTTTTCTTTTATGTTCCTTTCCACTGAGTTATTCCCCTTGGTTTCTCCTTGCATTCTTGGAGGAGAGAGAAGCAGCTTTCCTACCTTCAGGGTGTAAAATCTGGCTCTGCTGGGGTGGATGGAAATTTTTCTTTGACTTAAAGGCGATCAGAATTTCCTCCTTGGAGGCCTCTTAGGAAAACCAGATGATTTAATCTGAAGCATTGCACGTTATGAGGATCATACATAAAAGAGCAACATTAACCTCGGTGCCACACGCAGAATTATCTTTGAGTGAAAATGAGCAAAATTTTATAGAGTGTTTTCAAGGCCTCCTCAGTAAGAGAAAATATTACAGATGATGAGGAGAAATACGAATTACAGATTGAACCACTGAAAACCTTTTTTTGACACTGTCTCTTTAATTAGAAAAAATGAGCCTAACCAAGATGTATATCACCATTGATTTTTATAATAAGCTTTTAAAGCAAACATGCGTGGTGTCACTGTGCTATTTTATAACATACACTGCTAACCATTTATTCTCTCGTATAACAGTTCACCAGCAGACATATTTTATTATTTTTCTGTGTAATAAAAAAAGATAAAATCAATACCTATTATATGGCATACCTTCAAGGTTAAAAAGTACTAAATCTTGATGCTAACATCTTTCCTTGTATGCATCAATTTGGAGCAATATAAATTCAATACAAATACATTTTCTAGCTATGTGATTAAATCTGGATCCAAAGTACAACAAAGGATTTGGACATGTGGAAACTGAACATCAAGAAATTGTCACTGGGCAGTGCATCTGTGCTAAACTTAAATTTTGCAGGAAATCTAACCATGGAAGCTTGAGCGAGCAGGTACAAGGACCAGATATTATTGGAAGGAAAGGTGCTGTGATTTCCCATATTGGGGCGTAATTTTTGAACCAACAGAAAATCATCTGGCCTAATGAGGTGCCAATTAAATGGCTTTATAAGTCCCCCACAAAACCGGAGTGCTTTTCCCCAGCCCTGTGGCTGGCAGTCATTTTGCAACAATTACAGAGGACACTTAATTTAATGACGAGAAGCTTCAAAACTGAGAAAGTGAAAATGGAGGTGTCAAAGCCATCAGCAGATCGCCTTTGCTGCCTTACAGCTGTGACTCCAGGGCCAGAGTGGGAGGCAATGGGATAATATTGCAGCCCATTATTGTGCACTCTGCCTCTGCTTCCAGGCAGCATCAAAAGAAGGAACTCCAACACTTATCTCTGCTTATTATGAGTTATTTCAAGATCTCGAGTGATTGTGGTAGTTGTAAATGAGGAAGGACGTGCTGTCTCTGTTTTTTATTAAGCTTTTGAGATGCGGTGATGAGCGTGTGGCAGGTGTGAAGCCAAGGACACTGGTTGGTGATGTAGCACACGCTTTGTGCACTTTGTTTGGATTTCATTCAGAGTTAAAGCCGAAACCTTTTCTGTTCGCTGCTGTTTTTTCATCACTCAGCAATTAATTGTGTGTGGAGATGCTTATGAATATGCAGTGCCTGTTTCCTGCCTGGGAGCAGCCTTCTCCTGTCTGCCTGGGAAACACTCGCATGGAGTTAAGCAAGCCATAGTTGAAACTCCTTCTTCAGAGCAACATCCTGAACGTGCAGAATGCAGATGATCTCGAAATGCTGATGAACAGATTCCTATTGATGGGATAGAATTGTGCCCTCGTGTTCCAAATGCTGGTGGGCAGCAGGTTTACCTGGGTGCCATCCCTGTGAGGAACATCAGCCCTTGTGTTGTGGTGCTGACGGGGAATGAAATCAACTCCCAGTGCTGGAGACAAGAAGGAACAGTTTACACTGAATGCCTCTTATCCTAAGAGTCTTCTGTCCCTCTCTGCAGCTGGATAATAGATGGCATAAAATTATTAAATATGAGTTTTTTCCCCCACTTGGCTTTAGAGCTGCTCTCAGCATGTTCAGAGAACATCTTTCACCTGGAAACATCCTTCCCTTTGCTTTCAGGAACAACCTGAAAAGTTCTTTAATGCAGTTACTTGCACAACTTCGTCTTAAAACTCAACTCTCCTCCCAGCTGACTTGCAGAACTCCCTGGAGCAGAATAATCCATGTTTTCCAAAGTATCTGTCAGCTGAAACACCTATGCTGAGAGGTGTACCCAGGCTTTTTGTCAGTCACATGAATCCATGGACATTGCATGTTTTTCTCAATTATTTGGACATTGCAGAAGGATTCCCTTCTGTGAGATGAGTAAATTTCTTTGAGAATCTCCATGCCAGTTATCAAATTGTCACCAAGCTCTGTATTCCTTTGAAATATACACTTGCCATTAACTATATCTCTTTCTACTGACAGAATTTGAAGGAAGAATTCCATGGGCTACCCAATACTTGTACTGTTGCTTTTCTCTTTTTTTGAGGGCAGCTGTTTAGTGAACCAAATAATACACCACAGGCACCTTCTTTGTACATTTACTGGCTTTATTTTTAGACAAATGTTTTCCAGATAAAACAGCTTTTCTTGGCCTTGGTTTAAAACATCTTGAGATAACTCAGCTTTCTTCTTGCAAATATTGCAGCGACTGTTAATAATAAAATACAATTTATGAAGAAATACATGGGTTTGAGGCTTGTAAAAAATAATTTGGTGAAGAAATAAAAGGCTAGCAGATAGATTAATGTCTTACACGCTAAGCGTAAGTTGGAGAGACATTTCACTGGCAAGCTGTAAGCTTCTGGATGCAGAGGATTAGAGGGAAATGCTCACACAACCTTAGCAGCATTACAAACAGCAGTGCCACAATGAACAGAACAGCCTCATTGCAGCGATCTAAAGCCACTGCTGTTTTCTTTAAGGCAAACATTGTTTTTAGGCCCTACAGATAAATCCCATTTTAAGCTTTGATCAAAGCAAATACACTCACTTTGAGGCTTTGGGCAGATGTAAATTGCTTTGTTATACACATGCATTTGCATACATTTGCAAGGAGACACGGTCTACATGTAATGGTGCCTTTTATTTTTGACAGAGCGCTGAAATTCAAATAACCAGTGGTTTTCTGCCATGGAGAAGGCAAAAGTTTCTCTGCAGAAGAAAGAAATAACACCAGTGAGGCAGGGCTGAGCTATCCACAGAGCTCTATCCTTGCCAGAGAAGGGCCAGGCAGGGCCCTGAACATCAAGAATTGTTTTATTTTATCTATTTTGCTGTTCTATCTGGTGAACAAATGTAAATGGAATAGTTCCTAGAGTGGGACATGTCTCTTGTTTGGCCACCTCTGGAGTGGCTGTGCCAGCAGTGTAGGAAATGTGTAGGTTGCCAAAGTGTTGGTTATCTATCTTTGTTACAGACTTCCATTTGTTTTCTCATATTTCTCTACTTAGTTTTCAGAATTAAATTGGATTAACTTCCTCTCTCTCCCAATTAATGCTGTTAACAGTAATAACAGCCATAATGTGTGAACATCTGGCATTTTAGTACACAGTAAGCTTTTAGAGAAATACCAGATATGAATCTATTGAAATCTGTCTCTATAGTGATTTTCCCAGCATTTTGTGGATTAGACAATGATTTCTTCTTTCCTCTTTGCTTTCCTTTCATTATCAAGGTTTGTTAATCCTTTAGATGCCAGGGTTAGATAATTAAATACCCCTTTGTAATTACCGTGGTGCCTGTGGGTTTGAGACCTCCAGCTCATTAGGCAGCGTGCTGTCCTTCCAAGATATTGGAGGGAAACACTTTCATACTCATCAAAGATCTCTGTGGCAAATTAAGGTCAGGGCTGGCTCTGTCAGGCTGAAGGCGAAGGCGTTATTTTTATTTCATTAGTTACCACCAGGGCAGTTCATATCAGACACAGCTGAACCCAAATATTGAACAGCCAGTTCCTCAAACCTGCCCCACTTCCAGTGGCAAACATTTCATCCTTATAAATTACCAATGATGACTTGGTTACAGTGAACAGAGAGATTTTGTGGGGCTGCTGCACTTTGATTCACTCCAAGGTGAACATTGGCCTTACACCATCTTTTATTTCTGCTCTGTCACAGCTCTTGACTGTTTCCCAAAGCTTTTTATTACGGCTGAAGAAAGAATTGAAGCAAACCTCCAATTATTCCCCCCTTGTAATTTTGAGAAATTGCCAGATAACAAGTCTGAAACTCACACCGTGGTTGTTGCCCTTCACTCCATTTTGTGTCCCAGAGATTTGTGTTGACTTTTTGTTGCCTGTTCTGTTGTCTTTTCATACCCACCTTCGCTTTGTTCAAGTGGTTCTGCTGAATGCAAGGCTTGCTCAGGAGGAGGGTTTGGATTGCAATGTGTGAACTCCTCATTCAGTCCTTCATTGTGCTTTTGTCCAGTAAAACCTGGCTTGATTTGGTGTCTCTTTGCTAAAATGTGAAGGAAAATAATTCCTGTTATAGCAGGATCACAGACTGTTCAAATGGTGAATGGTGCAGCACCGCCTGCTTGATGGGAAACAAGCAAATGGAGCCAGTGGGTTCTAACACAAAAACCCTGGAGAGACACTAAGAAGGACAAATGGGAGATGGATGTGGCTTATTCAGGAAGGAAACCTATTTTTAATCCAGAGAATAGTTAGAAAGGAGGAAAAATTCCTTCCAAGCAGAAGGATGGAGTGGTAGGGATGCAGACACAGCAGATTAAATGGGTTAATTTCAGGTCCCCATCCTCACCTATCATAACCTGTACCCCTCTGCAGTGCCTGGAAAGAATTGGGAAGGTTTGTTGGGATGTGGGCAGATCTGAGGCACCCAGAGAAAAGCCTGTGCTGAAGCTGGTTTGAAAAGCCCTACAGAGGCACAGCTGATTTTCGTGTGAGGCAGGAGCAGCGTCTGAGCAGCTGAACGCTCTCGCAAGGGAGCCCCAAGATGTTTTTCCCTACTGGAAAATTAATAGGGAGTAGCAGGCTGCTCTTCTGCTGGCTCGAGGCAAGCGAGGGGAGGAAGGGCATCCCAAAGCTGCCGTCACAAGCCTACCAGCACGGAGGGGGAAGGGTGTCAGCACCAATCTGCCAGATGGAGCATGTTAAAGGGCAGCCCGCCGAGCAGGGCGGGCAGCGAGCCCGAGCAGCCAGGCGCGCCGGCGAGGGCTCCATCTCCCCTGGGAGAAAAGGGAGCTGCAGCCAGCGTTTGCAGGTGCATCACTCTGATTCACTGAGGCAGAGCTGAGGGTGCAGGCAGAGCTTTGAGTTGTTGGGTTGTGTTGGTAAACGAGGGCATCTCATTGTGGCTGCCCAGCTCGGGGCTGGGCACGGAGCTGGCACGGAGATTCCCGGGCACCGAGGGGGAGCAGGGATGTCCCACAGGGCACAGCACTGCAGCAGCCAGGAGTGAGGGCTGCAGAGGTCGGGCAGGACCTGGAGAGTAAAGCAGATGCCATTGGGCAAAGCTGGGTGCTGCTCTAAATCCCAAGAAGAGCTTTATAGGTTTGTCATCATTTTGTGTGTCCGTGATTTTTATTTTCCCCACCTCTGGCTGCATAACAGGCATCAGAACCAAAAGCCAGCTCTGTGTCAGCTCAGTTTGAAGCGTGCTGTGCCTCATGTGGTCCCCTCTGATCCTGGGCATGCTCTGCCAATCCTGTTTCCAAGGATTTGAGCTCTACAGGTACCATGGCTTTAGCTGACGTGGAAGTTGAAGGCCATAACTTAACACTGTAATTTGCAAAGTTTTCAGTTTATAGTGCTCCAGCACACGGAGCTATGAAGCAGGTTTTCATAAATCTTCTCTTTTTATCTCATCTGATGGCTTCTTTTTTGATGTTCTCCTGCCAGCAATTTTCCACTTTGCTGGACAAATGAATGCATATAGGTAGAACATCCATGGCAGCTGAAAGGTTAATGGAAGGAAAACACAGTGACATCAAAGGAAGTTTTATTAAGTGAAGCTTTGATTTTCTCCATTATGGGCTCTTGTGTATGAATAAACTTTAATTCTCTGTAAAGCACATGAGCACAGACTAAACAGGAGCAGAAAGCAGGAGAGTACAGCAAAGAATGTTAATTTGTTGTTTTTCTATAGTTCCTTGCAGCTGAAGGTCACAATGATGCATTACAGCTCAAACCTCTCTGCTCTTACGTGTGTGTTAAATATTACCAGTTGCTTATTATAAATAAATAAGAAACTGAAGCAGAGAGCTGCATATTTAAAGAAGAGAATGAATGGCTAAGGCAGCCCTAGGAGAAGGGGATGTTGCAAATTTCGATTACCAGTTTTGGCCATTCTCTAAAACGAGAATTTTTCCTTTTTAAGGCTGTTTCTGTGCAGATACTGGGCCCAGGCTCTGTCAGCACTAAACAGATAAATAATAATCATCCCACAGATTCGTGGTTGCACCTGACACACTGAATTTATTTGAGAAAACTTCTGCTGCTGGCAAATACTGATTCCATGCCTGCATGCCAATTATGGAATAAGTACCTTTTGTGAAGAAGAGAAAAGCCTATTGTTTTAAGGAGTTTCCAGAAAATTACACACCTGAAAGAGGTCACTTCCCATTATGCTTGAACAATTCTAGTTCTCTTAAAAAAACCTCACATTTAAAAAAGAAAAAAATATCCTGTAATTTTCTAAATTGCGAAAAGATTTTTTTTTTCTCTTTCTTGTGTTCTTTCCACTCAGCTTAGCTGCTGTGTTATCAGTGCTGCAGGAGCTGAGGGCTGGGAAACGCAGGGTTTTAATTTCAGGTGAAGCTGTACAGAATTCACATCTTTTCTTCTTCAGGTACAGCGTGGGGTTTGTCTTGGACACCTGTGGTGGTCAGAGTTACTTGGGGAAGGGAAGATGAAGAGCAGAGTAAAGATAAAGAAAAACCAGGCAAGATTTCTAAATGCTGGGAGAGTGACCCCCTTCTTCAGGGGCTGAAGATTGTTGAGAACTCTGAGGAAATGTTTAAGGGAAATGTTTAAGAAAGCAGGAGCTCTGCCTGTGTTACAAGTAAAGATTTTTTTTTGTGTGTTTTTAAAGAAACACACTGGAATCTCTTAGCAGTAGATTTATTTATTTAATTTTTTTGGTGTAGAGTAATACAGAAATAGAAAATCATGATTGACACATACAGTTTTAAACAAAAATATTTAACCCTCTTCTTCCATAAGCATTTACAGTTAACCGTAGATAGTAAATCCACTTTCAACCCTGATGAAGAGGTATTTTTGCACAGTTTTGGGAGGAAGAAACCCATTTTTCTCCTCTATCCAGTGATAGCATGCAGTGCTGCAGTAATGGGATTTCCTGTAAATGCAGATTTTGTAATTATTGTTGGTCCTTTATTGGTCAAGTTCCTTTCACCCTCTGTGTTCTGGCAGCTCCCACCACAGATCAGATCCATAACTTGGCCTGTGTGGGATCTGTGCTCACAGCCTGTATCTTATCCTCTATAAAAAAACCTTAGGAAACAAACTCTGTGGAAATCCCCTGTGACAGTCTAGGTGTGTGTACAGCTGATCCCTTGCTAGGAATGTTACTCCTCTTTAACTAAACCAGTAGCATTAAAAACTGGTGATGTAGGGATTAAAAGAAGAGGAGACCAGAAAAAAGAAAAAAAAAAATTAAAAGGAGACAAAACCACAAGGCTCCAAAATCCCATTGAAAATCAATAGAGCTTTAGCACAGGAGTTATTTATATCCTTTTGTAAATGTTATCCACCTTTTCTGGGTGCAAAGAGCAGATTCCCAGTGGAAGGCACAGCAAGGCTGCAGGAGGAGGATGGGAAGAAGATAACAAGGCCACTGGGGAAGGACAAGTGGAAATTGTCTCAGGCAGAGCAGAGTGTGGGTAAAGAGGCACGAAAGAGGAGGCGTGAGAAGGGTAGGAACAGAGGAGGGGCAGAGGGAAGGAGAGGGCTTGGGGGGAAAGGAGGAGCTGTCAGTGCTGGCTGGGGAGGAGAAGCTGCCCTGTGCCACCAGCGAGGCTTCGGGAGTAACCTCGGTGGTTCTGCTCACACCGTGGGGTGTCACCTCCTTTGAAACAGCTGGATTTTAGCGTGGCTGCTCTCTGCAGTTTCCAAAGTGTCTTGTCTGAGTGCCAGAGCTTTCCTTGCAATGGAAGCCAAGCCTTGAATCCTTCTGGGAAGAGCTGCTGTGGTGCACAGGTCAGCTCGTGGCAGGAGGATCCTGAGCCAAAGGATCTCGAGGATCATCAGCCAAGGTTGTGCAGCACTCCCCAGGCTTTGCTGGGATTTCTCCCACCTGCATTCAGGTTAGATTTTCACATGGAGGAAGGTGGAATCAGGGAGGAGACCTTATCAATACCTATCAGTGTCTGAAGGGAGAGTGACAGGAGGATGGACCAGGCTCTGCCCTGTGGTGCTGAGCAATAGGACAAGAGGCAATGGGCAGAAATGGATGCACAGGAAGCTCCACATGAACGTGAGGAAGAATTTCTTTGTTGTGCAGTGACTGAGCACTGGAACAGGTTGCCCAGAGAGGGTGGGGAGTCTCTCTCACAGGAGATATTCCATGTCTGTCTGCACACAATCCTGTGCTGTGTTTTACAGGATGGCTCTGCTTGAGGGGGGACGTGGGACCAGATAACTCCACTGGGGTCCTGTGAAGATACAGATAAATTGGCAGAAATTGCCTGCTCTTCTGTTATTTTATAAAAAGTACTTTATATCTCTACTTTTTTAATCCTTACGAGCAAACAGTTCAACCGGGGATTTTATTCTTGCATTAAATCCCCCCGCCATCGTAGAATTTCATTTTACCAATGAATTGTTTTAGGGTGGCACAGAGTTTCCTGGTCAAAATGGAAATGAGTTGAAGAAAGGAGAGCATAATTGAGAATTTGGCAATTTTACGTATCAGTTCCCTTATGATAATTGGCCTGCAAGATGAAATATTTAAAAACACAATCAAGCCCTGCCTGTGTACACGAGGCCATGTTTGTGTATCTGTGTGTTAGCACTGCACCATGTATTAGTTGCTTGGAACTAATTAGTTGCTAGCTACTCACAGCATCTGTATTTCAGATCTCATGGGACTTTAAGGAATGTGACCTTATTTTAATGCTTTTCTGTGCTTTGAGAATTCCTCCTTTGTATCTGCTCCTAGGACGTGTTTTGTTGCTTTAATAACAATAATGCTTAGCACTCGTTTTAGATTTAGATCCCAAGGACAACTACAAAAGTAGACAGACATTATCTCTGTGATAAAATCACATTCCTGCTTTAGAACTGGCCACATAAAACAACAGCAGGCTGGTGCTGGTGCAGGGATTACAATAAATTGTGCTGGAAGAGCCAGAGGTGGGACTTTCCTCTGGGTCCCAACTGTGCAGCTCCAGGAGAGCTCTCCACACACACCCATGGGGGTTCTGCCCTGAAATAAAGGGCTGTTCCAACAAGGGAGTGCTGTGATCCATCCAAAAACACTTTGGCCAAGGAGCTATTTGGGGAAAATCCATGTACACACTTTGGGGACTTGTGACAAAGGTGCTGGGACCTGTCCAGACAAAGAGACAGAAGAGGAACTGGCTCTGCTTCTAAACAAGGGCCACGGATTTCTGGGAGCCTCTGAGTCCATAAAAATGGTATCATGTTAAAAATGGGGTTTTGCTTTCCTTTCCTCTCTCTGCAAGGCTGGAGAGGCATTGGAGCTCACTAGGACAGATTTATTCCCACAATAAAGAACAATGTTGATGTTCGCAGGGCCAAGGGAAGTTTGATTGAAGAGGTTCATTAGACTGTCCAGAATTTGGTGTAATGCTTGGTGCGTAGTTCTTAAACACACTGAAATTTGCCAAATCACTATTTAGCTTGTGTTTTTGAGAATGTTATTTGTGTTAGTAGATGATGCAAGATTTTTCTTTCTTTTTTTTTTTTTTTAATTCAGCATTAGACCCCGCATGAAAATTGGAGCTGGGTCAGTGGCTATTTTCCCTCTAGAAAGGCCTTATCTTAGAGGATGCTGCACTCTGATCTTGCCACTTGTGTTCATGGCACTTCTGGTAGGAAGGAGGTGTCTGGACTTTGTGTCCTGGCTCGTGCTCCAGTTTGCACTGGCCAAAATCCAGTATGAGTAATTATATTTTGTATGCCTTAATTCCCCCAGTAATTTCAATTAGAGTTAGTATTGTTCTTGGTGCTTGATCCTCAAATGCTGTGTGGTGTTGCTGTGTGATTAAACGTTGTGACATTCCATCCCAGAGGTAGGTAAAGTGATCTTGGCTTCACAAACTGTGGAGCATTTCCTTGGAATAAATGGACAGAATGAGCATAAAAGATTATTGTTGTTTATCTGAGAAATATTTATGAGAGGGGTTTCTGCTTGTTTGTTCCGTTTTTGTTTTTTTTTTACATTAAGGCAAGGAGTGTTTGGAACTCAAGACATGATGAAGAAAGTATAATTAGGCTGGTTGCTCAAGGTGTTTTAAAGGTTTTAAACCAAATTAAGATAACGTACCTTAATTGCATTTGCATAATGGACAGAGTTGAAATCAGGACCCTTTTTTTAATGTCTGTGACTTCCCAGCAAATGCGTGCGAGAGCCAACTTTCTACCTGTGGCAAAAAAGCAAATTAAAGCTAAATCTGGGTGGAGATGACGTGAGCAGAGTTCAGATGAAGCTGTGGCTGTGCTCAGGGAGGCAGCCAGCCCTGTTCAGTGGTCACATCCACTGATGTGGGATTTATCCAGCCCTAGATCTTTGGATCTTCCATCCCACTGCCCGCTCAGATCAGGCTAAAGAAGAAAAGCCCTGCTGCAGAGCATCCATGGTGGTTTTTCCACCCCACTCTTCACCTGGCCCCAAGATGTCACACCTCAGCTGGATTAAAAAAAGCTTCGATGACCAAGAAGCATAAATAATATCACAACAACCTCCTGGAGGCAGAGGAGTCACTGAGCAAGGGCAAATCACGTGTGTGCTTGTTCCTGAGCAGGGAAGTAACCCTGGGGAGCTGGGAGTACATGAAAGTTGCCCTCATCCCTGTCCCAAATCAGCAGAATTGGCTGCCTTTGCAGCCTGCAAACCCAACTCCTTCCTGGAAGTAATGTAGGTCCTCGGGGGGGAAAAACAATCTTCCTTGCTCCAGAAATTGTCCTTGGTATCAGATGTCAGCAGCTCCCCCTCCAGCAATCCCAGCAAGGCTGAGACAATCGACAGCCATGCATGAGCACATTAAAATATCACAGAAAAAAAAGCTGTTAGCAAGAATATTTGTGGGTGCTGGGTGATATTTTAGTGGTAAGGGTTGCCTTCTTAGGCTGATGGCATAATGGTTCACTTGGGCTGGTGGCTTTTGGTGTTAGTAAAATTCTTTTAGAGCAGATTTTTTTTGTGCAAAGTGTGTTTTCTACCTCTTTTATAATTTCCAAAGCTCTGTAAAAGGTGCCTGAACTGCAGTTTCTCAGCTTTAAATAATTCAACACCGAAATAGTGGTCCTTCCCATGGCAAAGCTCTTAATTGAAGGAATTTTTTTTGCTTCAGCAGGTCAGACTTGAGTGAAATAAAACTTAGGACACTTGATAGGAAAGAAACTTTTTGAAAACACTCAACAGTGAAGATACTACTAATAACTAATAATAAACAAACAAATGTCTTTCCAAGAAGGGCAAAATCACAATAGCTCATGTAGCAGGTGGATGTATCTGTTCCTTCAAACGTCCAGTGTGTTCTGAAGATCAGCAGAAGGCACAAATGTGATGTTGGGTTGTGCCAAAAGCAGGTTCCTGGTGCAATAATATTTAATGGTTTTTACTGAGGGGGCAGCAGAGTCCAGCCAGCAGTGCTGGGGATCTCCCACAGCTGCCTACAATGGACAGATCAGCTGAAGAATCTTTCCTGTTTGGGGGTACCTGTGGAGTTTGGGGGTACCTGTCAGTCTGGTTGTGTTTTTGCTGTCCTCAGTGCAGGTTGATGGAGCTGCTCCAGGCAGTGTCACCGTGGCTGAGGTGGAGCTGGGACTCGGCTCCCTGGGCTCTGGTCCTGCTGTGTCTGTGACTCCCTGTTTGCTCTCACAGATGGGATTTTCCCTTCAGGCACCGCTGCTCGCTCCGTGCTCATCGAGGGTCAGCAGCTCCTCGGTCCCACGATGCTCCTTGTGCAGCAGGGCTGAAGGGATGAGAGCAGGGAGCTCTGGAAGTGAGTCCTTGGAATTGCTTGTTTTACCATGTCAGAGTAAGTCCTTGGAGGAGGAATTCCCTTTTGACATTTCAGCTGCACTCTCAAAATGCATTTTTTCTGAACATACATGAGATTTAAGTTTCATTTTACTTAGAGTCTAGCTCCTGTCTTCGTTTGAAGAGGAGGGACCCTCTTTAGATAAAGAGGGATTTAGTTTTGCACCTCCTTTTGTTTTTTGATGTACCGCCCAGAGCCTTTTTTGAGTGTGATCTTTAGTAAATCACATTTACTGTGTGAGTCCTGCAGCTGCACGTGGTCAGAGGATGTTACCCCAGGAAAGATTAACGTGGAGCATTGTCTGTTCTAATGGACACTTGTGACAACTTTATTTTCACAGGTGACTTATGCAAAGGGCACACTGTGATTTGCTGCTGGGTAAGTAATCTGAAATATTGATTCTTAAAATGTCTGTATGTTTCCTAAAGAAAATAATCATTACTGTAGTTGTGAGGAGAGCTGTAAAATGCAAGATTTCTTCTTGGGTAATTCTGTAGGTGCTGAACACGCTCAGTCAAGAGATCTAAAGTAGAAAATAATAAATGATAGTGAATCTGTTTCAGAAAGCATCTTTATAAAACTACCCTGCTGCATTATTCTTTCAGCTGGTAACTATTTCTGGTACATATCTCATTTGCCTGGTTTATGCCATCTGCTTTCTTTCCAAGTTTAGTGTAATTATATTAGTTATCCATCAGACTTGGAAAGTTTAAACACTGCTTTGGAAGTGTGTGAAGACAGTTGAAGTAATTGTTGTCTTTTGGCTTTGAATTCCACGGTTTCTAAGTATTGTGTGTCAAAATAACTGCTCTAAGAAAAAGCCACAACTACCACCTTGAAAAGTAAATGAAGTTAATAATGGTATAGATAATAATCTGACTTCTGTAGGCTGCAGATGTGAATTGTCAGAGGAGAAAGAAGATAAAGCAGTATATCATCAATAAGACTTGATCTTAGATGATTTTTTTGCATAATTTGCATAGTAATGAAAGACAATTATGCTCTTAGACTCCATTGTAAGCTCATACGAATCACCTTCAAAATAATTTATAGTACATGTATGGAAAGAAAGCCCTGTACAGTTCTACTGCTGTTTCATCTTGGCCGTGTCAGCCTGACCTTCAGTCACTGTCAATTGTTCCATTCGAAGCAATCAATGAGAGCATCGTTAGCAGCCATCAGTGATCGCTTATGACAGATCAGTGCAAGGTGATTAAATTGTCAGTGCAAATGGACGGGACTGCAGCAGGAACACTGAAACCTGGCCCGGGGACTGAGCCCTGTGCTTCCAGAAACAAATGTGTGGAAAGGGGAGTGAACTCCTCAGGGATGAGTGGATGGCTTGTTGAAAAAGCTGAGTGTGAAACTTGAGTGACAGGGAGCAGCAACAGCAGCCCACACTCAGTCACAGCGACAGCTTTAATTTCTACTCCAGAGCAATCCAGATCTGCTCCGTGCCAATAATTTTCTTGCTCTCCTGCTGCAGAGTAGTTGTTTCCAGGATTGGGCTTGTCCTTCTCGAGCCTTTGAGCAGGGCACTGAGGGGAAGCTGTCCCTGCTGTCACCTGTCCTGGAGGGGACAGAGCCCCTGCCTGAGCCACGAGCAGGACGCGCTGCTGGGCAGTGCTGGAAGGTTTGGCCATGGTCTGTGCTTCCCAGGCAGCTTCCCTGGATTGTCACCAGCCTGAATCCAGATGGGAAACAGCACTGGAGATGTCCCAGCTTGACAGATGCACACGTGATGTGCAGTGCTGAATGCAGCCTTGGTGTTTTTCTGGTTTCTAGGAGGTGACAGTGACCACAATTATGGTTCTCTTTCCACAGAGTCGTTCCTCTCAGGACCAAAGGGCTACTGCCCTTCCAGGTTGCAGATGTCATGCTGTTTTTTCTGGACCACACCTGTCTTGTTCACAGTTTTTAGTGTCAAAATCAGTTCCCCTTTAGGACCCTCCATCTTTTCTCCTTAGCTACTAACAGGAGATTTCCTTGTCTCCTCTCCCTGTTGATCTGATTCTGCTTTCTGTGGGAAGCCCAGGTCACTCAGAGGTAACAGACTACTCCAAACAACCATCAGAAAAAGAGATTTTTTATCTGCTGACAAAGTAAACCCACTTTTAGCAAGTACTGTGTGCTGCTTGCGTGCTCCTTGCCTGGAAAATGGTTGCTGAGGAGAGAAGTCAGAGGAAAGGTCAAAGGAGAGGAAAGAGAAAGGAGAGTGAGTGGTGTTGCTTTCTGTGCACGTGTGTGGTAGAGTGATAAATGTAATTGTGTGTGGAGAGGAAAACTGTGAGCTGATTCCATTTAAAACCTACTTTGGTTTTTTGACTGCGCTGTCATAGACAAGTCTGGATTCAGTTGAGGATCTATTTTGGTTCCTCCTTGTAAGCAAATGCTATTTCTGGAGTTTGCCTTGATCAGGATGCGTGCCAACCCTCCTGCTGCTCTGCTGTGGAGGATTGCTAATCCATGGGAAGGGTCAGGGGTGACACTGAACCTTCCTACACTTGTAAGACGAGGTGGCAGCCACCACCATTGCCATTTTGTTCATTAAAAGCTGAAATAACAGTAGGCCCCTTCCCAAAATTTAGAGGTGGCTAGCACTAGCAGAAACATGCTGTGCAAAGTGAGGATTTATGCAGCAAATTAAAGGATTGCAGCACTGATGATCTGGGGCTGTGGTTTGGGGTCAGACAGAGGAAACAGCAGCACTAAAACCCAGGGGTTGTGGTAAGAGCCAAGAGAAAACTCTGAGTTACCTTCTGGCTGGCACAAGAGCAGTCAGGTGATGCCTTGAGTCCCTCTGCTTCTATGCCATAGAAACTGGGTTTGAGAATGAATGGGGTGTGTAAAGGGCACTTTGAGTTCCTCATGAGATCAACTTTCTTGCTGGAGTTCCTCCTGACATGATTTGATTCCAAAAGGATAACACTGCTTTTGGATAGTGAACGACAAGTGCGAGCTCCTCTGGTGCCAGCTGATCTGTCCCAGCAGCACACTCATTTCTCATTCTGCAAGCTCCACAAATTTCCATGAGTTTCTTTACCACAGTGCCACGGATCCATCTCAAGTTCAAGTTCTGTGCCTGTGCTTTGGCAGCCTTGGAGAGCAGGCTCCCAGTGCCTCTGCCAGCTCCCTGTCCCCCAGGGGTGTAGGTGTTTAACTGAATGCAGGTGTCCACCTCTGGGCAGAATCAGCTTTATTCTCGTGATGAACAAGCTCAGTAAGTTTGATAAAAGCTGTTGTCACTCCCACACTTCCTTTGTACTTGCCCAGCTCTTTCCAAGCCGTACAAAGATTCAGCACCATTTACCTCCATTTCTGAGGATTGTGGAAAACAAAAATCAACACGAGCATCCAGCTGTGTTACAAACCACAGCTCCTGTGGAAGAGATGACCACATCTCGTGGGTTACAGATGTCCAGGCTGAATCTTTGCAGAAAATCTTGCAGTAGAGGGACAAACCACAGGGTCAGAGACACCAGATCTGATCGAGCCAGGAATTAATATGCCAGCACTTGATACCTTCCCTGTTACTACACAAAGCAAAACCCAACTCCCCCTCCCCACAGCCCCAGGTCTCCCCATCAGGCATCCTTCCCTCTTCCCTCTCTTTGCCGTGTTTCACTCCAATTACACGGCGAGTGTGGCTTCCCTTTGAAGTTCCCTTGCTGCTTGGCCCTCTGTTGGCCGTCCCCCATCGCTGTTATCATCAGCACATCTGACAAGTTCACAGCTGGCTTCTCCCCTGTAGTTGCTGCTGATTAGAAAATAAAAGGGGTTTTATTGACCCTTCCCCCTGTACTCACCTGCTTCCCTGCTCTCACAGTATTCCAGCGTTTCTCTTGGAGGGGGTCTCAGCCTTGATTTGTCTTTTAGTAGGTTTGGGTCTTTTCATGCCCAAATAAAAGTGGGGAGAGACACTCTTGGGATTATAGTTCAGTTTGTGTGCACATACCCCAGGGTGCACACCCATGCACCCCATCAGCTGGTTGGACAAGGGAATGTCCCCTGATTGTGACAGTTCTGGTAGGACAGGGACAGCCTGTCCCTCAGGGTGCTGGAGATCCTGAAAGGAACAGGGGATGTTGCTCTGTGGTGGAGAGCTGGAGTGAGAAAGGCATCTTGGAGTTAGGGGAATATTCTCCTTTTTTGCTTTGGGAATAATCAGGCTAATTCCAGTTTTGTAGGATCTTTGAGGAAGGTGCTGTGTCCTGGAGGAGGTGCCTGCTGGCAGACAACATTTATCACGGGCAGCAGAAATGCCTTCACCTCTAAAAGGGCTCCCTCTCCCAGGGTGGGAGGATTTACTAATTTTAGGTATTGTTTGGGTTTTCCTTCCTTTGCTGAAAGTGTCCACAAGGGGCCAGTCTGCTGATTATTTGGGATGCAAACATGTACATGGAGCTGGGATGAGCCCCTCCAAACTCTGGGATGGCCTCGCAGGGCAGCATCTGCTCCTTGGCTGAGACACGCTGGAGTGAAAGGTTCTCCAAAGGATTTTTTTAAAGCCTCTGGTCTCCTATCCCGTCTAGTGCTTTCCTCATTGTGCAGCCACTTTGTGGTTTTAATTAATTTTATGATTACACAGCAGACATGCTTCTATAGCGTCTGTTGCTGTGGCAGCTAGACACTTTAATTACGGAGATTAAAACACAAATCAGGGACAATACTGAGTCGTTATGATGATAATTACCAGATTTGAGTATTTGTAGAAAGCTGGCCACTCAGCCACTGAGGTTAATGCATAAACATGTGACACTCAGTGGCTTCTGGACACCTGTGCTCAGGTGACAGGTTGGACAAGGGAGGGAGACCCTCTAAAGTATTCCAGTTGTTGGAAGAATTGAAAAAAAATCACTTTTAACCTGGTTGGTGATGAGCTCGTTCATCCAGTTTCAGTACCTCAATCAATTGCTCAATTATCCTGTTATTTATTTTGAAATAATTTTTTATTTAATCCTAAAGGAAACATATTCTTATTTCTGACCAAAATGAAAATGCAGGAGGAAAGATTTTTAGTATTTACTCAAATGAAACTTGGAAATTCATTTCACGTTTAAAAGTTTGAAATATTAATCTAAGAATCTTTACTGGTTTAGATCACAAGTTTGGTGGGTTGAAACAGATTCATGTGTTTTATACAAATTTGGAAATATTCTGGTCCATCTCTAGTTGCATTTCAGATTTTGGGGGTGGGGAGGAAGACTGCTTGAAATAATGTGGCTTTAAAATCACCACATCATTTAAGCTTGCAGATCCAGCCCAGAAAGCTTTCATAAGGCTTAAGAATACTTGCCAGCCTCAAAATATGGTTAAATTCTTTGTCTTCGTTGGTTTTTTTTTAATTTTACAGAAAGAAATCTGTAGTTTAGGAATCTTTGCCTATTGCTCTTGTGAGCTTGTAAATACCTTCTTCCTTGCTACATGACTGCGTGTGTTCTCTCCACTGAATTTTCTGCTTGCCTGTCTGTGAGATCACTTTTTAAATAGAAAGAACAGACTATATCTCCCCTTACTTCTTGGCCCAGAGGTCTGTAACAAATGTGTTGTTATCTGGCAGTGTGGAGCTGTCAGAGTGCTCTGCAGTGGTCACTGGGAGATGGAGATGCTGCCCCTTGGAATGCAAAGGACCCCGATACTTTGGCCGTACGCTCCCTGATTTTGCCACCCCGCATCCTTCTGCATCGTTGCCAAGTCCCACTTGTCTCACGCTGTCACTCTGGCAGGGAACTGAGAGCCTTAATCACATTAGGAACATGGCAGGTTAAACTCGGGCAGGGAAGCTCCAAAGGGTCTCTCCAGGAGGATTCCTGACTGTTGGAAAGCCTCCAAGTCCTCTCGTGCAGCGCTGGGAGACACCAGGACGTTGTCACCTGCGGTGCAGGGAAGGAAAACATTTCTTTTTTGACAGAATGCTGCACTGAATCCTTCCTTAACTAGGCAGAAATAAGGGGCTGCCAGCAGGAGCTGATGTAAACCTGCAGAGTAATAAATGCACCAAAGCCAAGGCGGAGCGGGTGCAGCCGGGCGTTGCTCGTCTCCCCGGGGAGCTGCAGGGATGCCAAGGTGGCAGCAGCAGCACGGGCACTGCCTTCCCTTTGCTGTCACCCCCTCCTAAAGTCACTCCTGATCCGAGGCAGAGCCCAAGTGAAGCACAGAAGGGGCTCCCCAGCCACGTTCCCTTGCTCTGCTCATTCCCCACACACGGAAGGAAGCCAGGTCTGTAATTGTTGCTCTGATGCTTGTCCCCATGGATCCTCTTAGAGGAACGATCTGTTTCCCATGGGGAGCTTCCCTACATATTTTCAGGAGTGAGTTTTTCCTTGCAAATTAAAGAAGACTTTAAGACTCGGTACCAAACTGAATTTTAGTCCTGTGGTCTCTCCGGGGGAGTGGGTACTGCCTGCTTAGGGCAGGTGAAACAAGAGCTCTTCAGGCCATGCAAAGTAGCCTTATTTCAAATGGATTCTTTGATTTGCAGGTATCTCCAGCTAACAGAATAACACAGCAGAGAGCATGTGGTGTAAGCTAGAGCAGAGTGCAGGCACAGAGCGGTGCATAAATG
Organism: Prinia subflava; assembly: GCF_021018805.1. Classification (NCBI taxonomy): domain Eukaryota; kingdom Metazoa; phylum Chordata; class Aves; order Passeriformes; family Cisticolidae; genus Prinia; species Prinia subflava. The sequence continues at coordinate 3,752,353 of NC_086256.1, forward strand.
AAGATAATAAATAACTGGAAGTTGAAGAGCTTGCAAAGTTGGGATAAGAGAAAACCCCAATTTTCATAAAAGGTGGTATCACTAAGACAAAGAGATAAAATGCCATTCTGACAGAACCTAGGATGAAACACTGTGCTGTGGGTAGAGTGGTGGGAAGCATCACCTGTTTCCCTGGTCCCCTTGCTTGCAAATGCAGAGCAAGAGGCAGCTGAGAATTTTCCAAAATGCTCAAAGGTGGCTTGAGCTCATTCTAATGATCAAGTGCCCTCTTGTCAGCTGAGCAAAAGTGGCTTTGTGCAAACTTTTAACCTACAGTAGAACCAAAATTCAAATCCAAATTCAGCTTGGTTTCTGTTTTCAGAGAAAAAGCTCAATGTCCTGGACATGTCCTGGCTCCTGTGTGCTCACGTGCTGCAGTTCTTGCTCATTTTCAGCGAGGACTGAGCCACCAGCTTCTAGAATCTCATGGTCCAGGACAGTGGGATGAGAAGGTTTATATGGTCTTGCTTTGAAAGGGGAATAATTTTGAACCAGACCACATTAAATAAAGAGGAATGCTGTGGAAGTGGCTTCTTGGAGAATAAATCATCTGCAGGAGTATCAGTGCAGCTAGACCATGGGAAGGCCCTGGAGCTGCAGATCCCAGGCTCAAAACAAAGTCAATGTGCAGAATAAGGTTTCAGCAGATAGGCTGGTGAAGGACTTTACAAAGCTTTCCAAAATAATGTCCCAGGAACAACTTTATTCCTTACATGAATTTTCCACAACATGCTGTGTCCTGTATTGGCTGTGTGGAGCTGTTGGCATCCCAGCATCCAATATTCTGGGACTTCTGGCATTCAAATGTTTCCATTTGCTAAGAGGACATCCAGGAGCTGGTAACAAACAGCCCCCAAGGGACTGCTCCTTAGATTGTCCATGCAGCATCTTTAGTTTCTAAATGTGATGGCTCACTAATCATACTGGTGGCATTAAACAAATTAAGAATGGAAAAGCCAATAAAATGTTGCATTCTCCTGAACTTAATAGAGGCTTTGTCAAACACTTTAGCGGTGCTGGGATTTCATCCTGATTATTTAAACATTTAGAACATCTGAACTGCAGTTTAAAATGGTGTTAGTTAAATGCTTAACTAATCCAGGTATTTAGGATCAGCAGGTGTATGTGTGTGCATCCACACGCTTCCTGTGGATGTGCACTGTGTAAATGCCTGGCGTGGAAGAATCTCCTTCTTCCTTAGGTGGAAGGCTCCTCACACTCTTCCTGCTCCAGTGTGGGGTGCTTCCCATGGGACACAGGAACTGCTCCAGCGTGGGTCCTTCCAGAGGCTGCAGTTCTTCCCAAACTGCTCCAGTGTGGATCCTTCCAGAGGCTGCAGTTCTTCCCAAGCTGCTCCAGTGTGGGTCTTTCCAGAGACTGCAGTCCCTCAGGATCAGGCTGCTCCACTGAGGGTCCTTCCAGAGGCTGCAGTTCTTCCCAAAGTTCTCCAGCATGGATCCTTCCAGAGGCTTCAGTCCTTCAGGATCAGGCTGCTCCACTGAGAGTCCTTCCAGAGGCTGCAGTCCCTCAGGATCAGGCTGCTCCAGTCCCTCAGGATCAGGCTGCTCCACTGAGAGTCCTTCCAGAGGCTGCAGTCCCTCAGGATCAGGCTGCTCCAGTGTGGATCTTTCCAGAGGCTGCAGTCCCTCAGGATCAGGCTGCTGCAGTCCTTCAGGATCAGGCTGCTCCACTGAAGGTCTCCTCAGGGTCACAAGTCCTCCCAGTGAACCTACTCCATCATGGGCTCCTCTCTCCATGAGCCCACATCTCTCCTGCCAGGACCCTGCCCCACGGGGTCACAGCCTCCTTTGGGCACCCTCCTGCTCCAGTGTGGGGTTCCCCAGAGGATGCAGGTGGATCTCAGCTCCACCATGGAGCTCCACGGGCTGCCAGGTCACATCCTGCTTCTCCATGAACTTCTCCACGGGCTGCAGGAGAATCTGCTGCCCCTCCTTGCCCGCTGACCTGGGCTCTGCAGGGCTCTTTCTCTCACATTCTCCCTCCTCTTGGCAGCTGCAGTTGCTCTTGCACAGCAGCATTCCCCTTCCTTACGGTGCTCTCCAGGTGCACTCCCACCACTGCTGCTGGACCCTCCTGGAGCCTGCTGGAATTGGCTCTCTTGGACAGGAGGGAATTTTCTGGCAGCTCTCACAGAAACCACCTGTGCAGCCCCCCTGCTACCAAACCCTTGCCAAGCAAACCCCACACACTTTGTTCCTGCTCCAGACTTGTTTGCAGAGCCCTTGGACAATTCAGAGCATTAGCAGTGGTTTGTTTTCATTAACAGTCGTGGTAATTAGGGAGGCAGTGGCCATTAGAGCACAGTGTGAGAACAGCAGTGTTGTATCTCAAGTGTTTGGGAATTTCTGGGTGTTTTGACATCCCCAGCTCAGCCTTAACCTCTCGTTCTACTGGGCAGTGAGTGTCCACACTGGATCTGCCCCCTCAGTTAACAGGGAACCCCACGTGCCATCCCCAGGAGCTGCCAGAAATCCTCCTCATGCTGCCTTTCTCTGGTGCCATGGCACACAAAACCAGCTAAATATGAGCCTTACCTTCCCCCGAGATTTTTTTGTTTTAAGAATGCCCAGTCTGACATTTGCTGCTAAGGTTTGACTCCAGAAAATCAATCCTGCCACTGATGCAGTGCCCACATCGGCCACATTTCCAGGGAGAGGGAAGGTAAATCCTGCAGTCCAGATGTACATCCTGCTTGAGCTGACATCTGTGATCCAACAGACACAGCATATGCCTCTATTTCATTCTGCTCCCCTCAGCCCTTTAACAGTGGGAGTCCTAATTTCACTAAAAGTGTGTCATTTCTTTAGTGTTTTGGGGGTTTGAATCTAGGACAAGAGTATCAGCAGAGAGCAGCAGGTACAAATATTCAGCCTGTATATCTTATCAGATATTCAAGAATGCAGTAAGAAATGTCAGAGAGAGCTTTCTATGAAATATTTAATTAACAGCAACAGCTACAGAAATGAAAAACAACATCCAGGCAATTACAGTGTTCAATAAAGCAGCTCTCAGAGGATGGAGCAGCAACGGATTAGTGACTGACTGGCATTTAAATATGTTATCAACCAGTTAGGGAGACCAGAGTAAATTTGCTCCCCTGGGGATCAAGCCAGTAGAAGTATTATAACTATATTATTGTTTCTCAGGGCAATCAATTGAATTATATGGTGCACTAGTCTGGGTGTTTGGCTGTTACTCCAGCAGCTGGTTACGTGATTTGTTTCACAGAATCACAGACTGGGAAAGGTTGGAAGGGCCCACAGTGGAAATTCATTCCACTGGACATTAATCCAGTGCTCAGGGTGAGAGACCCCTGTCAGTTTGCAAACAGCTTTTTCTTGTTTCAAATCATGAATATACACATTTCACTTCTGGATTTTAAATGCAGAGTGTGCTGGAAACTCTGTAATTTATAAAAGGGGTGGAATATGCTAATCTTTAGTTGCTAAATTAGAGCACAATGAAGAATTTATGTTATTGTTACCTCCAGGGCCAAATATATGCTGAGAAGGCATAATTAGTGTACTCCTTGAAGTGCCCTCTTATGATCATGTAGAAGTGTGGATGGTTTCACTGATTGGGGGATTTTGCTATGATAGATTTTTCATTAAAAAAAAAAAAAAAAAAGCTCTGGAATAAATAACTGTGCTTTTAGTAGGATGGGTGAGATAAAATTCCATGAACTGAAGCCATACCTCACGATGAACTAATGCAATCCCTTTACAAATATGTGCAGGCTTGGTGATGCCAATCCCCATTTCGTGGTGAAAATGTGCAGGAAAGGCAGCGTGCACAGTTCCCACTCCAGAGGACACAGAACATCTGCAGGGGAAATTCTCATTGCTGCTGGTGGTTGTCCATTGCTTTTTCTGCACTCTTGGTGGAGACATGCAAAAGAGGGGTGGGAGGGATGCAGAAGGAACTCGTAGGGAGGTGGCAGGTTTGGAAGTTGGGCCTAATAAATGGGATTTGTATTGATCTGTGTTTGATGCTCAATGATTAGCCAAGTAAGTTAAAATGAATCAGTGTCCCTTCAACAAATGACTGGTACAAATCAGTATGAGCCAAAGCAAGGATTTGGTAAGAATCCATATTTCTTTGCTCTTGTTGATCCATTCTTGTTATTATTTTCCCATTACATTCCTATAGATGTATTTCCCCTTTTCTCTCAGTTTCTCTTCCAAAGCTGAGAGCATCCTTTGCTCTGAGGACACTGGGGGCCTAATGTCCCTGATAAATGTTGATTATTACCCCTAAAACAGCTACATTGGGTGGGATTGCTGTGACCCACCCTGCAGGAGAGGAGCCAAAGCAGGTCCTGCTGCTCCCTGCTGAGCAGCTCCTGCTGAAGGGGATCCAGGGGTGTCCTGTGCTGGCTTGTCCTGCACATGCCAAGGTAGAAAATACATTACTGAGTAAGAAATCCTTCACTAAAAATGGGCTGTGTGCCACATTCTGCGTCCCGGAGAAATGGCTGATGAAGAAAAAAAATGGGACCAGCTGCCCTGAGATGTTGCTGCTGGAATGAAATTCTGGGTGAGATGAAGTGCGGAGTGAAAAAAAATGCATTTTTCATCTCTGCTGCCATTGCACCAGTGCTGAGCTGTTCTGGGGGTTCCCAAGCACCCCTCAGCAGTCTCTGGTAATTCCACATCACAGCAAGGAGAGAGGGGCAGTGCTCAGGCGGGGGAGAAAATCTCGAAACTCACGGAAATCTGTTTGTGGCCTGCTTAGTCTGCACAATTCCCATTTAAAAGAGCAGTGTGGGTCCACTCCAGTGCCTTACAAAGACACCTCGGAGAAAATTTGTCAGGGTGGAGCCAATTCTTGCTGTGGGAGTTATTAAGTGACCCTCCAAAGTTAAATATTCAGTATCAAGTTGCCTGAAGCTCACAGGGTTTTCCCTGTTGCCCCTGTAACACAGGGAACTGAGGGAAGCAGAACAACAAGTAAGATGTTCTGAACAACAGAAGTCTGAAGTTAATTAGTGCTCAGAAAGTGTTTTGAAGATGAAAAGCACTGCTGCTAAGTGTTATTAATAGTGGAGCAACCCTGCTGTTAATTATAAATAACAATAATGCTATGGAGCACGCTACATGCAAAGATCTCACAATGCTTTTGAAATATGAATCACTGATTTATTCTGATATTTGAAATGGGAGGAATGAGGCACGGGAGGCACAGAACAACTTGTTTGATTAAAGTGTTTAATACACAAGTAGAAGGGTCCAAGGCTGCAGTTCAGATCCCAGACTTGCATTTTCCAGGTGTAACTCCTGGGGCTGTTCTGGGCTGTGCAACACTGGAGAGCACAGCCCAACCTCTGCCTTCTCTTCAGCTGCACAGGGGTATCTGATTGTGCAGAATATTACCATGAACTGAGGAGATCTGTGGCTGCACTTCTGATTTATCTTCTCTAATGTTAGGAAATCGGGAAGGATTCTGAAGTTGTATGAGATGAACAAAGTGATCCAGCTCTGATGCAGAAATTCCCCTGAAAGCATCCCTGGGATTCCAGTCCTGCTGTACACCCAAAATAAAACCATTCAGTGTTTGTCCTCCTTGCCACTGCATTGTTTCAGCCTGGAGTGGTGCTGGGCCGATCTCCCACACGGAGGTTTCCCAACTCAGAGCCTCGCACTTATTCCTAGAGTTCTCAGAAATGAGCTCTGCAGCTGAAGTGACTCAATCAGAGCTGAGCAGCAGTGACTGAATTTCATTGAGCGATGCTGAGCGCACCCAAGCACCCTCTTGGTTTCAGGGATTGACAGTGGGAAAGGAAAATGAACCAGCTCCTGGCATAAGAAGAGCATCTCATCTGGACCTTGTTCCCTCTCGTTCCTGTGGTTAATAGACGCTCACGGCTGCATTAGCTTGGCTCTCATCAGCCCCTTTTTAAGTGTTTTTTTTTTTGGTTCTCCGGCTAATCTCTGAAGGAGGGTTCATTTGTGCGCTGTTACTGTGATCGCTGTAATCTCCAGTTGCAGCGTTCGTGTCTGTGCCCTGCGCTTCCTCAGGGTAGCTGTGAAGCGCTTCACTAACCCGTGAGCGCCTCTTGCCACGTCTTTCTGAGGACTATTGTGTGTTGTGATCATCTGCTAATAGAGGAGATTAGCTGAATCTCTGCAGTCTCCGAGCGAGAGATACCACACTTCTTTTTCCCCCTTTTTCCTTTTTGGCTACTGTTACACGCTTGTCTTTTTATACCGGCAATAATCACTTTGTGTTGTTCTTTTATTGCCATTCCTCCTCCAAGACTTCCAACTTCAGAGTCCTAAAGCGCTTCCTTGTTTCATCTTCATGGCCATTCAGAGTGTTTAATGGGCTTACAAGCAATCGAGGCTTCCATCTTCCTCGAACGCAGCTTTTGTTGGAGTCAATCTGCTCGCACAACTGGGATCGCAGGTGTGTGCAACCTTTCCAGCAGTGGTTCTTGTACTCCACACCGAATTTACCCAGATGTAATTTCGACAGCAATCAGAATTATTAACGTATAGTTCAGCAAAATGTTGACAGAATACAAAGCATTAAACACCTTGCGTTGAAATTCCAAACCCAATTAAATGGGCTAATTCACCTACTGTTTAATTGGCTGGAAGCCATGTGAGTAATTACGCCACTGACATCTCCCAAAATTATATTCTTAATTGTTACATTTATTTGCATCACAATGAAATCCCCACACCTCGCTCCCCTCCCAGCACCACAAGCAAGGCAAGAGGCAATTCTGCATTTCGCAGCGCTGCCTTGTGAAAACGTCAATTGGCAAAGCAGCGAGGCAGGGCCGCTGGGAGCCGGGGCAGGAAAATGCAAACTTGGTCTGTTTATTCCTGAACATATGTAGCCTGTTATTGTAGGACGTGGTGGCTTTTATTGTAGCTCGCTGCAGAGACGCCTTTCTTTCTTTCTTTTCTTTTTTTTTTTCCCTTCTCTGTTATTGTTCACTGAAATGCATGAACGTGGCAGGGCGATGCTGTGTTGGTTGTGCTTGCAAACTGCAATATAATATCACACTCTAGAGATGCAGCGTTTCTATTCGCTGCCATAAATTTATTTCGTATTTTCCTTCCCTTCATAAAATATCCCCCTACTTCTTTATACAAATAATGTCATTCCAAGGAAAATGTATGCAGAACCACTTTACAGAAACCCTCTATAAGCACTGTTTGGTCTTGCTGTGTAGATCTACTCTCTAATTGCTTTGAATTTACTTTATTGCAAGGCTGGGGATTGCTTTGAAGTGATTATGAAAGAATAAGCAGGCTTCTGCAAAGGGAATTTAGGAAAGAAAAAGCTTTTAAGAAATCCTATTTTGAAGTTCCAGTTCCAGAGGGTCCCTGGATGCTGAAATGTAATGCCAGTGCATTCCCTTCCCTTCACTGCCTTTAACAGTGAACTCCTCATCATTAATAAGACTTACACTGGCATGAAAATTGTTTCTTGAGATCATTTTCCAGCCGTGTCATTTTGTTGTAGGGGGCCACAATATCGCTGTATTTATTGGCTTTTTGAAAGTCCTTTATATACATTCAGGAATATTTTCATCCCTCTCACAAGAGCTTTACCCAGTTCTAACCCTGTTCCAAAATACAATGGACACATGATGGGTTTGCTGGCTGCATGATATCCTCTTTCTGAAGTACATGGCTTAAATGCCAAGTTATTCCAGTGTCTCTTTGACCAAAAGAAATGGAATGCTGAAAATAAAGACTTAGATGGAACAGTTTAATATTATTAAAAAAAAAAAAAAAAAAAAAAAAGGTGGAATAATTAAAAAAGAAAGTGAAGATTTGGGCTAGAATTGTTAATGTTTGTGGGCAGTGTGGAGATCCAGTAAATGCTGCAGCATCTGATGGCTTTCTAGGAAGGAAAAGGGGAGAGTTGTATTTTTCAGTGTATAATTGGTTAGAGATTTGTGTAAAAGCCAAAACCAGACTCATCCATCTTTCTATCTCTCCCGGCATGAACATTAGAGGATGATGAAGAAGGAAGGGAAATCAGAGCCATGTTGTTTTCTTCAGGCCTTAGGAACAGCATGGTTCCCAGACAGCATTCCCTGTCAGAAACTCTCTGCTGCATTTATGAATTGTTTATTTATCACCAAACTCAGAATTTCCATCCATGCATAGAAGACGTGGTGGTTTTCTGACACAAAACTAATAACATCTGCTCTTAATTAAACATTAATAGTAACAAATGGCTGCCTGTCAGGTTTTTATCCCCTGTCAATCTGTGTCAGAGCTGAACATCTTCTGCAAGGGGGGTTTCTCCCCCTGCCCCACTTGGGGCTCCTGAACCCCAGCACCCCCCAGAGCATCACCCTTACAGGCCTGCTCAGGGCTGTCTGCTTCAAATGTGGGTGCTGGACACTTGGAAAACGAATCCCCCACATTATTTACAGGAATAAATACCCACGGACTTGTGGGGCTGCACAGGATTCACAGTGAGTGGCAATGTGAAGTGATTTGATGCTGATTTGGACCTCCTGTGCTGACCCCAAATTAATAATACTCACCCTGAGATCCTTTTTTTTTTCCAAATTGTCTTTATGATGGCTATTTGGGAAACATATCAGGGGAAAAAATTGTGTCTGCAAGTGAAAAAGGAGCAGGCATGGCTGACAGTCCCACAGCAGATAACCAACACGAATAAAGCTGCGGGCACAGAAGCAAGTGAGAAATTTCTGTAGTACATAAGCATTAAATTTGTGATAAGTCATAATTTCTCTGGGAAAAACGTGTTCCTATTCAGGCAGCCTATGGAAAAGTTTAAATGTGTTGTAAGTGGTTTATAAGCTGCACAGCAGTTCCTGCCACGGTGGGTGAAATTTGGCTGCTCTCGTGCCGTCGGGGCTGTTCCCTCCAGGGTGAACTCTCCTTGACTGGTTCCATATCGATTTTTTCCCTTCACAGAGACCAGGCACCTTTTCCCCTCTCATTTACAGTCCATCTCCACACAAGTCAATCAAACACTCCTACCTATAACTCATTTCAAACACCCACTAACTACAAACCCGCCGGTTCAAAGAACTTTGGTTTATTTGCTGGTTTTGCAGCAGTTACGGCCTAAATAATTAGCTAATACCTTTTCAATATGTGTTTTAAAGATTATGGTTTAAATCCCCCAAACTGTGTCATCATTTGGATACAAGCCTCCTTAAAATTGCCGAGCCAGCAGAAAGCACAGAAAAGCTCCAGATGGTCCAGTAGTTTGTGGTTTATTTACAGTAAACCAGATCCTTCCCCTCAGCCTTTTATCTCAGAAAATGCAGGCAGTTAGCAAGAGGTGAGGGGCTTTCTGAGAGCTCTGTGAGCTGTCCCAGTTCTTTTACAAACCTACAAGTGAAAAGCCAGTTCTGGTGGAGGGGTATTTGGAAGACAACTCTGAATTTTTAATTATTTTTTCTCCTTTGATTGTTGGTTTTCAGCATCTTGACAACAGCATTTCATTGTTTTACGACGTGGCTTTGAAGGTAGAGCTGCAAAAGAGATTTGACTGAAATATTTGGGGTATTTGCAACGCTCACATCTCCAGTGCAGCTCGGCTCTGCTTTCTCATCTTTCCCAAATTGCCAGTTTTCACTGATCACAGATGTTGCCCTAAATCAGAAGAAAGCCCTGATGCCCATCTATGCTGAGATCTACAGAGAACATATTTTTGGGTCTCCCAGTACATTTTTTGTCAACTGTGTTTTCCTTGCATGCTTGTTTGTGCTCCAGCTGGGCCTTCTGTGCCTTGTACAGAGAAGCAAACCCTGCCAGCACATTACATTATTTATAAGGCAGAGATGCTATCAGATCTCACTCAGGTTGGAAGAGACTCTGCTTTCCAATAATTACAGAATTTACATTTATGTGTTGCCTGTCAGGGAGACCTTGGAGCGCTGTGTGGGTGTCAGAGCAGAGCTGGGGTTGGTGATTCACTGCTGAAGGGGACCAGGACGGGTCAGAGGGGGATCAGGGAGTGAATCCCCCACTGGACTCAGGCTGCTGAGGGCGTGAGGAGAGTTTAGGTAGAAGATACAACTGTGTAAATTGGAATTTCAGTGAGGCTGCAGAAGTTGTAAAGAGCACTGGGCTGGTATGTGACCACTGTGGACAGGGTTTTATTTTTCCTCTCTAAGAGTCATTAATTGCTGCACAGCTCCTTGTGCAGAGCAAACTGAGATTTGGGTCCAGCGTCCAAGGCACTGCTGTGGCTGTGGCAGAGGGGAGGGCTGGACATGTCCTGAATTCAAGGATGAATTCAGGGGTGCACCACGAGTAAATCACAGCCACCCATGGCTGGGCTGCCTCACAGCCCATCTATTAATGGAGTTTTCCAGTTTTAGCCTTGCCTTGGCACAATTCTGGCTTCTCAGCAGGGACAGGCACAAGCTGCAGTTTGCTCCAAAGTTCATCTCATCGGAATGTTTGTAACATATGCCTGTCTCTAGGAATGTGTTTGTTGGAAGGAGGGTGTTCTGGAAGGATGCAAAAGATCCATATTTTAAGTGCAAAGCCTAGTGAAGAACTTAATTTTAGTGCATTTGCAAGTGGGAGAAGAGCTCTGCTCATTCTTGCCTTGGCACAATGCAGCACATCAGTTAAGCAGTTTGGAAAAGTAGATTAACTTCGTGGAGAGGTCCCAAATGACACCCTTTGTTCTTTGCAAAATCAATTTTATGAAAGAAGCTTTAAAATAAAAGAAAACGGGAGGAAAGGCCCTAGAAAGGCTGGAACAGGATGTCAAGACAGGTCTGATTTGAGATAAACTGAATTCCTACTGGGAAGGGTGTTTCACTGCTCTGCTCTTGGAATATCTGAGCAGGGGTGTCTTCACCTGATGTGGTGGAAATACATTTGGGTTCTGCTTGTTGGAGACTCGTGTCTGATGGAAAAGGTTCCAATTTAAGATAAAGGAGGAAACTTTGAGTTTGGTGCAGCACAGAAAAAATAGAAGGGACAGTTTGAGAACATAACAGAGTCTGGGGGTTTCAGGCTGAGAGGATGCAATTTTGAAATCTGGCTGAATGAGCCGTGGTATTTTTATTGGTATTTTATATTGATTTATAACTAGCAGCTTTTAAAAGCATACAGAACTCCCAAACTCTGAAAATTAATATTGTACCGATGGACCTGCTTGAACAAACATACTAAAAAATGTGCTCTCTGTCATGGCAAGCTGAAAAAGCAGATGGCAGTCGGAAGCTGAGCAGCATACAGAAGTTTGAAATTTTAAATTAAATCCATTTGAAGCTTTGTTTGTGCCTAAGGCAAGCTTTCCCCTCAGATGAAGGAGAGTGGCTAGCTGAACTTTTTTACATGGGCTCTGGTTTGGAAAAGGCTGCTGGAAGGTTTTAAATCCTCTGTGGTTTACACCACTGTATTAGTCTGGTTTAACAGTGGAGTGGAAATTCACATTCAGGTTGGTCCCAGACAGGAGGCCTTTCCAAAATTGTAAACTCCTGTAATGAGATGGATACAGGAGAGGGGCTCCTGCTTTTACACAGCGTGCCATAAATATTCAGATTGTGTCATATGTTTGCTGTGCTCTGAAGAGATGTACAAAGATGACTGTAGCAAGAAAGAATCCTGAAGCAGACATGCACAGGCCGTGTTGTTCTGCTGCAATAAATCAGCTCAGGCCTTGATTTGAACATCATGAACCATCAAGAACTTTCCTGGGAGCTCACAGGAGATCGTGGAGTAGAGCAGGGAAGATGCTCCGTGGGCAAAGTGTGGTTCTCTCCACCTGAGAGTTCATTACTGAGGTGGGATAGGTTGGCTGGACCCTGAGGGCCTTATTTGTACTTACTCAGTATTCTCCCAGGTTTTAATGAGGGCTTTACCTGAATAAAAACTGCATTTTATCCCAGGCCAGTAAGAGATTGCTGTGTCCCTGCAGAATGAGCCTTTTTCTGCTGTCTCCTAGTTTTTTGATAACTGTGCCTTTGGGTTATTCAGCTTTGTGGGTACCCCTGGAGGAGGTCTCAGGCTTCTCTTCTTGGCTACCAATTGCCAGGTGAGCTCTGTGGTGAGGGGTTACTTTATTCCTTTGTTTGTTGGCCTCTCCTTTTTGGAAACCATCCCATTCAATTGCAGCTGTACTCATGTGTTGCCTTGTACTCTGCAAACCTGCTGCTGGTGGTTTGTGTGATTCCTGCTTTGTTAAAAGCACCTTCCCAGGGATTTTGTAGGTCCCTGAACCCTCAGACCTTCTCTGAGGCAGTGGGTGTGCAGCTGGTTTTGAATGTGCAGAATGCACAGAAGGGAAATTCTCATTTCAGCAAAGCACCAAGAGTCAAGAGACATTAAAAGCAAATCAGTTTAATGACTCTGAATTTTGCAGAAAGAAAAAAAAAAATAATAATAGCAGTGTTCTCAACTGATGGCTGAATCCTCAGCCAGCCTTTTAAATACATGAGCCTGTCTGTTCCTGGCTCCTTCATTAGGGACGCTGCTCATCCATTTGGTCAGGATGGGTGGTTTGTGCTGCAGTAAACATTCACCTGGAATCCACTGGCAGTAGAAACTATTCCTTTGTTTGGGGAAGTAGGGGTTGGGATCACTGGAACTGCAGCAAACTCCTCTGCACCGAGATCCCAGCGCTGCTGACTGCAGTCCTGCTGAGCAGAGGGTGAGAGGAGAAGGGCCTGATGCCCAAACCTTCTGCTCCAGCACAAAATCCGGGATGGCAGCGTGGCTCTGGGGTAAAGAGAAGGCTGAGCTGTGCAAAGAAAGGAGCACAAGTGGTTTCCCCACCAGGTACCCACGCTGGGCAGGGCAGTTTTATTGAAATTCTCACCAAACCAGGTGTTTTTAGCTCCACGAGGGTCCAACCACTCTGAGGGTGTCCAGCACCTCACAGAAACGCCTTAAAATAATTTGCAAGATGGCATGATCAAATGTGTCTTGAAAAAGCAAAAAGGTTTTAATTACAGAAGAAAATAATAGAGAACAAAAGAACAAAAGCCATGCACAGTGTAGGGAGAGCTGCCATACACCTGCTGCAACACTTGAGAATGCTCCGAGGAGCCTCGTGCTCTTCCTCAAATATTGAAGGATTTAGGTGGGATTTTTGGCAAACAGCCCAATAGAAAATAGTTACATTTCTAAGGAATGGCCAAAGAGATAGACCAGTATTTTTGTCTTGGCATTGAACCAATCACTGCCAGGAGGGCAAAGAAGTTTGTGGCGTTCTTCCCTTGAAAGGTCCTGGGGTGAAACCGAGACCCTTTTCCGTGTGTAGGAAACATCTCCCTGCAGGGCAGCAGGGCTGGGGGCTCAGTGATGTCCCCGGCAGGACCCTGGGGTCTGGCAGGTGACACACAGCCCCTTTGTGCAGTGCTGTCCTCACTGGGGCTGGCTCAGCACAGCCCCTAGGTCACACTGCCATTAACACCCCTCTGGTGCTCAGCACTGGCTGTTCCTGCTGCGCTGCTCCATTTCCATCCTGCAGGGTGGATGGAGCACTGGGCTCGGTGTCCCCTGCGTGTTCCATCCCTGATCACTGATCACTGATTATTGTCCCTGCTCAGTGCCCAGGGCTGCACTTGGCATCGCTGCCAGCTGCTAGCTACCAACCAGCTGGCAAAGGACAGGGAAAGGGAGCTGAGAGAGGGGCAGAGACCACAGGAGGAGAAAAAAAAAAGGTCTTTTAGACCCAAGTACATCCTTTCTGGCAGTCCAGCTCCAGAGAGAGCAGTGAGGCTTTTTAGTAATAATAAAGAAATACAGCTCGTGGAGGAAAGAGAAGCTGGATTTGTTCGGCTTTCACTTCATCAATAAATTCCAGTGACTACATTTGGCTTTAACGCTCTTACTCTTTTTCAGGGCTTTTTATAGAAATGACAATTAAAAATGGCCAGAGGAAGAAATTTGTCCTCTTGCTCCTTTTCTTCTACTCTCTTGCACTCTCTCAGTCTGCTTTGCAATATGAAAAGCTGCTGCATGTTGATGTCTGCAATAGGCTCCATAAAGCTGTGGGGGTATCCTGAGCTGTGGGAGAACTGGGAAAGCCACAGCCTGAGGGACCTGCTGCTCATTAGGGAATTTCTTCTGCTGTTCAACATTTTTGGCCAACTTCATCGTATTTTCCTTCTGTAGTTCTATATGATTTTATAAAATCATCTTGTCTGGAAACTATGGAAGGACAAGGCTGGACAAATCAAGCTGTTGTCCTCAGTGCTGTGAGGGTTTGGATTGAGAGGCATGTCTTGAGTTATTGGGATTTGCTCTTTTTGCATGGAGCAGTGTAAGGCCTGAATATGAAGATCTGTGGGACGTGAAGTTCAAATATTCACCAGAAAATGGGTGTAAAGTCATAAACTCCTGAGCCATGTTCTGGGTCTGCCTTTCAGTATGTGCTGGGAGTTTGTAAGGAGGTGCTGGGGTATCCCCTCAGGGCTATCCTCCTAGACATGGACTCCTTTCCTCAGCTTCTCTCCTTTCCCTGGTGAACCACCACCAGCAGCTCCCAGTCCAGCTGGGAGCCTTCGATTTGTCCAAGCAGAGCAGTACATGGCACTGACTGTGACTGCACAAACTGAATTCCAGTGAGAGGAGCCCAGCTGATATAAAATCACCCCTCGAGCTGTAAATCTCACCTCAGCTGAAGACCTCCCTTTAGGAGGAGCACTGGCTTTTCCAAAGGCACTAACACCCATCTCGGGTTTAGGTTCTGTGCAGATCTTTGCTTTGGGTGTATTTGAATGTGAAGAATCAGAAATTAACTCTGGCACGAAGTTGGATGTGGCGCTGCTGCTGCTGCTGGGTGTTTGTGTGATGAATTAACCTGGCTAATGTAGCTCCACTGCAATGCTGTCTCACAGCCTTTATGGGTATAAACACACTTATAAATGTGGCAGCCAACGGCATAAATCTTCAGACGTGTTTGCATCTGGCTACCCTTGGATATCCAGATCTAATTATCTTCAGATAATTGAAAATAATATATCAATATGCTGCAATATGAATAAAAAAAAGGACAGGAGTTTTGGAAGCCTCAAACCCATCTGTTGTGTGGTGCTAGGTGCACGTGCTCCACGTTGGGTGAGCTTTGCATCCCTGGGGAATGATGCCTCGAGTTTCCCATGGAACAGCTCCCCTGGCCCAAAAAATGGTGGCTATGTCTTCTCTCTTTTGTGTGTCAGGAATATGTGATTTTGTTGTCAGCACATTTTTTGTAATGAAAAGCAAATGGTATCCAATATGTCTTGGAGAAAACGTGCAAACAACAGCAAAATTACATGTTGTTAAAAAAAAAAAAAAAAAAAAAGAGATCTGTAACTTGTTTGCTGTCAATAGAGCTCTTAATGACAGGGTAGGAGGGAAGTGCACCCAGTGATCACTGCCTGTGTGCAGTGATACACGTGGGGCTGCAACCCATCTGTGTGTTTAAAAATTATACCATAAAAAATTAAATTTCAAATCTTGGATATGCATCTGCAACGTTTCGTGGAGTTGAGAGTGTGTATGGACTCAGTGAGTGAGGGCTTGGGCCTGTAAAAGATGGGAGAATTGAGAATCCCTGGCTCGTGTCTTCAGACAGAAGCTGCAGACAGTTCCCTGAATTACTGCTCTGCAATCTGCTGGAATTTTTAGTTCAGATATGGGGAGTAATGTCCTAAATCAAAAGTCTAAACAGGGGAAAAGTCAAACAAAAAAGAAAAATCAGTGTATTAATGCATGTGTGCCTATGTAGAATAGGTCCAGGAAGAGCCTTTCCTGGTTTTTTGCAGTTTTCCATTAACTTTGTCTGAAAAAATAGCCACTGCATAGAATTTCTCCTCAGCCTGGAGTTGGTTTTAAGTGCCCATGTTATTCAATGTAACTTGGGAAATGTATTTTGTTTCAAAAGCTGTCTCATTCCATGAAAGATTATGAATGGTTTGCTATTCCTGATGCCAGTGGAATTGATTGTTCTTGCTTTGAAATCAGCTAGAAGCCATCTGGGGGAAAATCTCGGTGTTTCTGAAACCCACAGCAGCATTTCCATTGCCTTCACAAATGTCTGATTCTTCCCAAATATGAAAACTTCCTGCTCAAGTGAACATATTTTACACAAAGATCTAATCATGATAAACCATGCTCATGAAGTGAATTTTTTCAAGGAGTGGATAAAAAAGGGAATGAGTACTTTAAAGGAAGCCTGTGGACCCTGATTGAATGACTGTCCATAAATATTTGATGCCAATATTTGTCCTGCTCTCGCAAAGACTCTTAAAGAGTTTTTCCTCTGTGATCTTTTCTTGGCTATTCTCTTCTCCTTTCTTCTCCCCATCTGCTCATCTCTGCTCCTGATTTGGAAATGTAACTCTCAAAAGTGGAACTTCCTTTAAAAATAGTGATAGTTAAAAAAAAATAGTAATTAAACATCTGTAGGCTGGTTGTAGGAACATGTTTTTACTAGAGGCTCTTAAGCTCTGCCCTTTACCACCTTGTGCACATGATGCTGATACTTCTCAGTCAAGCCAAGTTTTGGATAATTACCCCCAAAACTGTCCCTGTGCCACACACACCTACAAGTTCCTGGAGGTTTTATTGATTCTGTGTTGATAAAAATATTGGGGCTGTGAAGATTTCTCATCCCTGCTGGATCCAACACATCTCCCCCACAGTAAATTCAGCTGGGAGGGTCCAGCCCAGCTCATCCCCACTTCCCCTGTGGGCACAAAGGTGGCTCCTGTCAGTGAGGAGCTGGTGCTCACCTGGGCTTCTGTGCACTGAGGCTTTACTGGTTCTCTCTAAAATAACTGGGATTTTCTATACATGTTACCTTGAGAGGTGAAAACCAGGAAATGAACAACTGCCTAATTGTAGCTGAATTTTTTTAGCTGTAGAACAGTGAGGGGGAAATAACTGGGATGGAGTTTCTGCCTCACAGCTCCCATGAAGCCAAAAGAGATGCACACCTAACAGCCCATTCTCTGGAATTAGCAAGGGGGAATCTGGATCCAGAGTATTTTTCTATAATATTTGAATTCTGTATTTATTTAAATAGCTTTTTGGCATCAAAAGCTTGCTGTTACACAAATTCCTGGGGAAGTCAGGGCTTTTTGGTGGGAGCAGCTCCCACTGAAGTGTTTGTTTTCAGCAAGACGTTGTTACAGTTGGTGGCCTTCCCAATCAGGAGTGGCATTAACGAGGGAACTGGTCTTAAGGATGAGTGCCATTTCCCAGTGAACTGAGTGACATCCACGCTCGCTCCCGTTTGAAATGTACAAATGCAAAAATGTGAAAATTAATTCAGAGTATCTTTGTGATAATTTTCGAATAATTAAAAACTCTGTCAGAGGCACTCTTTCATTTTTCGATTCCACCCCTACGACCACTTTCTTTTCCATGGTAAATTGTAGAGCGACCTTAATCTGTGATACTGAAAGAATAGACTTTTAAATCAAAATAAGCGTAAGGGGGGGGAAAAAAGGGAGCATATTAATTGCTCCTTCTTCCTACACAGTTTTTTTCCTTCTCTTTCCTTCAGGCATTCCTTGCATAAAAATATCCATTCACCAACTGTTCACCAACTGTTCCTCTGCTCATTGCCCTACCTTAGATTTCATTTTAAGACACCAGTGAATATTTGCTCTTCAGCCTCGCTGTCTCTGAAGTTTTCTGCAGGTTTTAAAAGGTAGCAATTGGAGCGTTTGCCAAACAGTGGCAGTGAGTTAATGAGCATTTCCTGCGAGGGGCTGAGGTGTTGTTAAACTTGGGCTTTTAGGAAACTGGAATTGGAAACGTCGCCCCGATGAGCCGAAGTGCCGGCAGCGTTCCTCGCTCCAGCATCCCTCAGTGCCTGAATTCCTCTCACTCCTGCCCTTCACCTCCTGACACTTCCCAGCCACAGCCTTCATCGTCATAAAATCACATGGTGACTTCTCAGACTGGGGATTTTGGGAGAGGAGCACGGGAGACACAGTGGGTGCTACTTTGGCACTGTCATGGTGTCAAATAGTCACCATCATATTCACCTTGTGGTTTTCCACTGGTGTCTTTTGCCATGGAAATCACAGAATGGTTTGGGTTAAAAGGGATCTTAAAAGTCCCCTCATTCCAACACTCAGGCCCCCATCCAGCTTGGCCCCATCCAATCCTGTCAGTGGTGAAGAGACAGAAGAGGGATTTTTTTGGGATTTGTGTGGGGCTCTGGCTGCAGCAGGGTCTCTGGGAAGCCTGGATTGTGCTGGAGCTGCAGCAGTGCCCGGGGCAGGCAGCACATCCCCCTCACCTGCTTGAGGCAGGGGTGGGACAGAACACGAGGCAAGGACTGGGGGTAGAAGGTGGGAACAAACCCCAGATCCCACCCCGTGCCCTGTTATTTATATCCTGCTTTCCCTGTAGCTGTTTACATCGTTTTCCCCTTTGGAAATAGAGGAGCAGATTGAAAACCCAGAATGTATCTATAACCATTAAAGTAGATGTTCAGCCTCTAACAATGAACTCCTGCAACTGCCTACTAAATTATGCACAAACACACCAATTCCTTGAAGGCTGTGGACACATGTAATAAATATCTTCTGTTACCAGCCAGGGGGGTTGACTCTGAAATTTCTTTTCCCATTTCCACATGGTGGGCCAGGTGGTCTCTCCTGGAAGGTAGCTGAGATGAACAAGGCATTTGGGAGGCAGCATTAAGTTATGTTTGCAGAGCTTTCTCTTGAACTTCTAGGGAAAATAGTTATAAAAAGTGAAATACACTGTATATAAACCTTTTTTTTTGTTTTTTCTGGAGTCCTAGCCTAAAGAACTATGAAGCTATGCAGAGTTTTAGGACTGTGCTTGGAAAAGGAGGGAAAGAGGAGCAGCTGCTGGCTGAAATGCTTGCTGCACCATTGCTATTTTCCTGCCCTTTCATTTTTAGGGGCTCCATCATCATTTAGATGCCTGTGACAGCTTGTCTTCTAATAACAATACAGGCACAGGAATTGAGTGAGACCTTAGGTCCATCTATTCCAGTATCTTGTCTCTGACAATATTCATTACTGTCTCTTTTTGGGGGAAAGTGTAAGAGCCATGCAGGAGGGAGATATGGAATAATGTGATTCCCTGCATGGTCTCCTTGGATCTATAATACTTAGAGGCTGACCTCCCCCCTGAAGCACAGGGGGTTTGTCCCTTCAGGGTTTTTTCCTGTCATTAATTATGACAGTGCTGGACATAAGAGTGGACGTGCTTGTTCTTCCTGTGGGTTTTCTCCTCTTCCATCTCTTGGCACATGTGATCCTGCATCTTGTTTGTCTGAGCAGAGCAGGACCTGCTCCTGACAAACCAGGGAATTGCAGAGACATTGCAGAAGGACAAAGTGCATTCTCCTCATTGTTCTTTATGGCTGATTATAAAGGACCCAGGTTTTACAGTGGAGGCCAGAAGAACACGCAGAGCAGGTATTTGAACATTTTGTTGTGGCTTTTAGCTTTGTGGATTAGTTTGGCCCATTTCAATGTATTTCCTTATCTCTCTAATGTAGAGGCTTTTATAGAGCCCCTCAAAGGAACATTAATGTGCTCCACACAGAGATTATTTTATGTGCAGTATGAAATCCCTTGCACCTCTACTTTTTCATCCATTGTTTTTAAAGCCCCAATATACAGTAGTAATTTTGGAAAGCACTTAAAAGAATAGGTAGGATTTGCTCATAAATCAGCTGTGCTTTGATCTCTCTGTTTGCTTCCTTAAGACTCTCTAAAAGGTGATAATATTTCCATCTTTTCTATTTCCCCCAGCATCCTGCTTTCACCAGTGGCATAGGTGTGCAAGAATCCTCACTTTCTAATAGGTTCAGATTTCTCTCGCAGTGTTTGCTTCCACCTTTTGATTAGTGATGCTTTGATGTGTCTGTGCTGAGGTTTTGGATGCGCCCTGTTCTCTCCCAATGACTCACTGCACTCGCTCAGATCCTCCCTGCTAAAGTGTGTAAGTGGCAAATGCAGACTCTGTAATGAAATACAGGAAATATTGCTGTAATATTTGAGATGCTTCACTTTGGAGAGCAAGCGGACAGGGTACGGAATTTCGGTTTTATTTATTGTGTTGCTCTTTTTGCTCGTGCCGTGAGCCTGTAACAATAAACCGTGCTGTGCCACTTTGATTTAGAAGAAGCTTTACTTCAGGAGTGTAACTGCCCTTTAGTTACCGTCAGTTCATTCCCGGCACATGGGAAACTGTTCCCATATTTTTTGTCTTTGTCCTTGTTGGTGCTTTCGTGTGTGACATTCTCTCCACTCGTATGATCTCTGACCTCAGTGATGCTCAAGTCGCTTCTGAGTCAAACTACAGATGAACCCTGCTCTCAACAGCTGCAGAAAATATTACTTTGCTGCAGGAGCTGTTTGATGCTGTACTCCCCAGGGAAAGACATTTGTTTTCCAAAACAAGGGAAAAAACATTGCTACGAACAAAGGAGATAAAATATTAAGTATCATTTTGCCACTGACAAAGAATAAAAATAATTTAAGCCCGGCCATGAATGACTTCAGCAAAGCATAGATTATTTTCAGGTGGAGCGTGCACTCTGCAATTTAAAGCACAGCTGAACGTTCAGGGTTTTTTTCATTTCAAAATGCATCAAGTGTATTTTTTATTTTTTTTTAACCAAAAGAACATGCTTAACAGTACATTTTCTAAGGCTGTTGTTGGCCTTTAATGGCGAGTCAATTTGTCCTTTATCAGAATAGCAACACATGGCTGAACCAACATCAACTCTGCCGACTGTCTCGGGCTCGTGGTTGGGCTGCTGGCGCTTGAGTTGAATTGCAGGGAGGTGATAAGGATGCAGCCACCGTTTCATCCAGGTTTCCATTACGGACCTGGATTGCAGCAACATCCCTCCTCGCCTGCACTATTCCCTTGTAGCCTAAAAGTAAAATAAAATCCTGTTTCAACTCCGGCCGGCTGGATCCTGGCGGGCGAGGAGCGTCCTCACAGATAACCTCGGCAGAACCGAGCGGGTCCTTTGGAGATAGAAACCCTCCACGCCGCTGCTTTAATTGTTGCTTGCCACTCGTTATTTGAGGTTTCTGCTCCCCTCCTTGCAGCCCCTCCAGTTTCTGAGTTGCATCACGTACGGCTCACAAGCCGATGAAGGCTCCTGCCATCCCCGTGGCGTCTCCCAGGTCCAGGCGCAGACACGGTGCGAACGTCCCCCCAGGGGACGTAAGATGCTCCGGATTCATCGCCGAGCTCCGCGATGCCATCTGCGGTTCCCAACACTCCCTGCCCTTTCAGGGCAGCCACGCTTCCAGCACGCAAAGTTAATCGAAGCTGTCTCAAACTTTTCCTGCCGGAGCTGGGGATTCGTCGCCGTGGCCCACAGGGTTCAGCGTTTTGGCTCGGAGCTCTTTTGATAAATCAGTTACGGACTTTCTCCGGGAGTTGTTTGCAAAGTAAGAAAGTTTGGTGCCAAATGGGGAGAAGGTTTCAGTGCAGATACGTGACAAGATGCATGAGGACACAATGCAGATATGGATTATGCTTTCTCTGCCTGTCGATGTTGCCGTGAAATTGTGATTCTTCCTGATTTTTGATTGTTTAGAGGCTGCATTGACGTGAAATTCACTTGGTTAGATTTCACTGCAGCTTGCATGTTTTGAAAGTTTTATATTGACCAACACTCATGTGCAGAGTGCCTCATCTGCCATCAGCTTCTTTGTGGGCAGTCCAAAGAGACACGTGCCAGGTCACCACACTGATTTATCTACAGTGGTAGGGCATCATTTTTGCTACTTTTTGGGTTTGCTTCTCATTTCTTTCCCAATTGTTAATACTAACTTTCACGAGTACAACACAAAACCAGACAATCATCTTAATGACAATGAAACTCTACCAGTGATACACTTGCAGAGCAAGGTGATTTGAGTGCAGTAGGGTAGGCAATTACCGCTGCATTAACATATCCACATCACATTAATGACAGAGTGCCAGGCCCTGGTTTACTTTTGTCTTGCGTGCAGGAAGGGATCATTAGAGTCCCATGAATAATAGAAACCAGAGGAGGAAAAAAAAAACCCTATTAGGGTGTTTTATCTATCTTTCTGCACTTGTGTTCTTTTTTCTGACAAAATGTCTGCGTTAGTATTCCTGAATAACTCTCAGTGGGAAACGTGATCTGAGCGCTGTTGGGATCAGTGGCAGGACTCCCACTGGTTCCAGCAGTGGTTGAATCAGGGCTCTAAGAACTTGGAACACGTCTTGGTAGGTGGCTTCTTCCAAGCAGGGTTTTAATCTTTAAATCAGTAGGAGATGGACAGGTCCCTCCGTTCACTGTAGCTGTGCAGCATTTGCAGGACTTCAGTCGTTGCTGGGTTTAGGCAGATGCAATGCAAGTGATTCCACCCACACTGACTGTTGATAATTCCATATTCTTTCACCTTCAGAAAGTACTTTTTGATCTATTCTGGTAAAAAAAAAAATATTTATTTTAAAATGTCTTTCTGCATTGGTTACAGCTGTATTCCACAGCTGCTGCTGTTTTATTTTTTACTTGTGGAGCCTAGGCTTTGTGGAGAGAAAAGGGTCCAGGATGCAGACAATCTTCCTGTGTGCTGCTGTTCTGTCAGCAACACCCAGAGGCTGTGGAAAAGTATCGTAATTTCTGCCATATCCAGAGGAAGAATTGTTGAAAGTGGGATGATTCTTATTTTTCATCTACGTAACCTTTTTGGAAAGCACGTGTGTTTCGTCATTGGTTTTGCTCTTTGGACCCCCTGATGCAGGCCAGGACACAGAGCATGGTACAGAAACCTGCTCCTTTCAGATAGCTCAGGGAAGGCTGGGATGAACAGGAATGTTTCCCACCAGGGGACAACACTGGTCTGTCCATCCTGCATGGAAAAACCATGAGGCACGTGAGAGCTGCAGGGGATGTCTGTGGTGCAGAGATCAGAATAACTTTTCTTCTTGCCAGTAGCTCCTGTGTACAGCGGTTATCCACCCACTCAGAGAGAGGTATGGTTTAAAAAATTGTCAGTATAGGGAAGGTCAGCTAACCTTGAGCTGTGCTACAGCCCTTGAGAGGGGACAAGGTTTCTCTGGTTGACCCTTCAGCCGTCTCTTCTTAGAGATTTCTGACATGGTAGTTGGACTGCAAATCAGCCAAGATGATGAAAACATCCCCTGAACTTTGAAAATACCCCGTAGGCTGAGTGGTTTCTGGTTTTGCCATGCCAGGTGGCAATTCCACCCTCCCCACCATGTTTGTGGCTGGTGCAGGCGTGGGGGTGTGGGAGGAGTTTGTACCAAGGTGATAAATTATGGACAGATGCACAAACAGGATCGTTCCGCCTGTCAGATGTAAAACATTATGGGCTATAATATTGCTATTAGGCTTTTTGGCTGAGATCAAGTGCAGTGTCAGCTCTGGTTTATGTATCTTCCAAAGCAGCCTCACAGCACACTCAGAGGTTGTGGAAAGGCGCTCTTGGGTTGGTTTTCTGCTTTGTTCTTTTAATGTTTTTATCTGGAAATGCAGTTATTGAAGTGAGTATAGTTTATCCTTCATATGCTAATGAATTGACATTTACAAACAAGAAACATAAGTGTCAGTAACCTGATCAGGAACTGTAAAATAATTCCTATTTATCTCATCTACTAATATCACTCAGAGAAGGCCTGGGGGTTCCAGACAGCAATAACATAAATACCAATTTAAGAGGTCTGGTCAATAAAGTGCTCTGCACACACTCTCCAAATGTAATTAGTTACTCCATTCTGTTCCCATTGCGTTACCTATGGATTACCTCTATGGATTAAGCCTTCCAGAAATGTTTCTCTCCTGCTGTTTTCCCCTCCCTGTAAATCAGGGAGATCAGGAGGCAGATCCCACCTTTGGATTGAGGGTGGTGAGGCCCTGGCACAGGGTGCCCAGACCTGCTGTGGCTGCCCCATCCCTGGAATTGTCCAAGGCCAGGCTGGACAGGGCTTGGAGTGACCTGGGACAATGGAAGGTGTCCCTGCCCATGGCAGTGGAGTTGGAATGAGATCTTTAAGGTCACTTCCAACCCAAACGATTCCATGGCTTTATGATTGTATGGAATGTACTTTGTCCATATGGCACTGCCAGCCCCAGTCTAGGGAATTCCCCTTGGGAAAAAAAGGAAGGGATTTTAGTGCACATTAGTACCTTCCTAAGCACTCAGGAGTGAGATCTAGGTGTCCCATTAAGATAAAAATTGCAGTCCTATCATGGTTACTTCGGAACTCTTGCTCCATTTAAGAAATGCAGGATCCCATTTCTGGTGGTGTTTCTTGCATGTCAGAGCTGCAGGTTTTCCACCTGGGATGGAGAGAGCCCACCTGGCTTTGTAGTTTGCTGATGGGGAACATTAACCCTCTCCTTCTCCAGTGCTGTCAAACTTGGGGCTAATTATCAACAGGGGTTCATGTTACATTTCTTCTCAAAGCAGATTTTAAAACCATGAAATCTGTTGTAGTGAGGAGCTGAATCTTGAAGGAGTGGGAAACAAGAGAAGAGATGAAAAGAACAAGTTTGATTTAGCAGAAATAGGTCTTTCAAGTTTTGTTTGCTTACCTTAGCAGACAGGTATGAGCCAAAAATACACTGTAAAATTAATGAGCTGAAAAACAATATTCCACTGAGGGAAGTGGATGGGTAGGATGGGAATGACAATCCCTCTTCTCTGAGCATGGATACTGAGGTGTACTGGTATCCCAGAATATATTTGATAGAATGTTCCCTGCTCATGGCAGGGAGGTTGGAAATGGAAGATCTTTAAGGTCCCGTCCAACCCAAACCATGCTGTGATTCTGTGATTCCGCTGAGTAAGTTTAATGTTTGGAAATGGAAACTTGATGAACTTGGTGTTGGTGTGCTGGCCCAAATCTTCTAGGCCATCTTAACTCATTTTCATTTTATTTTTGCCAGATAAAAATTGCCAAACTATATCCTGTTGAGACCTGTATTTGCATTATAATGGAAATATTTTGTGAAATTGGTTGAACTTGCCATTATTTAGCTTAAGGAAGATCTAGGGAAAGATGCTATGATGTCTAAATAGCTCATCTCAAAGTTTTAAGAACAGGAGCTCTTGACTTTCATGTGCAGTAGTACTTTCACTTAGAATTAATTTACTTTTATTAGAATAGTTTTCCAATTTTATGCAAGTGAATGACTCAGATAGGGAGCATTTTGCTGATTGTACAAAACACTCTTTCATGCTGAATTTTCCTGCACTGAAAATTTCAGTCTGGGTGTGCTCAAAGTGTCTGCTCCCATACCCCCAGCTCTATCCACCCACTCTTTAAATGCCTAAACCTTGAGGACTTCCACTTGATTTTTTTCAGATTGTTTCTAAACCAAATGGCTCCACAACGGAGCAATTAATCCTGGTGTTACGGAAATGCCTCTGCTTGCTTGCTTTCATTTTCCTTCATGTCACCCTAAATATTAGGATGGTTTGCAGGCTGGTTTCAAAACAGAGAGACAAAGATGGTAATTTTTTAATTGGTGTGATGAACCTCGTGGTTTTGCTTAGAGAGAAGATGCTTAGGAGGGGAGCTGTGATGGATGGTGTAGTTCCAGATGGTGGAAATAGCTTCCAAAGGGTTGGAAAATAATATGGAAACATCGGATTTTTCCAGGGAATGATTTCTGATCCAGACAGTGCATGAGTAATATCGTTCCATCCTCAGCTGTGCTTTGCACATTCCTCCTGTGAAGCCTCTGAGCCCCAAATCCAGGAGGCCTTTGCACAGCGGTCCCACTCTACCTAAAGCAACACAAAGCCTCTTGTATTATTTTTCCCTTTAAGCCCAGCTTTTCCCCTGTACGACCTTCCCAGAGATCCTTTCATTCCCCAGTAGGTTTTAAAAAGTTAATCAGTACCTTGTACAGCTCTCAGTGGTAGAAATGTTACAACAAGGCTATTTGTTCCTAAATCTCCCCTCGCTATAAGCAGCAGCCAGCACTATACATCCTCATCCACACACACACACGCGCACACTTGCACCTCCTTTGGCTGACCTGGTTATTCCTGTGTTCCCATCAGCCTGCTAGGGCTGTTCAGTGTAACCAGCTGCATGCACTAAATAATAGAAACATTTAATGTTTTGCCGCTCGAGTGCTCCCCAACAACAGTTTGGAGCGGCGGCGTCCCCGCGGACGGCGGGATGACAGCCCCGCTCCCTCCCAGCCATTTCCAGGGCTCTGGCACTGCCACGACTGCAGCGAGGTGGAAGTGAGGGAAGGAACATGTGCTATTTTCTGAACACCCTGGGTGCAAACAGGAGCGGGGCTGTGTGTGTGTGTGTGAGCGTGTTTACACCTCATGCAAATTTAGATGTTCCTGTAGTGGCACAAACCTCTCGGTGCTGCCGGAGAAGCTCTCAGAAGTTGTTTTCCTCTGTTGTTGAATTTAATTTCGATGTTTTCCTGTGTCACAGAATGTGTTCTCTGCCTTCCTGCTGGGGAAGACCTTCCCGTGCAGCGCTGGCTGGCTGCGGGCATCCCGGGGGAAGGCAGAGCTGCCATCAGCCGTGCATCCTCTGACAGGTTTTATGAAGAGAGCACAAGCCTCGCTCCCTCCATCCCCCCCTCTCTCCTTCCCCTCGCCTTGGACAGTGCATTTTCCAAACAGAGATGCTTTCCCTTGATTTATCTCTAAGCATAAAGACCCACGTGATCAAGTTCTTAAAAAATCCGAAATATCCAACCAAAGAATGTGGCAAACCCCTGTGAATTCCTGCCCTGTGATCCCGCCCTTCCAAATAACCTTCACATAATGCACCCCTCAGCCTTTCCTGGACAGATCCAGCCTCTTGGAAACTCATTCAGGATGACTCAGGTGTGCTCCAGGGCCCTGCAGAGCAGGGGGGATCCCTCTTTATCTGCTGGCTATTTGCTGAGCCCCTGTAACCCCGTGTCTTTACTGGAAAATGGGGAGCAACCCTGCAGAGGGGATGTTGGCCTTGGCTTGCCCCAGGAGAGCTGTCTGTGGGATTGGCTGTGTGGTTGCATGGGTTTGGAGAGGCTGCAGGAGGCAGAAGCAGTGAGTTGCTGCAGGTGAAAGGGGTGTGGAGGTGGCTCCCAAAGAGCTCTTGGTACAAAGTGCTGTCACCAAATGAAGCCAGCACTGAACCGCTTCAGCTGAGCCCCCAATCGACAGGGGCTCCCTCCAAATGAAGTGTTCTCCGCTCTTTGTCCAGACAGAAAGTTGGAAATCGTCAGCTCTGTTTTCTGATGGAAATTCATTGTCTGCCAGCTTTCCTGAAAGCCACGGCCCCAGCCTTCATCAACGAGAGTCCTAAAATACAGCACATGGCAAAGAAAATGGTAAAATGGGGGCTGCTCTCTTCTTGTAGGGGCTATTACTCTCCCTGCCCCCCTGTGGGTGCCTGGTGTAAGTGTGGCAGCTTCTCCAGATAAAGAATGTCCTTTCTCCCAAAAGAAGGGGAATTTATTATTTTTGCTACATGGGGAACCTGACACCTGACAAGTATTTCCTTCTCCCAGGCTCTGTTCTCCTTTTCTGTACATAAATACAGTGTTTGTGCCCTTCCAAACGTCCCAGCTTTCCTGAAAACCCCCGTGTTGTAGCCATCAAATTGGCCCATGCATTTTTAATGCAGTCTTATTGACTGGATTCGGGAAGCATAAGGATAAAACAAATCGCTGTACTACGAAGGAAAAAGCCATTTGGGCAAGTGCATCTGCTCACCTTTGATTTATTTCAGCAACTTTCTCCTATATTTTCAGTCTATTCCCTCCCCTTAAAAATAATCTATTAGTCTTCCAGTATTTTGGCATTTGCATCTGCAGTCTGCTTCTCAGCCTGTTCCATATTCACATTCCTTTGATATATACATGTGAAATAATGACCCAGAGCTGAAATACTAGCTAAACCTGGGTTCTGATACAATCCCCGTGGTATTTAATTGTACTTCCTTTGGCATCTAAAATGATGGCTTGTGTGATTGCTGTCTAAATGTGGAGTAGTGTATCTTGGAGGAGCTAAACATCGTGCCCGAGCTGGGAGTGTGAAACCAGGCTGAACAAAGCCCCTCCAGATAAATGAGCTGTGTGCTGTTTGCTCAGCAGTGTGGATAACCTCAGCCTTGCAAGAGCTGCCTTGGATAAATGCTGCTGAGGGAATGTAGAAATCCATTCGAATTGGAATGAAAAATTCCAATTCCAAACCTTGGCTGCTTCCCGAAGCCATCCCGGCTGTTCCTTCAGCCCTCAGGTGTGCAAACTTCCATCTGTGTGGGAGGGAGGAACCTCTGAAGAGGGGTTTTAAGTGTTAATTAAGAGTAAGTATCAATCACCTCTGCCATCTTCAAGCAGGATTCATTAGAGTGTGATGGAGCACGGTCCTGGGAGCAGCAGCGTGGAGGAGCCATCCAGGGGCACTTCTGGATAAGCCCAAACTTTTGGAATGTCTTTTGGGATATGGGCTGGTGTGTTGGCTTTCCACACGTTGCTGTTAGGAGCTTTATGGCCAGCCCACATCTTCCAGAAGCAAAAATACCAGAGTCACAGAGTGCCAGGTTGGAAGAGACCTCAAGGATCACCTGGTCTAACTCTTCTTGGCAACAGCACAGTTTGGACAAGCTCAGCACCCTGTCCAGCTGCATCTTAAAGTGTCCAGTTTTGGGCAATCCACCACTTCACTGGGGAAATTATTCCAATGGTTATTCCAGTGATACATAATGATTATTCTCATTGGGAAAAATTTTCCTCTTGTGTCCAAGTGGAATCTCCCAGGAGTAATTTGTACCCATTACCCCCTGTCTTGTGTAAAGGGAGTCTCCCTCTCTGTAGCCGTCCTTTAAATACGGGAACATGGGGACAAGGTCTCCCCTCAGCCTTCTTTTCCTGTCCTTGGGTCATCTTTGTGTCCCTTCTCTGGACCTCTCCAGCCCATCCACATTTTTTTTGCATAGTGGGAACCCAAACTGAGCTCAGTATTCCAGGTATGTGCTAACAAGGGCCACAGGCAGTGGGATAATGACCTTTTACCTCTGCTGGGGATGCCCTTGTTGGTGCAGCCTCCCTGTTGGCTCTCTTGGCCGCAGCAGCACCCTGGTCACTCACACTGACTTGTCCAAATAAAGGCAATAATGAGCTGAGAAGGAAAAAAGGAAGAGGGAGAAGAATGAGCTTATAGAAGTCCAAATGCTCTGACAGCCCTGGTCTTTGCAGTCCCACCCCAATGTCCCTGGAGCAAACAAACCCAAAGCTTCCTGCCTGCCTCTTCCCTAAACTACACACGCTGTGCTGCTTTCCTGCATTGTGCTGCTGCTGTGAGCCTGTGAGGCTGGTGCTCCACATCCTGATATAAATTGTTATCAACAGCATAATAAAGA
Organism: Prinia subflava; assembly: GCF_021018805.1. NCBI lineage: Eukaryota > Metazoa > Chordata > Aves > Passeriformes > Cisticolidae > Prinia > Prinia subflava. The sequence goes on from NC_086256.1 coordinate 3,781,713, forward strand.
GTGATACACAGCGCCGCGCCAGCCCTCGCGCGCCGCCAGCTTTTATGTGGCTTGTTTAAATCCACCGACAATATTGCTGCGACTTCACAAGATATTGGTGCTTTTTAGCCTAATGGGAATGATATGGTTTGTTCCCAGCTGCCTTGGGGAGCAGAGCTGTGCTGTAGGATTGGAAAACTGAATCACAGCCTCACGAGGGTGGCGCTGACCTGATCCTGTAGCGGATCCTTCAAGGGAGCAGGACTGGCAGTGAAAGTAACCTCAAACTGGTTGTAGGGGCAGGGCATCATCATCCTCTTGCAATTTGCAGTGTGGGAAAGGATAGCTTGTGAAAAGACAGGAAAAAGATTCAGTGGAATGTAAATCCTCCTGCATTAGGATGCATTTTCCCTAAAGCACGCCTTAACCAAATGGGCTGTGAGGTTCCCTTTGTCTCAGGCGGTGTTTTCTGTTTAAGTGATGGATGTTTAATATCCTTAAAAAAAAAAAATTGTGTGTCTGTGTTCAGCATTGACCCAAAGCCAACAGAGAGAAAGGTTTTGCTGATTTTTGTGTCCAGTATCTTCAAGAAATAATGCTCCTTAAAATATTTCCTATAATAAGCTTAAGTGGAGAAAATTGAAAGACATCGTTCATACTTTGATGTCCTAAAGTATGAAATCAGAACTGCTTACTAGCAACTAAATTCCATCCCTTGACCATAGAAAGAGGCAAGATTTAGGAACATCCTAAGATGAAGTGAAACAGGGTCAGCTTTGTGGTGCAGTGGCTGTGGGATTCACTGGCACTCAGGAGTCAGGAGTGCAGGCTCTGAGCTCAGTATTTCCCAGCTGACATTCCCTCTGAGGGCTGCAGGGCTGCTGTTTGAAGCACAGCCTTGAGAAAGGCTCTGGACCAGCTGCATGGGGAGAACAGTGGTTGGAAAATGTCCCTTGGGCATGGGACAGCTCAGTTCCAATCCCTCAAACCACGGCTGCTTC